>NC_141541.1:74312500-74612500 GCF_021556685.1 Rattus norvegicus
AAAAAACAAAACAAAACAAAACAAAACAAAACAAAAAAAAAACCAAACTCCTTATCTAGGCGGCTCCAGAGATCTCAGTGGTTAAAAGCACTGACTGCTCTTCTAAAGGCCCTGAGTTCAATTCCAGGCACACATATGGCAGCTCACAATTGTCTGATGCTGTCTTCTGATGTGTAGATGTACTGGCAGACAAAGTATCCATATACATAAATGTTTTTATTTTTTAATGAAAAAAAAAAAGCAAAAAGCAAAAACAATTTATCTAGCCAGGTAGGGGTGGTGCATGTCTTTAATCCCAGCACTGAGGAAGCAGAGGCAGACAGATCACTGAGTTCAAGGCCAGCCAGGTCCACAGAGTGAGTTTCTAGGACAGTTAGGGATACACTGGGTCTCAAAACAAAACAAAAACAGACAAGAATAACCATACAACAGAAAAAAACCAAACAAAACTCTGTATTCCTGAATTGGACACCAAGAAACTTTTAAGACACAAGCTCATCCTTGGTCTAGCCATCAGTAAAAAAGGACTTAAAAGTTTTTGTTTTTTTTTTTAAAGATTTATTTATAAGTACACTGTAGCTGTCTTCAGACACACCAGAAGAGGGCATCAGATCTCATTACAGATGGTTATGAGACACCATGTGGTTGCTGGGATTTGAACTCAGGAAGAGCAGTCAGTGCTCCTAACCGCTGAGCCATCTCTCCAGCCCGGACTTAAAAGTTTTAATTGGCTTAATCAGTGTGGTTGTCAATAACTATCTCATGTGGATGATTAACATACCTCTAATCACAACACTCTGGAAGCAGAGTAAGGGAGATCTCTGAACCAACCTGGTTATATAGCAAGTTCCAGGCCAGCCTATAAGTTTGGGCTATATAGCTCAAAATAAAAAATACGGAGCTGGAGAGATGGCCAGTGGTTAGAGAGCACCGACTGCTCTTCCAGAGGAGCTGGGTTCAATTCCCAGCAACCACATGGCAGCTCACAACTGTTTGTTACTCTAGTTCCAGGCAAAAACACTAGTGCACCTAAAATTAAATTACTTTAAAATTTTTTTAAAAATTTAAAAACAAAATAAAGGACTGGAGAAATGGCTCAGAGGTTAAGAGCACTGACTGCTCTTCCAGAGGTTATGAGTTCAATTCTCAGCAACTACATGGTGGCTCACAACTGTCTGTAATGGGATCTGATGCCCTCTCCTGGTGTGTCTGAAGACAGCTACAGTGTATTCATACATAAAATAAATAATAAATCTTTAAAAAAAAACTAAACAGGGGTTGGGGATTTTGCTCAGTGGTAGAGCGCTTGCCTAGTAAGCACAAGGCCCTGGGTTCGGTCCCCAGTTCTGAAAAAAAAAGAAAAAAAGAAAACAAAAAACAAAACAAAACAAAAAAAACTAAACAAAATAAAAATACCATAAAAAGTTTTAAAGGGGGAAAATTAGGGAATGTAGTTGATCATCCATTATTCAAATGCATACCAGACACAGACCAAGTTACATAGTTTCAAACTATAAAAATGTGCAGAAGGCAAGAAGTTCACTTGCTTACAGACAGGACCAGAGAAGCCAGAATTGTTACACATACAGGGCTTTTTTCTTCAATGGAAGAAATAACCTAGTGATCTTTTGCTATCCTGTGAGGCCAGCCCTCACTCAGAATGCCCCAGACTTCTGGGCACTCTTTCTTCCTCAGTATAACCCATTCTTATGAAAGAGTTCCTATGTATTTTGTAAAAGAGTTTGCTATTATGCTTATCACAAACCCTTGCTCCCCGGGCCATTGTTCTGAGCGTTGCTTGTCAGTCAATAGAGCCTATTCTTGTGGAAGAGGTTACTGGTGCTCTGCAAAAACACATGCTTTGCTAGGGAGTTCTGCTGTCGGCACAACTTAAGCTTTGTCATGATAACTGTCACAAGGAAACCCCCCCCCCAAGGTTTTACTCTTTTAGTATGTAAAACATAAACTGGTTAGTGTCCGACCCCATAAGTTTGAATCAGCCATGCTGGACTGAGTTTTATTCTTGCCCTTCTGCATGGCAGCAGAACAGCTGAGAGCTCATACCCAGAACCTGAAACAGGAAGCAGAACACTATCTGAGAATAATGCAGAGCTTTGAAACCTCCAATCATACCTAGTCATGAGCTTCCTCTGACAAGGTCTTACCTCCTAAGCCCTGCCCAAACAGTGACACATCTGGAGACCAAGTATTCAAATGCCCAAGTCTAAAGGGTAAATCTCACAGAGACCAACACAGTGTAAGTAAGGCTCCAAATGCCAAAGTGTGCGCATCGTAGAATAGAGCAACAGCAAGAGTGTGTGACAACTAAAGCAGCCCGTGGAGGCATCTGGTGGCTATGAAAAAAAAACAAAAAGCCACCCCAACCAATACTTGCTGAGTATGGAGCCCTGGAGAAAGGCTAGGGGAGCCACTTAAAGACTGTGCAACAAAGTCTCATCCTCCTAAAACAAAAGAAGTGCAAAGAAAAGACATTAAAAGCCAGGAGCTGGGGGTTGGGGATTTAGCTCAGTGGTAGAGCGCTTGCCTAGGAAGCGCAAGGCCCTGGGTTCGGTCCCCAGCTCCGAAAAAAAGAACCAAAAAAAAAAAGAAGCCAGGAGCTGGTAGGATAGCTCAGGTTCAATAAAGTTGCCTGCCTCCCAGCCTGAGGAAATGAGATCAACCCTAAGAATAAACTCCCTCCTCCACATGCAGACCACCATATGTCTACCCACTCACAATGACACATTGTAAAAAGGAAAAGATCAAAGTATTCAACAAAATACATTGTCTCATAGGCTCACACAGCACATAGGCACGGGACTCCAAGAGAAAGATGAGTAGTAAAATGATATAAACTAAAAATGGAAGTAAGCTCCTGTGCGTACGTGTGTGTGTGTGTGTGTGTGTGTGTGTGTGTGTGTGTGTGTGTGTGTGTGTGTGTGTGGTGTGTTGGGGTGTACATGCACATGTGTACAGAGGCCAGAGGAAGATGTCTGCTGTATGGTTTTTATCATTCTCTACCTTCAATCTAAGAACTAGTCTGGCAGCAAGCAAGTCTACCAGGCTCCCATATCTATGTACAGTACTCCTAAGCACCAGGATTAGAGTCATAAAGTCTATGATCTGCTTTTAGAGTTGGAACCAAATTCAGGTCCTCATGACTGTGGAACAAGAGCATTAACTCACTGAGCCATCTCTTCACCCCTCGACCCCGCCCCTTTTTTGTTCGCAGGCATAGGTGTTACTCTGTAGCTCTTGCTAGCCAGAAACTAACTACAGAGAAGAGGCCTTAAACTCAGAAATATGTCTTTCTCTTCCTCCAAGATGCTAGGATTAAAGAGACGTGGACCATAACCGGTCGTGTTCGTTGTGAGACAAGGTCTCACTCTAGCCCAAGAACTAGGAGTCACTCTGTAACCCAGGCTAGCCTCGAACTCGTTATTCCTCTTACTTCACCCTGCCCAGTGCTGGGATGACAGGTGTGAGCCACTACTCCCGGTCCCCAAGCAAGGTAAATATTATAGAAGATATAGAAGGCTGCCGTGACGCTCAGACGATAAACTCAACCCCCAGCGCTAAGGTTAAGTGTGTCTAGTTTTTTGAAGACCACTCCCAAATCTGGCCTTTCAAGCCCTGACAAAGGTCCGAAAGTTGGGTAGGCAAGTCGGGCCGCACGGCATGCTGGGGTGCGTAGTCTTTCTTTCTAAGACCAATCCCAACGCCGCCTTCCGCGCACCGCCTTGACAAAGGCGGAGAACGAGGTGTCTATCCAATGAGAGGGCTGTAACGTGGCAGCCACCCGCAACCCCGCCCGCGGCGGCGCCTACCACTCCGCATTGCTTCGCAGGGAGAACGTGGCGCGCTCTGGGCACTGCGAGACCGCTCGCGGTCCCGGGCCCACCCCGCGCCTGGTCGGAAACGCGCACGCTGCGCGTCCACACCCTTTTCCGGTCCGGGTTGCCGTGACCGCTCTTGCTGCTGCCGGTGGATGCTGCGCCTCTCGGAGCGCAATATGAAGGTGCTCTTCGCCGCCGCCCTCATCGTGGGCTCCGTTGTCTTCCTTTTGCTGCCTGGACCCTCCGTGGCCAACGATAAGAAGAAGGGACCTAAAGTCACAGTCAAGGTCTGGGCTCCCCTCATCGGCGAGGCCTGCCTTCCGCCGCCTTCGGTCCGGTTCAAGCCGGCGCGGGTCTGGCCCAGTAGTTCCGACCGGAGCGTCCTTGTTCTCGTTCAGTTCTTCCTTGGGTCGGCTGATCTCTTGAGGCCTGGCTCGCCCCACCTACTCTAACTAGAAAATGACCCAGACTCCCCCAGGCCCCCGGGATGTCAGCTGCGGCCAGCACGGACATCCTCAGGACTGTCCCTTTGCACATACCCTGAAGTGCCAGGAAATGGATCAGGATTGCCGAATCTTTTACTAGGGTCACTTCCAGTTTAGTGTGTTTTGTAGCACACACAGTATATATAGTTAAAACTTGCGGGGCTGGGGATTTAGCTCAGAGGTAGAGCGCTTGCCTAACAAGTGCAAGGCCCTGGGTTCGGTCCTCAGCTCCGGAAAAAAAAATCCAGTCTAATGAAGACTGCATGGTAAGATCCAGTGTTTTAAAAAATTTTGCAAGCACAGTGACCTCCTTGTGTATTTCCCCATTTTAATGTCTATTTCTATAATCTGGAGTCATTTAAAGAGCAAAAACTGCTATTCTGTAGCCTGAGAACGAAAACTTTTTTAAAATGTTACATTATTTACTTAGTAGGGAGAGGGACTCAGAGTTACCACAGTGCAGCTGTAGAGGTCAGAGGACAATTTGCAGGAGTCGATTCTCAACTTCATCATGTGGGTCTCCTCAGGCTTGGCGGTAACTGAATTTTCCCTTAAGCTGTAAGGCCAGTCCATAATCATTTCTTGGAGTGGGGGGTAATGCAGCCGTCCAAGTGCTGTGCATATATGTACTCCCAGCTACTCGAGGGAGATTATAATTTAGCAAGATTAATTACTGGGGTTATTAGCTTAGTGGTGGCCTGCCATTTCCTCACTCCCTAGTACTGGGGTTGGAGACATCTAGAGCTTTCATAAGTGTACAGATGGTTGTAGCCACCATCTAGGTGCTGAGAACAGATGCTTGTATGGTCTGGAAAAGCAGCAGATGCTCTTGACAGCTGAGCCGTTTCTCCAGCCTGTTCATTGGAGTTGTACAAGGATCTTTGCCTCCATCAAAACCAGACTCAGCCACAGCATTAGGCTTTGTTCTCTCTCATGGGTTAATTTCATGGGCCCTTCCTTCTACCAAGGCCCCTGTAGGTGGCTAAGCTTGGATTGTCCACTTTCTTTAGGTATACTTTGATTTCCAAATTGGAGACGAACCTGTAGGACGAGTGACCTTTGGACTCTTTGGAAAGACTGTTCCAAAAACAGTGGATAATTTTGTAGCCTTAGCTACAGGAGAGGTAAGTGGATGGTACAGAGGCTGGCAGCTCCACCAGTAGGGATGGAAGCACTGGGACTTCAGAGAGTGGCCCATTTGTAGCGGTAGCCAGACTTCACTTTCCCTGAGGACCACATATTTTTGTATATTAAATAGGAATAACGGGGTCCAGTATTTAATTTTGGAGAAGACCCCGGAGGTACAGTAACTTACTCAGAGCCTCCGTTGCCCACAGTCTGGCACTACCTAGAGACTGGAGCTGGTTCTAACCCCTGCTGCTTCCTACAGCTAGTCCTAATACAATAACAACCCAGAGTGCCCACACTGGAGCTTCACAGTTATCTGTGCCAAGTGACTTGGTGCCTGCCGAGGTGGTTTTATATTGGAGAGAACATAGACAAACATGGTGCTGTTTGGCTGTAATGTTTAAAGAGTAATCTTTACCATCTAATTTTATTTGAGTTCTTATTTGAATGTTCTTAGGCCATGTGATATGACTAGTTTTGGAATAAGTACTTTTTTTTTTTTTTTTTTTTGAGGGGTGCGTTGGTTAACCCTGGTGGTTCTGGAACTCGATCTGTAGACTAGGCTGGCCTTGAACTTGCCTGACTCCCAATTGCTAAGATTAAAGCTTGTGCCACTAAACCTACCTCTTGAGTTATTGTTTTTTTTTTTTTTTTTTTTAAGATAAGAGGGTCCAAAGGACTTAATCCAAGACTATGGCAAGGACTTTTTAAGGAGACATATTTTCTGTTTAATGACATTTGTATTTTAACTTGCCTATTTTATTTTCTTTTTTTCCTGAGACCCTTTTATGTAGCCCCTGGCCAACCTTGAACCTGATTGTAGACAGGGTTGATCTTGAGCTTCTGATTATGCCTGCTTCTGCCTCCTGAGTGCTGGGATCACAGGCACACACCGCCACTCTCAACTAGACAGTGCTAAGGGTAGAACCCAGGACTGTGTCCTGCTAGGGCAAACACTGCCCGCCGAGAAATATCCCCAGGTCTCAAATTTGAGGACAGAGAAGGGGAAAGGCATTTCATGGCCTGGGTTACATCACTCAGGAACTGTAGAAGAGGCTAGAGATCTCCCCCCCTCCCCCAGACCTGCAGTGGCTGGTCCCGCAGTACATTAAGTGCTGCATGTGTACCGGAAAGAGCTGTAGGCAAGGCTCTGCAGGCCTGTTTGACATCTGCTTGTTGCCTGATTTTCCATCCTGTCTTCTCTTCCCTCTCTCCAGAAAGGATTTGGCTATAAGAACAGCAAGTTCCATCGTGTCATCAAGGACTTCATGATCCAGGGTGGAGACTTCACCAGGGGAGATGGCACAGGAGGTAACTTCAGGTCCTCTGAGGAGTTTCGACATTGTAGTGTCCAAGGGGGGGTGGCTAGGCATCTTCTGTCACCTGCTCTAGAGGCTGTCTTCTCTCCTGCATAGAGAGTAGCTGTACCCTTCTTTGAAAGGGGAACCCAGTGCAAAGGAGAGGAAGGTAGAGGTCAGGTAGACCTGTGCTCTCTTCTAAGTATCCACAGTTCTGTTGCTTGTGTTACACACATAAACATAAATTTAAAGGGCCAGAAAGGTGGGTAAAGGTACTTGATGCCGAGGCTGATGCCCCAACTTTGTTTCCTGGGTCTCAATAGAAAAAGAGAACTGATTTCTGCAAAGTGTCCTCTGACTGCTATACAAGATCACAGTGCACCCATATACGTATGCTTGCGTGCTTGCGTGTGTGTGTGTGTGTGTGTACACACTAGAAATAAGTAAAGGTGGAGAACTCAAGGCAAGTGTGTGCCTGTAACCTCTGTGCTCAGGTTAAGTCAGGAGATTCCAGAGTGACTTCAAGGCCAGCCTGGTCAATGTTAGCACACCACGGGCTAGAGAAATGACTCTGGTTGAGAGTACTTGCAGGGGTCAGGAGTCCTGGGCCCCATTCTCACATGTTGACTCACAACTGTAAATCCAGTTCCAGGGAATCTGACACCCTCCCAGGCATATGTGTGGTACAAAAATATATGTATGCAAAACACCCATACACTTAAACTTTAAAAAAATAAAAAGAACCGGTGTAGTGGTGTATAGAGTGGCAGAGACAGATGGATCTCTTGAGTTTGATCCCAGACTGGTCTACAAAGTGAGTTCTAGGACAGCCAGGGCTATACAGAAACTATCTTAGAAAAAAAATTGTTAGGCATGAAGCTTAACCATTTACTGAGAGATTAAGTGTGATTTATGTTACCATCATAAAGATTAAAATACAATTTGTGTGTGAGAGAAACTTGGACCTCCTTGTGTCTTGAGGGTGAGAATGAAACTAGGGATATAGACTGGATTTTTTGGAACAGGGGCAATTGAAGTCCCATGAATGGAAGTCAAATAAGGAAGTTTTAGCAGTCAGTATCCAGCCGGGAGCCATTGCAGGAAACAGACCACGTCACCCCAACTAGTTGCTTCTCTGCCTCCCCAGTGGCTGCACAGTCAACTACATCTTCCTGGTCAGTCTCCGGCCAGGGCAGCCGCTGACTTGAGGCATTCTGAGGAGCTGTGGGGTGAGTACTGGTGAGCTGAGAGCACAGGAAGTTAGTCACTGTGTGTCACTGGCCTAGAACACCTAGAGACCTGCCTCCTGAGTGCTGGGGCTAGCACATAACATTGTGTTCATGTTAAAGTCAGAGAACAAGGTTTTCCTCTTCCACCCTGTGGCTTCCATGCCTGGCAGCAAGTTGCCGTGCATGCCACGCCATCTCACCGGCTTGAGAGGATAGCTGCTTCTGTGCTAGTGGTCTCAGGCCCAGTAGTCTATTGGGGGGTAATGGGGAAACCATCTTTGCAGCCAGGATCTCAGAAAGGGTATATAAGACTCAAAGCGCACTTGTCGCGGTCCGGGACCCTTATCCCACACAATGACAAATGTTCATGAGCATCTTTTATTTCATGTTCCTTGGTAAGAGGCTCTTAATAGGAGTTCTGTTTCCTATTTTCTCCTCCCCCAACCAACCCCGCTGCACTTGTAATCCTTGGAAGGTAATCCTGCACCCCCCCCTGCCCCCCCACACCCACACACATGCACGCACGCCGCCAGCATCCTGTACGCAGCAAGGCATCTCCTTCAACCTGTCCTCGTACCCAGATGGTCTTGGTCCGGAGGGCTTGGGTAGAAGATAGGAAGACTGTTTCTATGTCCTCATTTGCCACTCAGGCCTAGTCTTACAAGAACAGCCTGACCTATATAGATCTTCACCCAAGCATCTGCCTGTTTGGGGTCTTCCCAGGAAAGAGCATCTATGGTGAGCGCTTCCCAGATGAGAACTTCAAGCTGAAGCACTATGGGCCCGGATGGGTGAGCATGGCCAATGCAGGCAAAGACACCAATGGCTCCCAGTTCTTCATAACTACAGTCAAGACCTCCTGGCTAGACGGCAAGCACGTGGTTTTCGGCAAAGTTCTGGAAGGCATGGTAAGTTGAGAAGTGGGGGGTTAAACCTTGGTGGTCCTTACCAAGGATCCAGCTGGAACAGACATGGGCTTCAAGTAGGAAATCTTTACCCCAAAGGCACCTAAGCCACAAATACAGACAGACCAGTACTTGTTCCTAACCCGGCATAGGGGTGGGGAAGTGTTGAGAATAAACGGCCTGACTGAGTGCCATGCACACACCTATGGTCCTAGCTTTCAGGGGGCTGAAGCAAGAGGATCACTTGAACTCCAGAGTCAAGGGCTAGGCTGAACAACCTGAGACCACAGTTTAAGAGTGTCCATGTGGCTGGCTCCAGCAGAGTGCTTAACCTAGAATTCCCAGCACCACAATCAGGAAAACAAAATGCAGAATACCTAGCCCACATCTCCATGCTCCCAAGGTTCTAAGTCCCTCTAGGCCCCAGACAACCCATCCAGAAGACCTTGTTGAGTTTGTCCAGCTGCAGGGTCCTCTGTTGGTCACTCACTGAAATGAGATGTTCAGACTATCCAGCATCATGCTCTGTGTTCACCCTGGCTCAGTTCACCTCAGTTCCTTAGCTTTTGGCTCCTTTGGCTTCTGTGTTCGTCCCACGTGGGTTTCAGCACTCCTGAGTCACTCCCAGTAGTGACCCCCGACACGATCTCTCCTGCTTTTCTTCTCTAGGATGTGGTACGGAAGGTGGAGAACACCAAGACGGACAGCCGGGACAAGCCCCTGAAGGATGTGATCATTGTAGACTGTGGCAAGATCGAAGTGGAGAAACCCTTTGCCATTGCCAAGGAGTAGAGAGAGCCTCGGGGACCTCATCCCTCTAAACAGCTGTCTGTGCGGGTCCTGTCGATTCCCTCACAGGTGAAAGCAGCCAGTCACAAGGCTCTGTGCGGCTCTGGCTCCAGTGCTTCCATCCGACGGGGTGGCCACACCCCTCACATTCCACAGGCCTGATTTTTATATAAAACTCCTACCAATGCTGATCAATAAAGAAGTGGGTTTTTTTATAACTTAGGTGTGGGCTGTGTTTGGGGTGTTATAGCACCTGTCCTGTGTCCCAGTGGGGGACTCTATGCTCCTTCCTTAGGTCCCTGCCTAAGCCTGTACGAATGCTGCCCGCCCACCCACTCATCAGGCAGAGGCTAGCTCGCTCCTGTGCCTCATCCTAAGCTGCTTCCACCTGTCAGGCTGGGCTAGAAAATACACCTGAATCTCCTCAGCCTAAAAGTCTTGAGTTCCACCAGCTACAGCTGTCAGTGCAAACCAAGTTCAGAGCTTTGAGTGGGGATGGGCACGACTGAGCCTCAGCAAGTTACACCTGAATCTAGTCCAAGGGAAGACCCAGTTTCCTATAGGAGTCCTAGGACTGAGGCACATAACTGTCCTGAAAGGTGGCCCAAAGCCTGAGCTTGTCAGGGCATTGGTGATGGAGCAGGATGACAGTTAGCCTCCGGCTGGGCTGGTGCCGGGCTGGTGCTGGTGCCGAAGCCATAGAGACCCTGGAGTACACCATCCACCACCACTTCTGGGAGAGGTGCTGTGGGAGAGAAAGTGAAGAAGGGGCTAGCCTGGCCTTGAGCCTACAGCACTGAGCTGCCCACAGGCCCAGCTGTCTACGAGAAAAGAGGCTTTCCCTCATCCACATCTGTTCATACTAGCTTTTGGAGACTCCCCGGGGGAACAGAGACCTGGTGAAGCAACTGTATTGCACTGGTTTCTATGAAGTTACAAAGCAGGCTGCCACTTACAGGAGCAGCAGGTGGTAACCCTCAGAGGACAGTAGGCACGGGTGCTGACGGGAACTTAGATCAGTCTCACCTGGGGAAGGGGTGTGAATGTAGGGATCCAGGCAGAAGCCAATGACCGGCCGGTGGTGCAGCTGTGAGCTGTGAGAAGATTGGTTAGTGAGAGTAGAGGCACGAAGACCAAAATCAGCAGGGACCCGAAAAGGAAAAGTAAGGGGCTAGAAAACAGGCTGCTGGCCTGCCTCCTAGCACGTAACCACCAGGGGTCAGCAGGCCTTTAAGGTAGGACTTTGCCTTGCCTGGTGTCACTAGGCAGGAATTCCCCCAGGGTGCTGAAAAGAAAAGAAACACTAAGTAGCTGGAGGATACCCAGGGGAGGTGAGGAGCTGGTGGAGACAGCAGCCCAGGGGACTATTCTGTAACAAGCCCAGTTCCGGAGGTGGAGGCAAGGCTGTTGGAACTAACCAAAGCTGTCCACCAAAACCCAGCCTTGCTCCAAGTCTAGAAAGGTGAGGAGGGAGGTGGTGTATCAGAACCAGGCCAGGGCCCAGTACATTTGAAAACCTTCAGGTTCTGTTTACACCTCTTTGTGGCTGAGGGTGGGCTGAGGGCCCTTGCCACCTCTCCACAGAGCTATCCTTACCTCCAGCTGCTGGCCTTGGAGTCTGTAGGGAAATGTCTAAGTCTCAAGAATTCCAGTAACTCCTTGGGCACATCTTGATTCAGGTACAGGACGCCCTAGAGAAGACGAAGTCTTCAGTCAGATCCAGTATTAATTGCACAACCCATTGCAAAAATTTTGAGGACATTGGTTTCAAAATGATTTAAGAATTTCAAGGCAGTAGGAACAAGTATTAGACCGAACTCAGAGCCATTCTAAGGAATGGCCCAGTATGGACTGCAAAGACTGGCCCCACGATGTGGGCAGCAACGGCGGTTGCCACTGTTAGAGGGATGAGTCCATACATACCTCATTAAGAAAACAGGTTCTTGGGGCTGGGGATTTAGCTCAGTGGTAGAGCGCTTACCTAGGAAGCGCGAGGCCCTGGGTTCGGTCCCCAGCTCCGAAAAAAAGAACCAAAAAGAAAAAAAAGAAAAAGAAAAAGAAAACAGGTTCTTAGCCTAGGAGTGAAGAATCTACTTGGATTATTCAAAACTTTGAGTGATCCAGATAGAAAAGTTTGTACTCGTTTGGAAAAACAGAGCCCGAGATACTGAATAACAGCCCAAAGTTGTGGACCTCAACACACTCCCACATCTCTAACTGGGTCACCGATGGTCCCTCAGGCTAGGGGCAACCAAGTGTGCCCAGTGCACACCTGGATGTAGGTCTCCAAGCCCTGCCGGCGCTGTTCCAGTCCTCTGGTCCTCCAGTTGGGCAGGCGTTTTGAGGGAAAGTCAGGCACTTTGTACCGTTTCTTGATCTGTAGTACATCAGTCACTGAGGTGAGATCCCAGCATTCAAGCCCATTGCACCTAGCTGAGGACTTTCTCCCGTCCTCTATGTCTTTAAGCTTCAACTTGGGACAGCTGGCAAGAGGTGGTTGGGACAGAAGTGACAAGCCAGAGTGTGGAAAGGACGCACCCGGACAAGGTCAGTCTGAGCTGGGATCTAGCCATTGCGTCCTCCCCGCGAGGGGCCCTGCAGCCCTGGGTAGTCGCCTGTGATCTGCACCCTCCCGGGGACTTGGACAGTAATGGGGGTGGCCAACCAGAAGCTGGGATCAGAGTTCTGTCGAATGCCACCTAGGGACCTGGCCTGGACCCAGATCGGTGGGTAGTCCGCGCGACATCTCACCCGCTTGTGTAGAGCATGGAACTCGCTGTAGCGCCGCGGCACCGTGTGTCTGCGTCCGCTGTACAGCACCTCTACTTGGAACACCTGGCGGGCGGAGAAGTGCGGGCAGCAGGTCCAAAGGATGCAGTAGGACCCGCGCCGCGAGACGCGCCCAATTTCTGGTGTTTGAAAGGCACAAAGCCGACCTGGCGTGCCACCGCTCAGGGAAACCCCTTCCGAACCCCACTCACACCTGAAAGAAAAGGCTGACGGGCCCTCCCCTCTGCTCCACGGATCCCTCAAGAGCCCAGACCATCGTCCAAGGGACTGGCAAAGCCAAGTAACCCCGAACCTTTGCAACGAATGTCCTAGCCCTGAATTCTGGGTCCCTTTTGCGCTGGTCGCGAGGATATTCGGGAGAGCCCCGCACGTACTCTTCGTCCATTGCTCACCATGTGGCCTTTCTCTGGACTCTGCCTGGGCCCTTCGGCCTCGGGCCCCACCGAGGGGATGTGAACTTCCAGCATCCGCGCCCCAACCCGGCCGCAGCCTCTCCTGGATCGAGCGCTAGGGTACCCGAACTCCCTAGAGCAGCCAGGCAGCCCTATGAGGCCGACCGGCCCTCGGGCTCCAGGCCCTGCCCCCGGGCCGCAGGCCCCGCCCCACTCTGGATATTTCAGCTCTAGGCTCCACCCTCTGATCCGGGACCCCGCCCTCGCCACGCCCAGGGTGTTCCCTGCAGCCCTAAAGTCCTGAAGCGGGAAGATAACACCGCCCGGGTCGCCAGGCAAAGGAAGGAACCCTCAGCAGGGTCATCCATTTGTCAAATATTTCCCTAAAGTCCACTGCCTGCCAAGTAGGCAGCCGAGCTAAGTTTTTAGCTGGTCTTTGTTTGGTGCCCTGCATGCTAAGGTGCTAGATGAATAGGCACAGGTGGGGTCCAGGCCTGGGCTTCCGCTAGGACCACCCTTGTTCTCTTTCATGTCGTCCGTGGTAGCACCACCTGGAGACTCCAACTGAGGCAGTGCCAGGGTGAGGCTGGGATCCGTTTTAGCTTTGCCGAGCACCTACAGACCATTTGTTTATTCCATCCATCTGTCCACCTGTCCACCTTTCCATCCTTCCCACCTTAACATCTGCTCCAAGTTAGTGTGGGGGGAAGAGGCAGTTTAAAAAACCCAGGCTTGAGGGGTTGGGGATTTAGCTCAGTGGTTAGAGTGCTTGCCTAGGAAGCGCAAGGCCCTGGGTTCGGTCCCCAGCTCCGAAAAAAAAAAGAACCAAAAAAAAAAAAAAAAAAAAAAAAACCAGGCTTGGGACTGGAGAGATGGCTCGGTGGTTAAGAGCACTAACTGTTCTTCCAGAGGTCCTGAGTTCAATTCCCAGCAACAGATGGTGGCTCACAACCATCTGTAACAGAATCCATCAATGCCCTCTTCTGGTGTGTCTGAAGAGAGCAACAGTGTACTCACGTAAAATAAATAAATCTTTAAAAACAAAGAAACAAACAAACAAAAAACCCCAGGCTCAGCTTTGAAAGTCACATGGCCTGGATGTGAAGAACAGTGTGGGCTGTGGGCTTTCTGACATCTGTAAAACAGGTAGCAGTTACGTCTAAAAACCGAGTGAAGCTGGACAGCACCGGCCTGTGGTTCCACGTAATTATGAGGCTGAGGCAAGAGAATTGTTTGAAACCAGGAGTTCAAAGTCAACTTGAGCAACTCGGCCTCAGCCTCAGGTAGTGGCTTCCTGATGGGCTTGTTCTGCCGGGATGGATGGGTGGTGACAGACAGATGATAAGAAGTCGGTAAGGAAGAGTTCGGAGAAGAGGAACTTAGGGAGTCATGGCAGTGGCATGCACGGCCGTCCTCACATATCCTGCTGGTCTTTTTAGAGTGTAGTAGGATTTTTGGTTGGGTTATTGTGGGTTTGGTTTTTCTAGATAAGTAGAAAGACTTTCTTTGTGTAGCCCTTGCTGTCCTAAAACTTCATCTCTAAAACCAGGCTGGCCTCTAACTCAGAAATCTGCCTGCCTCTGCCCCCCAAGTAGTGGGATTAAAGGTTTGTGCCTGCCCAGCTGTAATAAGATTTCAATAAAGAACTATCACTTCATGTGTAAAAACAGAAGTGGCTTTCATTTCTACCTCAGCTCCACACTCCTCACTCAGCTTCAGGTGAGCTGTACTATTCAGTAGGTCAAGGGTCAAGTGTTCTGGTCACAAACCAGGTCATGTGTGATGGCTATTCTTAGTTGTCAAGAGAGCCCCAGGTGGAATTAACTAAAAAATAAAATTCCCAAGCAGCTGGGCACACTTGTGAGGGACTTTTAATTAACAGGATCATGTCGGGTAGGAAGACCCTCCCTGAATCTGGGCCTTCTCGAGGCAGCCTATGTAAGGCACTTGGAAGAAAGAAGCGTTTGCTTCTTGCCTGCTTGCCTTCACTCTCTGGTTAGATCCTGCTGTTCTGGCTTCCCTTCACAGGTGTTAGAGCCTACACCTCGTGTGTGCAGGATCCAAACACACACTAGAGAGCAGCTGAAACAGCCACCTTGTGGGCTCTACAACTGCTGGATTCTTGGACTTTCTGTTAGTAGACAGTTATTGGACTAACTGGGCCACAGTCTGTAAGCCACGCTAATAAATCCACACACACAGAGAAAGGCACAGACAACAGACAGACAGACAGACAGACAGACACACACAGACACACACACACACACACACACACAAAGAGAGTTGGGGGAGACCCTAATGGTCCTGGTTCCCTGACTAGTACATTTGTGTAACTGAATGTAGGTGTCTTAAAATTTTGGCAGTAGAAAGTTTCTGAATATGCGACAACTAAAAATTTAAATCCCAGCATGTAATGAATCTAAGGTGTGTCTGGCAGCCCTTGATCATGTGCATTCAGCCCATGCACCCTGAAGTGTCACTTCAGCCTTGGCTCTGAGCACACAGTACGCACACTTTGTACTGCGCACACTGTCACAGCATGCATGGCCAATTAGCATTACCCAAAACGCCTCAGCTGTAGTCTGAGAGTATTGTTTATGAACAAATTGTTTTGGAGGTTTTCTTGGTTGTTTGGTTTGTTGTTGTTTTAGACATGGTTTCTCTCCAAGCTGGTCTCAAACTCAGTGATTCACCTGCCTCTGCCCCCTAGGTTCTGGGGCTAAAAGCCACCATCATCTGGCAACTTGCTGTGTTTTTAATGTACAAAGTTATCTGCTCTTATAAAAACATAGTGGTTTGATTTTAAAAAAAAAACAAAACAAAGACAGTATTTTCTTATGCCATTCGATCCATGTGTGTGGTAGCATGTAGGTTTGTACCCTGTTGTTCTTTGTCATCGTCACACAGCTAGAGTCATATGGGAAGGGGAGGAACCTTAGTTGAAAAAAGCCCTGCAAACAGAGTTCCTGTCCGCATTTTCTTGACTACTGATTGATGTAGGAGGGTCCAGCCCACTCTGGATGGTGCCACCCCTGGACCAGCGGTCATGGGGTGGATGGCATAAAAACAAACAAACAACAATAAAACCAAAAAAGCAGACAGATAGCCAGGCATAGTAGCGCATACCTTTAATCCCAGCATTTGGGAGGCAGAGGCAGGCAGAACTCTATAAGTTGAAGGCCAGCCTGGTCTATATAGTGAATTTCAGGACAGCCAGGGCTATACAGACAGACCCTTTCATAGACAGCAAGCCAGAAAATGGTGTACTCCCATGGCCTCTGCATCAGCTCCTGCTTCCAGAAGTAGATGCAGGTGGATCTCTGCAAGTATGAAGCCAGCCAGGTCTAGATAAAGTTCCAGGCCAGCCAGGACTACATAAAGGGACCTTTTCTCAGAGCTGGGGAGATGGCTCAGCAGTTAAGAGCATGGACTACTCTTGCAGAGGTCCTGAGTTCAATTCTCAGCAACCACATGGTGGCTCACAACCATCTGTAGTACGGTCTGACACCCTCTTCTGGTGTGTCTGAAGAGAGCCACAGTGTATCCACATATATAAAACAAATCTTGAGAGAGAGACAGACAGACAGACAGACTCTTTCTCAAAAAAAAAAATAGATGAAAGTTTGTGTAAAAGTTTTAAAGTTGGGGAAGTTTATTGCCCCCAGCAGATTTAGCTAACTTCAATAGAAGAAATTTTCTCTCACATGGGTCAGTCTGGTGTATATGCCCAGCTAGGGTTATTTAATGAAACTTTGTCTCAAAAAGAAAAACTGAATTAATCCATTTCGGCTTGGGATTAGGAAAGAATTTCCAGCAACTTCTGAAATGGCCCTAAACATACATGTGTACTTTGTACTATGTGTTTATGTGGGGTGATGTTCACATTGTTGACTTTTTAAAAATTTTACTTTGTGTATGTGTGTGGGTGTTTTGCCTGCCTGTATATGTCTCAGATCCCCAGAGGCGGACTTAAGTGACAGCCATTTAAGTGACTGCCATTTGCCATGTGACTGTGAGAATTGAACCTAGATCCTTTGAAAGAGCAGCCAGTGCTCTCAACCACCAAACTTAACTCTCCTACTTTAGTTTTCTTATATTGTTATTTTTGTTTGGTTGGTAGTTTGGTTATTCTTTTTGTTGTTGTTGTTTGGTTTTTTTGAAACAAAGTTTCTCTGAGTAGCCCTGGCTGTTTTGGAACTCCTCCGTAGACCAGGCTGCTCTCAGACTCAGAGGTCTGCCTGCCTCTGCCTCCTGAGTGCTGGAGTTAAAGGTGTGCACCACCCCACCTGGCTCCGTTGACTATTTTTTAAACATCCACCAACTCTGATAATGCTCTCTGTCCTGCAGCATCAAACATCCAACGAGATTTTATGAACTGGCACATTTGTCCCACTGCTGTGCAAACTTGCCTGCACCTTTAGTTACGGTAAAATTATTGCGTATAGCAAGGAATCTCACAGGAACTTAACACAGTGGGCGGCCCTGCGCAGAGAGGTGAGCAGTTTTGCTCTATTAGGCTCATACCTGGAAGGAGGGGTTTGGGGCAGGACCAAAAGCAAAGCAAAGCATCTATGTTAAGGACTGCAGTCAGCGACAAGTCTCTCTTGCTAGTACAGATGCTCAGCAGAGGACATCCTCACCAACACTGGTGCTTGCATTCATTCTCCTTCTCCAAATTCAGTGTGCCAAGGCCAGGAAACCAGGAAGCTGCAACTTCCCAGGTAGAGGTGGAGGTGTGGTCTCTGGAAGGGAAATGACCCACACCAAGGAGAAGTGCTGGGGTTTCATTTCCTCTTTGGGATGCCGGTATCAGAATTGAACAAAGGGGCATTGAGTCTCTTTTACCCACACAGCCACTTCAGTGTTCAGAGCATCATCCTAATGGCCTCTGTCTCTTGGCCTCCGTTTCCTTGTCTCTCTCTGGGTATAAGGCCGGTTCTCTATCTCCCAAAACAAACTGCCACCAGAGCTTACCCAACCCTCCCTCACCTATCCCGTTTTCACTCCCTCCCATCACGTACTTCACTCTGGCCACGGGAATCTGCTAGCTTTCCACATTCATTCCTACCTGGAACTTTCTCTTGACTCCTCCACCAGTGAGCTTACTGTGCCCTCCTTGAAGAGGATTCCTTCCACATCTCGGCGAGCTCCTAGTCCAGTCTGTAATTGCTGTGTGTCTCCAGTATCAGAGAGAGGGGAGGGAAGCACTTTTCCTCCCCCACTGTTTGGACTAGTTTTTCTGACACAAACTTGACTCATAGGAAAAAGTCACCATAAGATCAGGCTATAAGACAGAGGTAGGTGGATCTCTGTGTTCAAAACCAGCCTGGTCTACAAAGCGAGTTTTACAAGACAGCCACGGCTACACAGAGAAACCCTGTCTCGAAAACAAAACATCAGGCTATATTGTCCAGGCAATGGTTGTTGTGAGCCTTTAATCCCAGCACTCAAGAGGAGAGATCTCTGAGTTTGGAGCCAGCCTGGTCTACAGAGTAAGTTCCAGGACAGCCAGGGAGACACAGAAAAACCCTAGCTCAGAAAAAAACAAAACAAAAGAAACAAACAAAGCAGGCTATAGGCAAACCTGTAAGGCATCTTCCTAACTAGTGGTTGATGTGAAAGCTCATTGTGGGTGGGGTCACCCATAGGTTGTTCTGGGTACTATAAGGAAAGCAGGCAGAGCAGGCCATAGGAGCAAGCCCAGAAGCTGCCCTTCTCCACGACCTCTCCACCAGCTTCTGCCCTGACTTCCTTAGATGGTGACAGTGAGGTGGAAGTGTATCATCACAGCAATAGAAACCCTGTAAGAGTCTTGTTGCTATTCCTATAACAAACGACAGCTTAGAGCTGGGAAGATGGCATAGCAATTAATAACACTGGCTGAGCTTTCAGAGGACTCAGGTTCGATTCCAAGCACCCACATGGCAGCTTCCAAGCACCTACAACTCCAGCTCCAGGGTTACAGGACATTTGAACCAGTTTTTAGCCACAGTGTGTCTCAGCCCTTAGCACACATCTTTAATCCCTCTGGCTGGAATACAGACATGTCCTTAGTACTCACCTTTAATCTTAAACAATGAAGGTAAAGTTAGTTTGTAGAAGGAAGCACCCAAGTTTGAAAGTGATGTCTAATTGAGTGTCAGAAAAAGTGATGAATCAGAGAAAGATTTGACCGAATAGGATCTTCCCAACTCTCACAAGAGGAGGTAAGGAAAGCTACTTAAGGGGGAGACAGACAGCACAGGAATACAGTAGACTTCCTGGAGAGCTGTGCAGTGGAGTTGAGAGAGCGAGTAGAGCAGCACAGAGAGGGAGAAGGAGGCAGTTTTACCAGGAGAGTTTTACAGAGAGAGAGAGAGAGAGAGAGAGAGAGAGAGAGAGAGAGATATTGAAGAGAGAACAAGCTAGAAACAGGTAAAGACAGAAGAAGCAAAGAGAATGAGAAGGGGCCAGAAGAGTGATAGTTTGAGGCCAAGCAGAGCAATTCAGTCAGAAGCTGAGAGAAGCCAGTAAGAATCAGTCAGCGTGGAGAGGAATTAGAGCCAGAACAGCTGAGTTGAGTCAGCCAGCCAGAACACAGAAGGAATTAGAAAGGGTGAGAGCTTATTCAGCAGCAAGTCTCTGAGGCTGAAAACATTCTAGGCCTGGATAAGATTGTATGGGGTCTAGAAGCTCCCAGGACTAGGCCTAGGCTAGCAGACAGAGGCACTAAGCCTCCGAGCCAACAATTATGACAGGAGAATAAAGGTTACTTTTACACTCTGGAGGATTGAATGACCTCTTTTTACATGACATGGAATACTGTAGAGGTGAAGGTCCAAAGATCCTGGGCAAACAGTTTGATGGTGGGAATCCCGGGTCTGTAGCTTAGGGGCATAGCATGCATGAGGCCTTGGATTCACTCTCCAGCACAACAAAGCAAAAGAAAACCACTTGTTTTCATGCTTAGGCGCCATAATGAATAGGTGTCTTATGGAGATAGAGTGGACCAAAGGGTGTGTTGTGACTCTAGTAGAGGACGGGAGAACCCAGTGAGGCCTGTCTGCTCAGATTCTTCTGAAGGTACACTCGTCCCTCCTCTCCTGGGTGTGGGCAGGACACTCTGGAATGAGTGTCTTCCAAGGAGTAGGGAGAGAATTGTAATCGAGGGTTCAGTAATGAAACTACCAAAATGGCTGTTCCATGGTTAGGGGGAAAGATTTTTATTGTAGATGTGAGAGAGAGGGCTGGGGGTACAGAGAGACAGAGACAGACAGAGAGAGAACATCCAGAGGCTTCAGAAAGAATTCAGAGCTGGGAGGGAAGGAAGCAGACTGGACGTCGCCGGGTCTGCCTGCAAGAGAGGCAAGGACAGCAGGAGAGAGAGCTGGGGGCAGAGGGAAACCATGCCCTTATGTAGAAAACAAGGGGTGTCTTGGAGGAGGGAAGCCTAGGAGCTGGCATGGACTTTGAAATGCATAACAAGTACCTGTGGACAGGGACTGAGGGGTGGAGAGGCCAGCGTGGGCTTTGATATGTAGCTATAGGCATATGCCAAAGGAATGGGCCATTTCTGGCAGGCAGAAACCAGTTTTCTCGGGTTTGTGAGAAATGCTGACCTAGGCTTTCCTAAACATTCTTTCCATAGTTCCACCTGAGCATAGCTAAGACTCATTTCTGGACACATGCACTGCCTTTGGGGTTCGGAGAACTCGGAGCTTCCTCTGCACCTGAGGAGAATGACCTTTCTAGACTAGATGGCTAGCTGAGGGGTGAGGAGACTGGGCTGGCTTTGATTTCACTGACACTGCAGGTACAGATGTGCACTACCATGCACTGCTTGGGTTGTTCGTGGTGTTTAATTTTCATGTGTGTATACGTGTGTGCGTGTGTGCATCTGTGTGTGCATCCCACCTTCACTTTAGTCTCTCCCTCCTGCCCTCCATCCCCCCACAGACATGTTAATTTTATTCATTACTTATTCAAGTATTCTTTTTCTTTTTAAAAAGCGTTTTATTGGTTTGCTGTGGGGGAAAGGGGCCATCCCATGCTGGTGCTCACAGGTATACAGGGGATATAGGAATATAGGACCCAGGAATTGAACCCAGATCCCCAGGCTTGGCAGCAAGTGCCTTTATTTACCCACTGAACCAATTTACCAGGTATTTTTCCAAACCAGTGTTTTCCTCACTAGTTATAGAATGAGAGTTTGTGCAGCTGAGGTGTTAAAAATGTGGAGTAACCTTTCTGCTCCTAGGTCCCTAGGGCTCCACAGAGCAAGTGTGTAGTCAAACAGCAAGAGGCTTGTGGTGGGTGTGGTGGCACAAATCTGCACTCCACCAGGGGTAGGCTAGAAAGGGCTGCTGTAAGGGCATATCGGGCCTTTTGTCCATCACTATCCAGCGTAGTGTGGAGTGACAGTTGCTTTAAAGTGCTGGGCTACTTCTGGAAGCTTTTGTGACTTTTTTTTTTCATATGCACATGCACTCTCAAGTGTGAAGTCAGTGAGTGCCCTCCTTCCACCAAGGGGGTCCCTGGAAATCAAACTCAGGTCATCAGGCTTAGTGGCACGAGCCTTCACTGCAGAGCCATCTCACCGGCTCTCTTCTTCGTGGTTACATTAGGATCTTATACTCCATTAATAGACTAGAGAGCAAGGACTTCACTTCCAAATTTCTGACTGCTTAGCGCTTGGAAGAAAGAGCCTGGCGCTAGCATTTACAGTAAGCTCCAGATCATGTTCTGATCCTCAAAACTGTTGGTTGGGACCCAAATGGCAGGCTGTTTCTGGATTCTCACACCAGCTTCCTGGGACCACTGGACACTGGTTACTTGATGCAGACATGGAGTCCACGCTCGCCGCTTATAGGTAGGATCGTGGACTAAGCAATGGTCAGGAGAGACTGGGGGTGATGATATCTCCCCGACTTAACGGGGCTCCTGCCGTGGCGCTGGTTGCTTCAGGGAGCGCCCCATGCTGATGCTTGAGCTGGCTCGCTCCTCTCCGGCCTTGGCCGGGAACCTTGCCCTTCACCATCCTCACACAAAGCTCCTTTTCACCGGCAGGGCTTCTGCAGCTGAGAGGCGCTCAGGAGGTTTGGATAACCCCCGTTAAGAAAACAAACAGCTCCTGGTTGCAGCTGGGCACAGAGACCGGATTCTTCTCTGGGGCCGGCAGGCACGCTGGCTTCATGATTACCCGAGCAAGTGTGGGTCTAGCCTGCTACCGCAGATCCCAATTTTGCTTGTCTGTGTAATCTTTGAGAATTACAATCGTTGAGGATCCCCAACCCAAATCCTTATCTGTAGGAGATCTGTACGTGGGTTAAACCACATCATGCTTCTCAAGTGTTTAGCATGGGCCAGGCACACAGTGAATACATAGTAATTTTTTTTATTTATACCAAATTACTATTTTTATACTTCATAAACCAGTGGGAGACTGGCCACTGCATATGGTTCTTCCTAATATATTTTATTTCTTTTAATGCGCTGAGGTACAACTATTTCAAGTGTTAAATGTTATGATAAGGATTTCCACATTTACTCCATAGTGCACAGAAGTGTGGAGACAGAGGTTATCATATCCATCACATAGGCATGGTTCTTACTGATTGACTTTAATATATATCGATATATAGATATAGATCTGTATGGGTATACATTTATAAATATAAATCTTTTTATTTTTGAGACAGTGTCTTTCTGTGTAGCACTGTCTGTCCTGGAACTCACTCTGTAGATCAGGCTAGCTTCCACCTGCTCTGCTTCCCGTGTGCTATGATTAAAGGCGTGTGCCACCATGTCTGGCTAAAAGATACTTTATAATTTTTACTTGAACTACTTAATTTAAAAACAAAAAACCCCAAAACAACAACAACAACAACAACAACAACAACAACAACAACAACAACAACAACAGCAAAAATAAAACAGACTCTCCTGTCTGGTCTCCAACTGGCTGTGTAGCCGACCTTGAACTTTCAATCCTCCTATCTTCACTTCCTAGGAAATGCTGGCATTATGGTTGTACGCCATCTTGTCTGGGTATAGGCAATGCTTGGGATCAAACCTAAGACTTTGTCTATGCTCAGCAAGCACTCTAGCAAATGATCTGTAAAGGGATTTTAATCCAGCAACATGGCTTCTCTGGCTGGAATACAGATGAATCCTTAATAATCCCAAACAATGAAGGTAATGTTATTTTGTAGAAGGAAGCACCCATGTGTGAAAGTGATGTCTAATTGAGAGGCAGACAGAGTGATGAATAAGAGAAAGATCTGACAGAATAGGATATATCCAATTCTCATGAGAACAGAGAGAAAAAAGAGCCACTTAAGAGAAAACAGCAAGGAGAGAGAGAGAGAGAGAGAGAGAGAGAGAGAGAGAGAGAGAGAGAGAGAGAGAGCAGGAGCCAGAAAACAAGAAGGAACAAGATTAGAACAGATTGCCAAAGTTAGTTTTAGTTTGAGGCCAAACAATGCAATTCAGTCAGAAGCTGAAAGAAGCCAGTTTGAATCAGTCAGTGTGGAGAGGAATTTGAGCTAGAACAGCTGAGTTGGCCAGCCAGCCAGAGCTCAGAAAGAGCTTAAAAGGATGAGCTTATTCAGCTCTAAGTCTCAGAGACTGAAAACATTCTAAGCCTAGACTAGACTGTACAGAGCTAGAAACATCCTTAACCAGACTAGGCCTCGGTTGGCAGACGGAGACAGTCAACCTCTGGAGACAACAATTACATCAAGCAAATAAAAGCAACTTTTATATTGAGCTACATACATCCCAAGCTTTTGATTTTTAAAAATTACTTTGCTCTGTGTGTGTGTGTGTGTGTGTGTGTGTATGAGAGAGAGGGAGAGAGAGTGCGCACGCGCACACACACACACACACACACCAGTGTACATACCTTTTTTTTTTTTTTTTGGTTCTTTTTTCAGAGCTGGGGACCGAACCCAGGGCCTTGCGCTTCTTAGGTAAGCGCTCTACCACTGAGCTAAATCCCCAGCCCCAGTGTACATACCTTTAATTGCACTCAGGAGTCAGAGATAGGCAATTTCTGTGAGTTCAAGGCCAGCCTGTTCTCAGAATGAGTTCAGGACAGCCAAGGTTGCACAGAGAAACACTGTCAAAAAATATATAAACAAACAAATAAATAGATAATTTTTATGTGTGAATTTTGGATTTTAGAGTAACCTTTTAAAAAGGTTTTGCTAAGACATTTTAAACTTCAGAGGTAGTCTAAACTCCATTTTTATAAAGTGAGGACAGGCCTTGAGGAAGAAAGAGTGTGGGTTTCAGAGAGGGTAGGGGTGAGAAGGCACTTTCAGTGAGCATGTCCTGTGTGAGCAAAGCCAACAGTGTCACTCCTAAGGGCCACTCACTCCTGCCCAGGTTGTGAGGAGCTTCTCAGGTGCTTGGGATAGGATCAGGGACGCTTGCAGCACTTTTTACCGTATAGACCGTCCAGCCAGCTCTTCCCCTCGGCACTCACCATAGGGGCTACAGAGCAAAGAAATAGCCATGTAATTGGGGTGGTTTATGAAGACAGCTTTAAACAAGAACTGAGTTCAACAGGCAGAATCCAGGAGGGGCTGTGGCTGCTGTAGATCTGCAGGTCTGGAATGGAGGTGATCCTACCTTACACCGTAGCATTCCACAGAGTGTTGTCTGTGGCTTCTCAAACAGTGGAGTTGCTTTGCACTGTATGGGATCAAGCCAAGGACTTTAGGTAGCTGTGACATGTTCTACCCCTAAGCTATAGCCTCGGCCCCACCCATGTCTTAGGATCAAATGATTCTCCTCCCTCAGCCTCCCCTGTGGTTGGGACACAAACAAGATTCAACCAGAGTAGTTTTTAATCCAAATGTGGTGGTGGTGGTACCTTTAATCCCAGCACTTGGGAGGCAGAGGCAGGCAGATCTCTGTGAGTTTGAGGCCAGCCCGGTCTACAGAGCAAGTTCCAGTACAACCAGAACTACAAAGAAAAACCCTGTCTCACAAAACTGAACGAAAAAGTTGTCTAGTGGCTTCTTCTAAAACCAGCTGGACAAGACATCATTGCAAGACTTTTAGGGAGACTGCCTCAGATGCTCAAATATAAGGACAAGTTGGAAACAAAATGAGACTTGTTTATAATTTTCTTGTTAAGTGGACTTAATTCAGGCCTTAAAAAAAATTAGCAAGGCAAAGCGACTTGTGGTACCTGGGAAGCTGAGGCCAGAGGATCAGGAGCTCAAGGCCAGCCTTTGCTATATAGTACATCAGGGGCCAGCCTGAGTTCTATGAAACCACTTCAAAGGCAAGCAGATAAAATAGCTTAATAGTCTAAGCTGGTTTCTCTTGTGTGGAGTCCTCTTGGCAATCTCTGTCTTCCTCGTGTGGTGTAATGGAGCAGACTACTTGATATATATATCTCTTACGGTGGATGATGCCCCCTGGCACAGTGAAGTCCTACAGCTGGAGCTCAGTGCCTGGCATATCAGTGTTCATGACAGCTCTTATTGAGGTTAATTAGACTCCACAGTGGCAGTGGCTGTCGGGGACACTCTGTTCCCTGCCTTGCACATGGTCCTGGCTGCCATGTGCTTCATCGTGTTTTTCTGGTGATGTTCCCCAGTAGAGAGACAGGCTGGCTGGGCCCCTGTGGTCTTGACTGCAGCTACTCATAATGCAAGGGGAAGCTGAGGGCTTTGAAGCTCAGGGGGAAACTCATTTGGAAACAGTTGTCAATTCTCTTTAGGGAAAGGTCCTGTCTCAGACTGAACAGGGTTTTTCTGTGGGTTTTTTTTTTTTTCAGTTGGAAGATAACGCTGCTTGCTGCCTCTGAGCTGCTGTTGAGCTGCCGTAGGTGGGTGGGGCTTTCTGTCCAGCTCTGGTCTTCACAGCAACAGGACAATTTCCGTAGCAAGCCAGGGTTAGAGGGGCAAAGCTTGCAGAAAGATTTGTATCCCAGGGCTGGAGAGACGGCTCAGTGGTTAAGAGCACTGACTGCTCTTCCAGAGGTCCTGAGTTCAAATCCCAGCAACCACATGGTGACTCACAACCATCTGTAATGGGATCTGATGCCCTCTTCTGGTGTGTCTGAAGACAGTGACAGTGGACTCACATACATAACAAGTCTGTTTTTTTTTTTTTTAAAGCAAAAGTAATGGAAATTTCCATATCTAGAGATAACTGCACTTAACAATTCAGTCAGTGCCCCTCCCAGTTAGTTTTACTAAATGTGGATCATGTTGTCCATGGCCTGTTTTTTTCACTCAGGAAATATTTTCCTTGTGGATGAATACTGCTTGCCACCACTGTTAATGTCTCTGTGATCTCTAATTGGGTCACCGTACCATACCTCATCATCCCTTCCCAATGGACAGGTAGGTTGCTTCCGTTTTTTTCAGCTGTCCACAGAGCCATGAGGACATCTTTGAGTACTTGTCTTTAGTACCTGGTTTCCAGGAGTGTTCATAGGGATCTTCGGTGAACAACTTTCCCACACCTGTCCACGCCTGTCCACATCCATCCAGAGTGTTGGGAATAACTGTCTCAGGAAGGTGTGTTACAGACTGAAGACGAAGATGGACAAGGAGGGCTGCAGAGGCCTGAGCAGTTGAAAGCACTGACTGCTTTCAGAGGACCTGGGTCATGGCACCTTACAACCACCTGTAGTTCCATTTCCAGGGGACCCAACTCTGTCTCCTGACCTCCATGGGTCATGGTATGTGTACACTGAGGAATACATACATACATACATACATACATACATACATACATACATACATACTAAAGAAATGGGGGCTGAGATGTTACAGGCATAAAGCCCAAAGCTAACAAAAATGAGGATGGGAAGGGCAGAGTTGGAATTACCTTCCAAGAGGCGTTACTGCCCTTGTGAAGGCCTGGGAGATAAACAGGGCAGGGTGAGCTAGGGTCCTCACAGTCCTAACTGTGACACGGCCTGCAAGTTTGGCACCTGTTTTGAGCCTGAGCTATTGCCAGGGACCTTGGAGTTTATGGTTTCATAGACAGTGCCAACCTAAAGCCACACAACTGACAGGGCAGAGCATTGGCAGGTGACATGTCCCAAGGTTCAGAGGACGGGCTAGCTTGTTCCCATCTAAATCTAACACTCAGCCCTGGCCTGACCTGCCCAAACACCGAGAGGCTCCACCAGTCTCTCCAGAGACCAAGTATGAGGTTCACATGAATGCCAACTGCAGAGAGGGTCTGTCCTCTGCTCTAGGGACTCATTATTGTCCTTCCTCGTCCCTTCCAAATGCTGGTGGGGAAGATCTCAGCATCTTGTACAAACCTCCTGTGGACCCAGAGCTTGCTCTGCCCAGCCAGGTCTCGACTCCACCCTGAGCACCTCTCCAGCAGCACATCCTTCTAAAGGCGTTTATTTATGTATTTATTTAGGCTTCAAGTTGCCAGGCATGGTAGCATACACCTGTAATTTCAGCAACTAGGAGGGAGAGGCAGGAGGATCTCTGTGAGTTTGAGGTCAGCCTGGTCTACAAAGTGAGTTCCAGGACATTAGGGCTACAAAGAGAAACCCTGTCTCAAAAAAACAACCCCCCCAAAAAAAAAAACAAAAAAAAAAAACAAAAAAAAAAAACAAAATAAAAAAAAACAAAACACAAAAACCCCAAAACTCCCCAGAACCCTAAGTTGCTGGGATTTATGTGTGACATAAATGTGACATAAAATGTGAGTCTATCTTAGCTACTGACTTACTTTGTCACTGAACACTTCTACAAAAAACAAGGCTCTAATCTTCAGATGACATCAGGAGATTTAATGTGTGTGTGGGGATGGGAGGGTGGGCAGGGACAGATAACCCAAGGGTCATGCCAGGGTAAATGCAGACTTCTCTCCATAGCTTTTATCTGAATGTCTCAAATGTGCCCAGCTAGTTCATTTGGTAGAGTATTAGACTCCTAAAAGGCTCAAAAGGCCCTCCCTGAGAGCAGCATGGAATAGCCCCCCTTCTCAAAGTGTTCTTAGTGTTTCCACAGTGAACATGTGATGGCCCCACCCCCCCAGCATTTCTGTTGGAGGCTGGGTCTCACTGTGCAGCCCCGGCTGACCTAGACTCCATGCAGTGACCAGGGTAGACTGGAGCCAACGGGATCCTCTGGCTTCTATTACCTGTGTGCTGGGATTAAAGGCTTGTTCTTACCAGGCCTGGCTGCTTCACTTATAAGTTTTTTATTTATTTATTTTTACATGTATGTGTGTCCACAGAGGCCAGAAGAGGGCCTTCATTCCTCAGAAATGCCATGGTAATGAAAGACAAAGGCAGGTGGAGGGATTCTCTGTATTAACAGATTCATGTTCTTCACCCAGCATACAGTCGTGTCAGTCTTCCTGTACTGATACAATCCTGTATCAGGAAAAAGAATTGCTACAAGGACACTGTTAGTCAGGGTTCTTGAGAGTCACTGACCGTATATGGAACGTCTTTCCATATCGAGGGAACCTAAGACAATGGACAGACTTAAGTATAAGCTATGTGTTAAATGACTATTATATTGTTAAGCCTTTTAGAAAACTGTGTGTGTGTGTGTGTGTGTGTGTGTGTGTGTGTGCGCACGCGCGTGTGTGTGCAGGTTCCTGAAGGTCACAGAAGAGTTGGATCCCTGGAGCTGGCATTGCTGACAATTATGTGCTGTCCAACATGGATGCTTGGAATTGAACTTGAGTCATCTGCTGGAGCAGTGTGTGTTCTTAACCACTGAGTCATTTCCCCAGCCCCCAACTCCTTGGTTTTAACAACTTTTATTTAAATTATGATGGGCTATTATGGAACTTCATACTGAAATTTTGGGGTAAGTGGTAATGTCTGCAACTTACTCTCAAATGATTCAGAAAATACATGTAAATGCCCCAGATGAAGTGTGTTAGGTGTTGGTGCACACATGTAAGTGCCCCAGATGAAGTGTGTTAGGTGTTGGTGCACACATGTAAGTGCCCCAGATGAAGTGTGTTAGGTGTTGGTGCACACATGTAAGTGCCCCAGATGAAGTGTGTTAGGTGTCGGTGCACACATGCATCCCAGCACTTGGGAGGCTTCAGCAGGAGGATGAGGAGTTCAAGGCCAGGCTTGGTGACAGCAAATTCAAAACCAGTGTGGGCTACCCAAGATTCTAACTCAAAAGCAAACCAACCAACCAGCAAGCGGGGTAAAATCTCAACACTCAAAATCTTCATAAAGAATACAAGTTCTTTGTGAAATTATAATAAAACAGTTGCCTGACCCATCCTTAATGAAGGGTCCAGCAGTGAGTGACGAATCTGAGTTATGGTACTCCATAGAAACTTGTCTATTTGTTTTGGTTTGAGGCAGGATCTTACTATGTAGAATAGGTTGGTTTTGAACTCATAGAGTACTAGAATTAAATGTGTTCTTTACTACACTACTACATGGAGGCAAAATGCTTGTGACATAATGTTAAATGATAAAAGCAGGACACAGAACCCGTTGTATAATTTTAACTATGTAAAAGTTAGTATGAGAAAACCAAAGGCGGCCATGGCCTGGGGAGGCAGCTGGAGGCCCACAACCTTTTCTGTCACTGACTCTGTCACTGACCTGTTGACATAGCAGCTGCAGCACCTCCTCCCGTCCCAGTGAGAGGACCGGGCTCAGTGCTGTTCCCAAGCAGCGGCCACCCACCGTGAAGCAGCAAGTCCAGGAGCTTCTGTGTGGGGGCATCTCTGGAGATTGGGGGGGGGCAGCTGTAGGTATTGCTGAGGAAAGGCCCAGCAATGGCTGGTCTGAGACTCCAACCTTCCCTGGCTAGACTCTGGCTTGTGCTCATGCACTTGGGGCTCTGGGGACACGCTGTCTTTCAGACACATGAGTAAAGCTACTTTGAGTTTTGAAAGGCTTAGGCGCTCTGTGACTACCCTGCCTGGAGCAGTAAGTGCCCTGTAAGCAGCCAGTCCTCATCACGCCTTCCATAGGGACAGGAACAGCTCTGAAGATGAGGTGCCTTCCCTCTGTGTGGTGTTAAGGACCCACATCCTTCACATGCTAAGCAAGCACATGCCCAGGTGTCAGTGGACACACCCTCCCTCCAGCCTGAGGACCTGTTTTGGTAGAAAGAAAAAGAGGATCGGAACATATGATAGGGCAGAGAGCTCCTCAGGCTTAGAGAAGCAGAAGTGGGAGGTCAAGTCAGCCTCCTTTACAGAACAAGCTTTAGAGTCTTGAGTCTGTCTTGAAGCTCCTTCCTGTAGAAGTAGGAACAAGACTCAAACAGACTAAGATGCTCTGAGCTGAGGCAGGTAGAGGAGAAACTCCAGTTCCACAGGACGACACAGCAGGCACTCAGTGCCCATGGAGGGAAACTACTACAGACGGCAACTTCTTGGTTAGGAGTACTCTAGACCTTCCCAACTGCTTTCCAGCGAAAGCAAAAAGTGCTACCATGCTGAGTCCTGTGACCTGATTTTCAAATATTTTATTACATAATCTTTCATGGCACCATCAGGAGTAACAGAAAACGTTATTCCCAGTTCCTAAACCACATCCTGAAAAATATACATTTGTATTTATATATTTATATCACTGCTCCACCCCTAACCTATAACTCCACCACCTATTGTAGGTCTTTTGCTTAAAGCAGGAAACTATTCTCTTAGGTAAGAAAATATATGTGGAAGCTAAATGAAATGTTGGTTAGAGTAACTGGGAACAGTTTGTCTGTGGGGCAGAGTGGAAGGGCTAAGTCCAGCCAAGGCAGGGGCATCAGTTGGGGTCCATCAAGGGGAGGAGGACAGTATATAAAAAGGCAGCGTCACGAAGGTAGGCTCTGGTCTCCTTGGTCCCTCAGGAGATGGCCCTGGCCTCAGGAAGGAAGGCTTCCCAGTATTTTGCCAGCTGCAAAGAAGTGGGGAGACAGTAAGCAAGCGCCCCACCTAGTGGCAGAGCCGAGCCCGAGCTAGCCTGGGAGGGAGGTACCACAGCTACCCAAGAGGGAGGCATGTGAGGCAGATGCAGAAGCCACACTTCCTCCTCCCTCTAGATGTAAGGAGGCATCAGTTTCTGTCCCACATTCAAAGGTAGTCTCTGTTTGCACCTCACAATGGTACCATGGTTCCACAGATTGGTTAGAGCTGCAGAAACCAGAGGGGCAGACAGTACCACAGGGTGGGCACTCAGAGGATAAGGCACTACATCACCAGTGAAAGAAGAGGTAAAGGAAGGTCCCCGAGGGCAGCAGTGGGTGAAGAGGGCAACAGAGCTCTCCTGACTGAAGGCCTGTTTTCAATTATCAACTATATCAGAGCCTCCTCCCTCAGAACCAGCCCTCCCCATCTACTCACCAAAGTCCCAAGCAGACAGCTGTCATTTGGGGAGGAAATGGGGGGGCAGAGCTATGCACAATTACATACCTGCTGCTGGGAATGCAGGAGTGTCTCCAGGTACTTGATCACGTGGTTTTTGAAGTCCTTGGATTTCTCTTTCTATAGGAGACAGGATTCTACGTTGACCTCCCAGTCAGGTAGGTGTTGCTTCCTTCCCACTTTGGTGGGATGGTGGTGTTTACTGCTGACCAAGGTCAAGTACAGCTTTGGAAAGTAGCCAGTAGCTTTAACAGCTACAGTTCCAGCCAAACAGCCTCTGACAAAGCTCTACAGACTTTCTGAGGGAAGGAGATGGTGGCAGGGGAGAAGGGACACATAGCAGCTCCTGGCTGTGGTTTGTGTTTAATTGTGTCGGTCTAGCAGCAAATGTAAGATAGCCCCCAGGCCTCAGAAACCAGCAGAGTACAGACACTCAGGTACACACAGAACACAGGGCTTCTAGCTCACCTCAAATCGTGTCACCTCCTTTCGGACAACTGTTGAAATCCTTTCAAAGTCCCTTTCATACTGAGTCACCCGAGATTCCCACTAGGAAGAGGAAAGAGGGGCTTAAGGTCTGGGATGGAGCTCAGTAGCACAATGCTTGGCTAGTATGTGTGAGAGACCAGGTTTGAGTTCCAGTGCCAAAAATCAAAAAGGTGGCAAGCAGTGTCATTTAAATCATGGTGCAATTCTACAGGAGACCTCACTGGATCCTGACATCTTTCTGCCCCTTTGGAAAGGATGAGATACCTAAGGACTCAGTATTGTATATAACAGTCCAGCAGGCAATGGGAAAAGATGGCCGTGTATCTCTGGCCAAGCTTAGCCTTTGAGAAAACTCTAGCCCCATAGCAGACTCTGACTCAGGAACTCAGAAACACAGTACAAACACAGACAAACTTAATTTAGGTCTTTCCTGGAGAGGCAGGTCTGAACCACCTAGGTAGCTTCTCAAAGATCCATACAAGGAGCTAGAGTTACCCCCAGGGACTAAGAGCACTGGCTACTCTTCCTGAGGATCCAGGTTCAAATCCCAGCCCCCTTATGGTGACTCATATTTCTAGGTATTCAACACCCTCTTCTGGCCTCCTCAGGTACCAGGCACATACATGGTGCACAGACATGCAGGCAGAACATCCATGAATAAGCAGCCCTGGCCCTTAATTAGCTCTCTTGCCCATCTAGTCAGGGTCAGGATGGGAGCAGTGTTCACTGAGGAATCGGCAGTATTCTCACCTCTGTAATCTCATCCTTAGCCTGCTGCAGTTTGTCAGGCTTGTTGGCCCACAGCAGCCGAGCCTCAGACTCCCGCTTCTTCTGCAGCGTGGCTTGAGCATCCTGCCAGCGCTGCCATGTCTTCATGCGCTGGTCGAAGGCGGCCTATGGAGAGGGCAGTTGGGAGGAGCATGGCCAGCGCCTCAGTAATGCTGGCTGGCTCTGCCTTAGAAGGAAGCTCTCCCAGCCACCGTGGCCGGGAAGCACTGAACAAGGGCAGGTTCTGCAGCCACTGCTAGCTGAGACATTTAACGTCTAAAAGCACAAGCCTGGGTCAGGCCCTCTTCAAGCTTCCAGTGGGCCAGAACCATGTTACTCCTGGGGCTGGAGCACAGAGGGTGGCCTGATGCCCAAATCTGATACTAATAAGGTTTCCAAACTGCCTACCTCACCAAGTCAGACCAAGAGCCTGCATGCTTTCCCCAAACCTGCCATGTAAGGAGCCATGAATACTGTGGGAGTGAAGTACACAGTCCCACTCTCAAGGAAAAGCCCAGAAAAGCCACCATTGTATTAGCAATCACAGTACATGTCTACACATATGCAGAGTACTGGGAAAACAAGTAGGCACCGAAATTTAACCCACCTTGCTCAGCTCTGGAGCTCTAAGTCTACAGCAAGGAAGCAGCCTTTCAAACAGATAAAAAAAACAGACCTGGTGACAGAGTTTTTTTCCCTTTTGAGACAAGGCCTGATCTCATTGTGTAGCTGAGGGTGACCTTGAACTCATGAACCTCTTGCCCCAATCTCTCAATTGCTGGCATTAGTGGCATGAGTCACCATGCTGGCAGCTTAAGGGGACTTTACATAAACATTTAAAATGGCCACAACCTACTGACTGACTTCACCTTACCCATACACTCACTCACCTGCTCTAGGCTACCTAGGCTGGAGGAAGCTCTCCACAGGTCATTGTTGGCTTCCTGTCTCTAGTCTTGGAACAGAAGCAGCACTTTCAGAAGGACAACTGCTGGCCATGCCACCTGCATGCTACAGGCTTTGAAGGCAGTCCACATCATGGAGCAGTCCCTGGGGCCAGCCTCCTGTTTGTTTGCTCCCCACTCCCTGCAAAGGTTTCCTTGATGTTTGCTAGGCCTCCTCAGTACAAGCTTAGGCCACAGCACAGCTCCTAGTGAAGGAGAGTTCTCTAGTCCTGCTGCTTCTGCTGCTCTGCTGCTCCTGTTTCTCAAGACAGGCTTCACTGTGTATCCAATGACTCACTATGTAGCACAGGCTGGCCTAGAATTTCCCATGATCCTCTTGCCTTAGCCTCCCAGCTGCTGGGATTACAGGCATGTGTTTCCATTCCTGGCTCCTGAAATTTCTTAGCATCTTAATGTCAAAAGTTCAGGTACAGGGTGACTCCACATCTAAAAAAGGCTTAAACCTATCCCACTGGGTTAACAGGGCCTCAGGGAAGGGCACAAAAGAAACCTTTGCTCATTTCTCCATTCCCACTGCTCGCTCAGGACATGAGGAGGGTGGCACCAGTTGTCTGTAAGAGACCTGCTCATAGCTCTCTGCTCTCAGGTTGCTGCTCCAGCCCATGGAGAACAAGGCTTAGCTTCTCTTTGTCCTGTTCACAAAAGCTCACCCTGCCTAGAGTCATTTCCAAAAGCTGTGCTCTCTAGGGAACCCCTGTCCCCCCAAAACAATGCTCTTCACAGAAACCTTTCCCCAGACAGAGCCCTTCCCCATGGCTTTCTAGCCTGAGAAGGCTAACTGGTTCTAAGAATCCCTCGGCAGGCTCTTTCTGATCTCTCTGGAATTAACAGGACAATGAACATCTCTGAGGCTACCTTTAGTAGCTGTGACTGCACGGAAGTGAGAACCCAGCGGGCAGCTCAGTTCTTGACACAGCACAGAAGCTCCACAGTGGGAGATGCACCGAGGAGGAGGAGGAGAGGCTCATGCATCCTGATACTGTGCAGCATCAGGTCCTCACAGTGCAAGTGCCAGGTTCCTCTTGGTTTCTCCCTTGTCAAGGAGGCCATGCAAGAGCTAATACTGCCCAGTCAAGCTTCCTTAACTGGTATGAGAGCTCTGGAAACAGACCACCCAGGCCACCAGAAGATATGAGGTATTTGACCTGAAGGGCAGCGTGCAATGTTGCTACCAGTGTGGTTAGCACAGCACAAGGAGGGCCCTGGTGAAAGCTCTCTCAGCACACTCCTCCATGCAACGCCAAGCCAGTTCCGTGTCATTACCTGACTACTCACACTGGAAAGACAAGTGGAAGCCAGCAAGAGCTCTTATCAGGGCAAAGACCAAAGGACTGCAGAGTCACTGCTCCAGGGGCCAAGCAGCAGTCTGTAATAAGTCTTGCTTGGAGAAAGGTGCACAGAGAACAGTCTGTCCTTGACAATAATGGGCCAACTTGGAAACCCAAGAGTGGGCTGGTGTGGGCCTCAGAACAACTAGAGGTAACTGGCTAGTTTAAGTGGGTTGCTGGGTCTACAGGGTTCTTTCAAGAGCAGACTTACAGCCGCTGCTAAGCTAAACTGTGATGAACTTTTCTGAGGAAGTGAAGAGCAGAAGCTAGCTAGGGGAAAGGAAGTGGGGCTTACTCGGACAATGGCCAGGAGGCGGATATAGTCACTCAGGAGTTCAGCCAGGAGGAAGAAGTCATTGTTGGCCTGTTCCTGGTGGAGCTGCTCAATCTTTTCTTCCACCTCAGCCAGTTGGGAGAGTGCTCGAGACAGTGCTGTGTTGTCCTCGGAGCTGCCAAGCATGGCTAGACTCTTGGCAAACAGGGCTGTATTCAGTGCTAGTTCTGGAAGGAGGCAAAGACAGCAGAGGCGTCTGATCTCTCAGGAAAGGGGAAAGGAGCATGGCCCTGCATAGTGTAGCCTGGCAACTCTGGCCCCCACATATCTGACAACTGAGGGCTCTACAACCCAGTCTCCAAACTAAAGTGAAGGGACATGGCCTCAGCTGGTCACAGGATCGGGAAGGAAACGTTCTCGCTGTCTAAATATGACTGAGTCTGGTTGCCTGAAGGAAGAAGGTCCAGCATTCTTTGAGCTCATGTCACCAGGCCAAGTAAAGGAGTGGCTCTGGTATTTATGTTGGAGCTCATGAACTGTCACCTATATGCACCACACACAACATAGACAGACACCACACACAGACTCTTCCACATTCTACAGCAGAGCAAACTGGTACAGGGGCCAGTCAGTACCTTGGGCTCTGCAGGCCACACATTGTCTCTGCAGCATACTCTTCTCATAGCAACAGGGTCCAAGGCCAAATCTGTCCTTTCAGCCATGCCATAGCTTGCCAGCCCTTACGCTGGTGTCATGCTAATGGTCTTTTAGATTTCTTGCTAGCAGTATGTTTAAGACACAGAAGGAAAGCATTGAAATTTGGAAAATTCCACCAAGTTCTCAATTAAGCAAAGCTCGCTATAAAGGAGGGGAAGACAGAAGACAAAGAGGCTTCCTTGCATCCACACCTTGCTAGTATGACTATGTAACAAAAGCATCAGTGTGGATGGCAAGCCTCCAACTCCCATCAAGAGAAGCAGCATGTACCCAGGCAGGCTCCCTCCACCCTCTGCCCATAGTGGTTTAAGTCATGTTTCTTGCCAGGAGAGTGGGGCGCATCTTGCTTATCAGAACATCATGCAACAGGTGGGCTGACAATTTCCACTTGAATGGCTAAGAACAGCAAGCCTCTCATCTCCAGCCCACTGAAGACACCGTTTCCCCCAGTGCAGTGTGTGTGGTTACCTTTCCTATGGTTGACTAGAGTCTCCACCACAGCGTGCAGCTTCCGTAGGCGCTGTTCCTCACACTCCACCTCCTGGAGCTTCTCCTCGAACCACTGGAAACACAGCCAGAGCTGGCTTGAGTGTTCAACAAAGTGTAGGGAGCTGCCTTTCTTTAGCAGCTTTTACAAAAGCTGTGTTTTTGTTTTGTTTCTTTTAATTGAAAAGAATCTCAGGAATTGTAGGACTTCTTAGGGCATCTGAGAGATACCGTCTACTCACAATGTCTGATTCATTCATCTTGATGGTCATTTTGCTGACTGCATCTGTAGCTTTGTTGAACATCTTAAGGAGACCAGCACCACTTAGAGCCTGCGTACCTACAGCTCGAGGCAGCTACAAGACCAAGGCGGGGATGCAAGTTATCTGTTGCCCCTTTAAGGTTCAGAAGAATTAGTATCCATCAGATGGTAGGCCCAAAACTTGTCAACAAGTTACTTGACTATAGACTGCTGTACTCTACGGCAGTTACAGGAATCTAAAACTAGTAAATGCAGAAGCAAAACCCAAGCACCACGTCAGTAAGAATCAAACGCACTTTCAGCTTTTGGTATTATTCCTAGAAAGAGAGCAGACAGACAGTGCTATGTGGCCAGGCAACACCAAGTCATGACTGTTTGCCTACCCACGTGTGACCTACTTAAACACCAAGCATTCCTTTACATTTGTTTTGACATTAAAATTATTGTGTGTGAGCATTCACAACAGCACACATACAGAGGTCAGAGGTAGAGGCCATTGCTGGAGTTGGTCATCTCCTTCTACCTTTACATGGTAACCTTACGTCTAACTCGGGTCCTCAGGAATTCAGAGCAAGGACTTTCCCCAGCGTTCCTTTAACTGCATTCCTTTGTTAAAATTAAAGGCTTCTGCAGGGTATGGTGACACACACCTTTAATCCCAGCATAGGCAAGGATAGGTAGAGAGGCCAAGTCTTTAAAAAAAAAAAAAGGTGTTTGCTGTGTAGATGTTTTCTTTAGTTACTAAAAATCGAGGTGTCTCCAATTTTTCACAATCATGAATACCCTATGCATAGTCTATTAAAAATGGCCACTTCAGTCAACCCTTGCCATATGATGGCTCTGTGGTCTGTGGTAACTGGTTTTTAACTAATGCCTCTCAGTCTCCTAACAAACTACACATTAGTAACTCACGAGAGGCTTGCCTAGACCCTGACAAACAGAGCACTGTGCTCCATAGGACGCCAGTAGGTCACTATTTGACCACACATAGAGCCCTGGAAATCCTTGTTCTCTTGGGGGTCACAAACTCACTGGCTATAGCAGTTTCCTTTCACTCAGGGTAGTGAGAGATGATAAAGTTTGGTGTAATACTAACCTCTTCTTTTTCTAAAAACTCCCTGACATCTGGGTCCTGTAACATGGTAGGATGATTCACAATTCTTTGAAGGTACCTAAGGGTAAATAAAAAAACAAAAACAAAAACAAAAACTGGTTAGGGCTCTGCTTCCTTAGTTTGTTTCAAGACAGGGTTTCTCTATGTAGCCCTGTCTATTCTGGAACTCACTCTGTAGACCAGGCTGGCCTTGAACCCAGAAATCTGCCAGAGCCTGCCTCCCAAGTGCTAAGATTAAGGTTCTACTGCCCAGCTCTGGCTAGGACTCTCAGGAGTTGGGGTGTTGCCCAGCGCCAGCCCGGACTCGTGCCTTTTATTATGTAAACTCAGATAAGGCACTTAAGCAAATCTTTAACAAAGTATTTAACATTTCACATTCTTCACATTTCAAAAAGACAACTAACTGACTCTGAGAGACCCCAGAACCTCCCACTAGATTATCCACGAAGAAAGTATGGCAGTTCAGTGGGGATGGAGAAGAGAAAGAGGGCTTAAGACTGAGGTGGGGGGGCTGGGGATTTAGCTCAGTGGTAGAGCGCTTGCCTAGGAAGCGCAAGGCCCTGGGTTCGGTCCCCAGCTCCGGAAAAAAAAAGAACAAAAAAAAAAAAAAAAAAAAAAAAAAAGACTGAGGTGGGAGGGGGTTGAGGATTTAGCTCAGTGATAGAGCGCTTGCCTAGCAAGCGCAAGGCCCTGGGTTCGGTCCTCAGCTTGGGGGGGGGGGGGGAGGAAGACTGAGGTGGGAAGGGAAGGGATATAAAGGCAGGTGTAGCTGAGCTCATCTCAGCTCATCTCCAGTAGAGAAGCACAGAAGCAGCTTCTCCCATCTAACATGACCAAGAACAGCTCTCAGGTACCTACCTTTCCAAAGCAGCCCTCCGTTTCTCAAGAAACTCTGCAGAAGAAGAATCTTCCTTCCCAACCTTCACCTTTGTCATTCCTAGAGTAGAATTTAAGAAACAAATATAGCAGAAATAGTAAAAAGGATACATCTAAGTATCTAAGTTTTCTAAAGAGTCATCTGAAGGAATGATGGTAAGGAGAGCTCTGCACAGCATCATCTAAGGTCATGAGCGGACGTGGACTAAAGTTCTTATACTAAGTCCTTATGAGTGTACATGCTGGGGGCTGTAAACTATGGGATTTAGAATGTATATTGTCTTAAGAGATAAAAGCACACTGGGTGTGGTGGCACAAGCAAGGAGATCTCTTAAGTTCAAGGTCAGCTTGTTCTACATGGTGAGTTCCAGCCATCTAGGTGTTCATACAGAGATCCTATAAGGATATGTGTGCACACGTATGAGTGTCTGCTCAGCGGCTATGAGCATATAGGTCCCATTTCTAGCTATGTGGGGTTTACAACTCTAGTTCTGAGGGATCTGGCAGCCTCTTCTGTCTTCTTAAGGCACCCGACACACACATAGTACCCAACATGCATGTAAGTATGCAAAGTCCCATAGATACACAGTTAAACAATAGGAAAATGCGCTGAGATTCTGAGTGCAGACTGACAACCACTTGGTGGCAGGAGCAAGAGCAATCACAACGCTCAGTGGTAGTGTCTTCCTAATATGCATGAGGCGCTGTATTTAAATACCACCACCACCCCACACCACCACCCCCACCACCCCACTACCTCGTGTGCGCACGCACACACAATCTTCCCCGGGTTGTGGTGCATGCCTGTAATTCTAGCACTCATGAGTCTGAGGCAGAAAGAAGCTGTAAAGCAGTCCGGCTGTTTCTCTAGTGCCCCGAGTGTTATTAGAGACCCGGCTTGCTTACCTATTAGGCTCTTCTCAGGTGGAGGAGGGACAATGAAACCATTCTGGGAGTGCTTCTCTGAGAGCTTCTCATAAAGACCCAGAAAGTCACTGAATCTTCTTTTCACTGCAAACTGCCTACTTCTGAACATCGGTAAGCTTGTCTTGGGGATGGAAAACACAAGGCAATTTAATTCCAAATCCAGAATGAGTTATCTATCCTACTGACATCAAAGGAAACAGATTACCTTGCCCTTTAGACAAATGGCAAATAACCTTGTCCAAAACAGAGGCTTTTCTTTTTGAGCAGCCTAGAAATCTAAGAAACCCTACTTGAAATAATAATAATTTCAAGTGCATAAAAAAATAGGATTATATGACTTGGGGGGATGGCTTAGTGGCTTGCGCTGTAAGCATAAGGGCCAATTTGAATCTGCAATATCCACAGAAAAAGCTGGGTAAGGTTGTTGGTGATGTACACCTTGAATCCCAGCACTTGGGAAGAAAAGACAGTCAGATTTCTGAGTTCGAGGCCAGCCTGGTCTACAGAGCCAAGTTCCAGGACAGCCAGGGCCACACAAAGAGACCCTGTCTAAAATAACAAAACAAAATAAAGCAAAACAAAAAAACCCAAAAAAACCAAAACCAAAAACAAAAAAAAAAAAAAAACCAAAAAACCAAAACAAAACCCAAACCAAACCAAAACAAACAAAGCTAGGCATGCCTGTACCGAAGCACTGGGAAGGTGGAGGGGGAGACAGGTAGATGCCTAACCCAGTGACTTCTAGCCAACTGGTTTTGCCAAAAAGGTAAGCTTCAGGTCCTATGAGAGCCTCTGTCTAAGTCAGTAAGACAGAGAGCTATAGAGTTAAGACATCCAATATCTTGTTGTGCTTCCCACAAGGACACACACGAGTACACACACCTGCACACTCAAGTGTATATGAGGTTATAAAGGCAGCCAATAAAATTCAAATATAGTTTCATTCCTACAACACTTGCTCTAATAAACTAATAATGAATTCTAGTTAAAAGATACAATTCCATGGTTATTGTTAAGCAATTTGTCACTAATTGATTTACTTTAGGGTCAGCTACTAGAATCAACAGACAAACAAAACAAGACACACTGAAGAATGCTTCTGATGATGAGGAAATCAGACGACATATGTCTGTGAACAATAACCTCTAAAGTGCGGTGGGCTTTAGAGCCCACAGGAGGGCTAAAGACGTCTTCTAGTAAAAGTAAAAAGGAAATAAAAGAAAGCTGGTGTGCTGGCTCAGTGGTAAAGAACACGGACTGCTCTTCAGAGGACCAGGGTTCAATTCCCAGGTCCCACATGGTGAGTCACAACCATCTGTATGTAACTGCAGTCCCAGGAGATTGGACATACATAACTTATAACATATAACGGGCAAGCTAGGGAATATGCATAACTTTATATTCATATTTCTATTTCTATTTGCCAGATTGGCAAAACTTACAGAGGTTGTCTCTGCCAGGTACTTACAAGGAAACAAATCAATGAGAACTTCTGAACAAATTTTTGTAAAAATTGGTACAAATAGTTTATATTCCTTGCATTCAATATTTCCTAGTTATTTGTATATCTAGAAGCATGAACATGGGATACCCACCAGACATTAGAGGAGATGTGCATAGAGTTCAGGTATGAAAACTGGAAACGCCCGGGGAAACAGGTTTGTATACTATGCTATATTCATGTAGCAGGCTGACTGTTGATATTTCCAACAAGGAGAGGTCTGAGAAACCATGCTAAATAAAGGATCCACTATTTTTAGTAGACTATTCTTATGAAACACAAAGCACCCTGTCACTTAAAAGATGCGCATGCAATCTTTTAAAGGGGAGGAGACTACGCAGGGGCAAGTGCCTGAGAGGTGTAAGCCGAGGCTATCACAGACAACCAGGAAGACAGCTGATGCAGCCAGTGCTGCTCTTGGTAGCAGCCAATGGTAGTAGGTCCAGGGCTGTTTTACTAGTGGGACAAAACAGTATCTAACTAGAAAGGTCCAGATCAAGGAGTAAAAGTTATAGAAAGTAGGAAAAGAAAGCCAGGTACAGGGGCAAATGCCTGTGATTCCAGCACTCGGGAGACTGAGGAAGGAGGTCATAAGTTCAAGAACAGTCTGGCTTTGTGTCAGCTGAGGTTGGGCACACTTGTAGTCCCAGTGCTACAGAGGCTCAGGTGAAATAAAAGGTTGAGACCAGCTATATAGGGCTATATGGGGAGATCCTGTCTCCAGCACCAACCAACCTCAAATCCCTCCGTTCTGAGGGAGCATATAGATAGCTTTTGCTTCTTTCAAAGAGGGTCTCGCTAAGGACCCCAGGCTATTCTCAAACTCCTAATCCTCCTGCTTCTGCCCCTGTAGTGCTGAGTTTACAGATGTAGGCCACCTTGTCTGGTCCAAGCACTGAAGAACTGTAAACTGATAATTACTCTCCATTCGAGGCAATCCATTAAACTAGTTCCAGTCACATACTTCCTAAGAGGGATAGAGCAAAAATCAGATATGCTGCACGTCGTAAACCTTGCAAAGTTACAGCTTTCTGGAAGAATATTGGGGAGGCCTAGGCTGGTGTACCTAGTTAAGATTACAAAGGCGAGGGGTGGGGGTGGGGGAGATGGCTCTGAGGTTAAAAGCACCGGCTGCTCTTCCAGGGGATCTGGGTTGGGTTCAGTTCATCTGTTACTCTAGTTCCACATGTTCTGGCACCCTCTTCTGGCCTCTGTGGTCACTAGGCATGTACATGTGCACAGGATATACATGCAGGCAACAGTCATACACGTAAAATAAGAAAAGACTGACAAGGCAACACAGACTTGCTATAGCTTGATAAATAGGAGGAGGTTATTGGGAAGGAAACAAAAAGCTTCCCAGAAATGGTCTAGATGTTAGTTAACGTTGGTCAAGCAGTCAGGGCTACTGAGGGGCCTGGGCAGTGCCACTGGGACTCACCTGTGTGGTGACTTTGTAGGCTACATAGGCATTCATACCGTCCCCTGTGGGAGAATAAGAAACGAGAAGGAATTAATCTCTCAACTAAAGGAAGGGAAGCTAATCCAATAACGTGTAACTAGAGACCATAAGCTACAGAAGCCCTGTATTCAAACGGCTTGCTGTATCTCGAGGCTTTATAAGCAACCCCAAAATTCACTTTTTCCCTGTGCCTTGGGGGTTGTGTGGCATACATGCCTGTACGGATGCTGGCTGGGCCCCAGTTTGAGTCAGACAAGAGAGTCAGTCCCCTGTTCCAAAGCCAGGCTCCATTTATACCCTCACAGAGCAGCACTGGATGCTGACAATTCATCACTTGTTACCACGCCAATATTTGGGCTGGTTACACACATCTGTCCAAAACCAAACAATTCTCTTGCTGTATAAAGCAGGAGAAGGAAGCTACTGATATAAAAGGAAACAAGTAGTTCTACCCGAGGCTAGCTCCAGGCTTGGTCTGCTCTTTCAGAGGTCCCACCACTGGTGCTGGCAGACACTGACCTCTCTGATCTAGCATGCTCACCCAGAGCAAAGGGCCTGGCAGGAAGACACTTGGGCTGCCTGATGTCACAAAAATCTCTCTTTCCTGGAGGAATAATTTTTATGAAAAAGCCATTGACTGTTAAATAATCTGGGATTCAAGCAACTATTTTTCTGTGTGGTAGTGTCCTGACCTAGACCACTTAGGGAGATAAAGGCACTATTGACTCCCTGAGCCTTGGAAAGGCACGGACTGGAAGGCAGACAAAGCCCTAGGACCATGGGGTTTAGAGTAGCTCCACACCCCCTTCCTGATTCCTCCTCTCAGAAAACAGGAAAGCCTAGGCAAACAATTCCCAGTTGCCTTTGCTTCTGATCTGATTCTGAAGTGAGGGGCCAGGGAGAAGGGCAGAAGTGGATCAGCAGGGTCATACTTCACAACATTTCACTGTGGATGTAGAAATGCCTGCTTTTATTTGTAAGGGCATGTGCACACACACAAAGGCCAGAAATTATACAGAAATAGGAGGTATACCCATCTTACCAACACGTACCAAAAAGGGTGTTGCAAAATACAAGTTAACCTAAAAAAAAATTACCTTATATTGGCTACCACCTTTACACTCAGAAACACACTGCCTAATACTAAGAATTTGTTTACCATGCATTAAAAACAACTTTTTTTTTTGTTTTTTTTTTTTTTTTCGGAGCTGGGGACTGTACCCAGGGCCTTGCGCTTCCTAGGCAAGTGCTCTACCACTGAGCTAAATCCCCAACCCCAAAAACAACTTTTTAATATAATGGAAATTTCTCCCACCATAGAATAGTCATGGTCAGTTACATAATTTAGCAGCCACAGGAAGAAAAGCCCAAGTGTCCATATCCAATGAATATGTAGCCAAGCAGGGCCTCCGGACACTGCCCCAGCTAAAGCAGTGTGTGCAGAGAGGTACAGAAGCCCTGAAAGCAGCTTAGCCACACAACAATCTGAGAATGCAGTTTTCCTAAATAAACCCAAGTTGGAGACGGCATATGCAAATTACCAAAATTCTAAAAAGCATACCCTGGTAAATGTGCAATTCTAATTTATTGAGATGCATGCTGGGATGAGACACGCATGTTGGCTAAACAGCCCACACAAACAGAACCTGCTGTTACAGAGATCGGGTCCTGATTAGAAAAAAAATGTTTTAATTAGCCAGTTTCTGACTAAGAATATAGAACAAGGGAATGAAAGCTTAGCACTTAGGAGTAATTTGTGTTCAACTCTGATTTGTGAGCTGTTTAAATTACTCTGTATGTAGGGTCAGGTATGCCCCTCTAGGTAACACAACTTTACTTGAAAGCATTGTTTTCACAGGTAAAATGAAGATATTAGGGTGTGCACTGGCTGGTTTTGTGTGTCAACTTAACACAAACTGGAGTTATCACAGAGAAAGGCGCCTCCTTTGAGGAAATGCCTCCATTAGATGAAGCTGTAAGGCATTTTCTCAATTAGTGATCAAGGCAGGAGGACCCAGCCCATTGTGGGTGGTACCATCCCTGGGCTGGTGGTCTTGAGTTCTATAAGAAAGCAAGCTGATGGGGTTGGGGATTTAGCTCAGTGGTAGAGCGCTTGCCTAGCAAGCACAAGGCCCTGGGTTCAGTCCCCAGCTCCAAAAAAAAAAGAAAAAAGAAAAAAGAAAGAAAAAAAAAAAAAAAAAAAAAAAGAAAGCAAGTTGAGCAAGGCAGGGGAAGCAAGCCAGTAAGTAACATTCTTCCATGGCCCCTGCATCAGCTGCTTCCTGACCTGCTTGATTTCCAGTCCTGACTTCCTTTGGTGATGAACAGCAATGTAGAAGTGTAAGCTCAATAAACCTTTTCCTCCCCAACTTGCTTCTTGGTCATGATGTTTGTACAGGAATAGAAACCCTGACTAAGACAGGGTGGATCAAGTATAACATGTGTCCCTAAAAAAAAAAGGGGGTGGGGGTGGGGGGGCTGGAGAGATGGCTCAGAGGTTAAGAGTACTGACTGCTCTTCCAAAGGTCCTGAGTTCAAATCCCAGCAACCACATGGTGGCTCACAACCATCTGTAATGGGATCTGAGGCCCTCTACTGGTGTACATGAAGACAGCTAAAGTGTACTCATATATAATAAATAAGTAAATTAAAAAAAAATAGGGCAACTCAGACAGGTGTTCCTGGAGGGATGATGATGTGGACACTTAGAACTACATGGGACAGTGGTGACAAGGTACTGGTGCATCTTCAGGACACAGCACACCTAAGATGACTAGAAGACATGCAAAGACCTTCCTTCCCATAGGATTTCAAAGGAACACGGCCATCCCACACCGTGATCTCCCGCTTTCCAATTCAGAACTGTGAGGAAATCTCTGATTTTTGTTTTTAAGCAAGGTTTTCATTCTGTAGCCCAGGTTAGCTTCCAACTCACGACACTCTTCCTGTCTCAGCATTCAAGAGCAGGAAGGACAGGTATAACCCACCATCCCTGGCCTATGTTATTGTCTTAACTCTTTTAAGTTTGTGGGTCTTTACTACATCAGTTCTAGGAAGCGAACAGCTTTAGGTAACTCCCTCTCCTGGTTCAAAATCACAACAGTAAATATTCAAACAATGAGTAGCATTTATAATTTGTATTATTCTACTAAGGATGTAATAAGGATATAGGTGGTTAAGCTTAAAATTAAGGTGTTAAGGGGCTGGAGAGATGGCTCAGTGGTTAAGAGCACTGACTGCTCTTCCAGAGGTCCTGAGTTCAATTCCCAGCAACCACATGGTGGCTCACAACCATCTGTAATGAGATCTGGTGCCCTCTTCTGGCCTGCAGTCACATATGCAGGCAGAATGCTGTACATAAACTAAATAAATAAATCTTAAAAAAAAAAAAATTAAGGTGTTAAGGAATAGGCAAGAGACTTCTAGATATGTCACCCAAGGCCCTGGTCCTACTTTTACACTGAACCACACGCTGCCCTAACAGGATGCTACTTTCCTGGGTCCTCTGCAAAAGCAGTGGATGCTCTTTAATGCTGAGTCATTTCTCTCCTGCTCCTGTCTGTAGCTTGTTGTTATTATTATTACTACCATCATCACCATTATCATCTAATTTTGCATTTCTACGTATGTGGGCATGACCATGACATGATACACATGTGGAGGTCAGAAAACAACTTTCAAAGTGGGTTCTACCCTTCAACATGTGGGCTCTGGGGATCAAACTCTGGTTCGGTTGTGAAGCTTGGCTGCAGGTACCTTCAGTAATCTTCTGGACCCCATTTGAGTTTCTAAAGATTATAGTTATATTTCATCTCTGGATTTTCTTCCCAAAGATAAGAAAAGAAATCTAAGTGATGTGGCTGATTACTCTGACCTCAGAAGCATAGCCCCAGAAAAGAGACCGATGAAGCACCCCACCTTTGCTGGTTCAACTTTGTTGAGAGCCACTCCCTAAATGGCTGCTCAGGGCTCATGGTAACATCATGAGAGTCCCAGGACACTTACCGATCTTCTCAGGATCAGTGATACCAACTGTCAAATCAAACTGATCCTCCTGTTCTTCTTCCTCCAGCTTTAAAAAGAAAAACCAGGAGAGCTGCTATAAAGAAGGCTAGACATTACAAAATTCAATACCTCTCAATATAATGAAGTTAAGATGTTCTTCTCAGTGCTCACTTCTGTCCTACAGTGTAAGTCATGAACCAGTTCAGTCATTTCATGTACACTTCCCCACACCCCTACTTCCACAATAACCAGTAAGTAGAGAATTTTAGTTGACTTGATCTTCTTTGGACTAAATAAGGAATAGAGAGAGCTGTATTCCTGCATATGGAAGCTCCAATCAGGGACCAGTGAAAGCCTTTATGCTCTCCTTTGGGGAACAGACACCGTCTAACAAAGAGTTCTCCTTTGGATTCTGGTTGGGCATTAAACATGTATCTCCTTCAGGAGCCGCAAATGTTTTCTCAAAGTTCAAACCCAACAGAGCTCCAGACTGGCAGCACATAGTTCCAAAGATACAAAAGCAAGAAGACCAACAACACATGCTCTTACCTCTTCATAGCTTGGCTGTGGCTTAGGAGAATTTGTGGCTTCTTGCGTAGGATGAGGAATAAGTGTTTTGCCTGGCATTGTCTTCTGGTTATTCTGTGTGCTGTCCAGGGATAGTTCCACTGTGGCATCTAAAACAGTTGATAGTTTAAAATGAGTGTCAGTAGTGGGTTTTGAAGGCTGAACATCAGTCCTACAGGAAGGATGAGGCCCACAATAAGAATGAATGTCAAGCACCGAATACAACAAAAACAAGAGGCAGTTTTTACATGAGTCAAAGGAGAAGGCACTGAGGGAGGGCTGCTCTAGCACAGGTTTGGTAGAGAAAGCTCTCCCTTTCATTTCAGACACAACTGTTTGGCTATCTTAGACCAGAGAACCAGGAGTCTAGCAAAAATCAGCATGTCAAATATTTTACTCTTTGGAGTTGTCTTAGTCAGGGTTTACTGCTGTGAACAGACACCATGACCAAGGCAATCTTATAAGGACAACATTTAACTAGAGCTGGTTTACAGGTCAGAGGTTCAGTCCATTATCATACAGGCAGAACAAAGTGGCATCCCAGCAGGCATGGTGCAGGAGAACCTGAGAGTTATCTGAAGGCTGCTGGCAGAGTACTGGCTTCTAGGCAGCTAGGAGTAGGTAAGGTCTTCGAGCCGATGCTCAATGACACACCTACTCCAACAAGGCCACACCTCCAAATAGTGCCACTCCCTGGGCCAAGCATTTATAAACCATCACATTCCACTCCCTGGTCCCCATAGGCCTGTTCAAACGCATGAGTCTGTGGGGGCCATATCTAGCCATGGCATAAGAAGAAGTCCAACCTACAAAGTCCTCATAGTCTATAGCAGTCTCAACAACGTTCAAAGTCTCTCCTAAGATTCATCCAATCACTTAACTATAATCCCCAAAGTAAGACAGGAAACCAGCTGGGCACATGCCAAACTTTGCCTCTTCGTGTCTGACGTCAAAGCAGTCTTCGATCTCAAACTCCCTTTTCATCTTTGTTAACTGCAACAAATCTCTTTCTTCTGGGTGGTTCCACTCCTTATTAGCAGCTTTCCTCAGCAGATAGCTCACAGCTTTGGCATCTTGAACTTCTTGGGGTCTCCAAGGCAACTTCAATGTTACAGCTTCTTGTTTCAATGTCCAGGATCTACACATGCTCTTCTGGGCTCCTTCGAAGGGCTGGCCAGTACTGCCCTGTCTAAACTCAGGTTGATCCACTTCACTGCTGCTGCTGTTCTTGGTGATCATCCCATGGTACTGGCATCTCCAAAACATGGCATCTCCCACTGCAACTAGGCTTCACCAGTAGCCTCTCATAGGCTCTCTTCATGGTGCCAAGCCTCAACCCCTTTGCATGACTCCTTCAGTCCTGGACCATCAGCTACAACTGAGGCTGCACCTTCACCAATGGCCTTCCATAGCCTCTCACAGTGCCCAGCCTGAGCTGCTCTTCATGACCTATTCATACCTTCAAAACCAGTACCAGCTGAGCAACTCTTCACATTACCAAGTCCAGCTATAGCACAGGTACAACCTAGGCTATCTCTGGAACACAGCTTCTTTGTGCTCTCAGAAAACACTTCCCAAAAGATATCACTGCAGTGATGCTGGTCTCTTCTTAATCACCACTAACTTCTTAACTCCAGCTCACCAGCATCAGTTGTCCTAGTAGTCCCTTCTATTTTTCCTTCTAAAGTCAGAGCCACATGGCTAAAGCTGCCATGTTCTGCTGCTTACCAGGGCTGGAACATGGCCCTCCACGCCTTATTCTAGTATCAGCTTTCTGTTTTCTGACTCCCTCTCTGCCTAAACCCAGCTGTCCTGGAACTTGCTCTGTAGATTGACCTTGAATTCAGAGATCTGCATGGCTCTTTCTCCTATAATGCAGGTATTAAAGGTGTGTACCACCATGCCTGGATTTAAGATTTTTTTCTTTTCAGCTAGAACCTGCTTTGTCCTAGGCTGACCTTGAACTCAAGAGATGTTTGGCGTTGTCTCCTGGGATTACAGGTGTGTACCATCATGTCTGGATATAAACTTAGCTGGGTAGGATCTTGCCCCCAAATTCCTTAATTTGTTATCTCCTAGAACATAGGATTCAGTTCCATTTCACTTCCTGGTGCCCCTTTTATAATTGAACCATATATTTTATATTTTTCCTTTCTAAACTTGCTATGCTTGTTCAAAACACTCTTTATGAGATTTAACCAGAGGACAAAGCTTCTGCTGGGCTTTTTTGAGACTTCCTTTGTCAATGCAATTAGCACAATTTTTTTTTTTACCTTAGCCTCAGGAAGGCTCTTCAGATCAGGGCAAAAGCAGCCACATTCTTCACTAAAATACCACAAAAATAGTTTCTATGTCACATACTGAAATTCTTCTCATCTGAAACCCCTTGGGCCAGGTCTGCACTGCTCAAATTACCCTCAGTAACAAAGTCTACCACATTCCTACTAGGATAGCCCATTAAACCTCAACAGTTAAAGCATTCCAATGCTTTCCAAATGTAAAATCCCCAAATCCACATTGTTCAAAACAAAAACATGGATATCACAGCAATACCCCAGTCCCTGGTACCAACATCTATCTTACAGTTTTACTGCTGTGAACAGACACCATGACCAAGGCAACTCTTTTTTTTTTCCTCCCCATCTTTATTAAATTGGGTATTTCTTACTTACATTTCGATTGTTATTCCCCTTCCTGGTTTCATGGCCAACATGCCACCAACCCCTCCCCCTCCCCTTCTGTATGGGTGTTTCCCTCCCCATCCTCCCCCCATTACTGCCCTCCCCCCAAACAATCACGTTCACTGGGGGTTCAGTCTTGGCAGGACCAAGGGCTTCCCCTTCCACTGGTGCTCTTACTAGGCTATTCATTGCTACCTATGAGGTTGGAGCCCAGGGTCAGTCTTTGGATAGTGGTTTAGTCCTGGAAGCTCTGGTTGGTTGCCAAGGCAACTCTTTTTTTTTTTTTTTCTTTTTCTTTTTTTCGGAGCTGGGGCCTTGCGTTTGCCAGGCAAGCCCTCTACCACTGAGCTAAATCCCCAACCCCCAAGGCAACTCTTATAAGGACAACATTTAATTGGGGCTGGCTTACGGGTTCAGAGGTTCAGTCCAGCATCATCAAAGCAGGAACATGGTAGCATCCAGGCAGTTATGGTGCAGGTGAACCTGAGAGTTCCTCTGAAGGCTGCTAGCAGACTACTGGCTTCTAGGCAGCTAGGAGTAGGTAGGGTCTTAAAGCCCAAGCCCACAGTGACACACCTACTCCAACAAGGCCACACCTCCAAATAGTCCTGCTCTCCGAGCCAAACATACTCAAACCATCAAGGCAGTGATCACTCAAAACATTACGTGAAGCTCATTTATTCTTGTTTGTATACGAGAGCACCTTTGCTTGTCTGCTTTATACACTGAATGACAGATCAGGCAAGTATACATCAGAGGAAGCCTCAGGAAAAATATCAACCAGAAAACGTGTAGCAACACTTGGAAAAGTGTGGTTTGGTACACTTGGTCACAGCACACTATGCTGATAGTTTAAGAACTAGTTACAGTGACAGCTTAGCTATACCCTGACAGAATAAGCTATCATTTGTAAATGCCGCCAGAATGAGGAGAGGGAGCAGCAGACCCAAAAACACTTCTGATTTTGAAGAGAAGACCCGGCCTTCACTTTAAGAACTGCCTCTATCTGGAGAATATGCAGGTGAGCGGAACAACTCGTTCTCTGTGTGTTCCAGAGAAATGACTTCTAAAATAGCATTTTGTGCCATTTTTAGACATTAAAATTTCTTATGCAAATGTACTTCCTATGTGGAGCAGTGAAGCTAGAAATTCTAACCCTAACCAGTTCAGTTTTTTCTTTTTAGTAAAGAAAAACATAAACATTCACTTATAGGTTTTGGTCTGACTGTTACATATTCAGTTTAGTCTTGGGGACCACAGAGAAAGTTGCTTCCTTTTCTTTCTAGATTTTCACTGGGGGCTAAGCAGAAAAACCCAGAGACAGTTTTAGATTACTGTGCTGACCACTGAGTGTGAATCATTTTTGCAAAAGACCCTGCCATGGGGTCATAAATCCGGAAGCAGCACAGAGAATGAATATGATAGGTTGTGAGGTCTTCACAACAAGGGGCCAGCTCAAGTTTGTATGGGAGATTCACTTTATGCAGGTTCAGCATAACAGATCAAGTTAGTAAATGAAACAAGCACTATTCATTCAAACTATTCATTGGGTGAAACCGGGTGTGAGGAGATGTACTTGCAATCCCAGCATTCCAGACAGGTCCAGAGCACAGATCTAAAGTCTAGCTACTCCGAGGATGAGGCAAGAGGATTGATAATTCATGGTCTACCTGAGCAATTTAGTAAAACCTTATCTAACAACAACAATAATAATGCCAACAACAACAACAACAACAACAACAACAATGCTAGTCTCCCGGCTACTTTTTATGTCAACCTGACACAAATGCAGTCATCTAATAGGAAGGAGCCTCAGCTGAAAAACACATCCATGGGATTGGGGAGTAGGCAGGCATGTAGGGTATTTCCTTGATTAGTGACTGATATGAGCCAAATCCACTATGGGGAGGGACACCTCTGGGCTGGTGGTCCTGGGTTCTATAAGAAAGCAGGCTGAGCAAGCCGTAGGGAGCAAGTCAGTAAGCAGCATCCTCCATGGCCTCTGCACCAGCTCCTGCTGCCAGGTTCCTGCCTTGTTTGATGATGGACTGTGCTACCTTTCCTCATAGCAACAGAAATCCTAAGACAGCTGGGGATCTTATTCTGTGAAAGGAAACTTGCCAATACATGTGAGGACCTAGGATCAATCCCCTATACATGAACAAAACATTCCTAAGAAGCTGAAGTTGGATAAAAGGACCCTGTCTCACCTGGGCATGAATGTAATCTGGGCTTCATACTTATAACCTCAGACTTGGGAGACTGAGGCAGAAGGACTGCCATCATTTTGAAGCTAGCCTGGGTCACAGAGTAATGAGGGAAAAGGAGAGGGGGAAGAGAGAGAGAGAGAGAGAGAGAGAGAGAGAGAGAGAGAGAGCCAAAGACACGGCCTCAAAAAACAAACAAAAAACCTGCCGAAAACAAACAAATAAGCAGAAAAACAAAACAAAAAAATTCAAAAACCAAACCAAAAAAACCAAAAACTCCCAAACCCCATGACTCTCCACAGCTAGAGCTAGGCCAGACTGAGCTATACAGTAGACTCCTGTCTCAAACCAAACCAAAGGGAGAAGATGGAGCTCAGTGGCAGAGTACCTACTTAAGCATGCCTAACGGTCCTAGACTCAACCTTCAGAATGAAAAACAGAACTAAAATATCTTTGGTTTGTTGGGGATTTAGCTCAGCGGAAGAGCGCTTGTCTAGCGAGTGCAAGGCCCTGGGTTCGGTCCCCAGCTCCGAAAAAAAGAAAAAAGAAAAAAAAGAAAAAATATCCAATTTTTGGGTTGGGGATTTAGCTCAGTGGTAGAGCGCTTGCCTAGGAAGCGCAAGGCCCTGGGTTCGGTCCCCAGCTCCGAAAAAAAGAACCAAAAAAAAAAAAAAAATATATATATATATATATCTTTGGTTTGCTAGAGGAATAGTTAAAGCCTTTTGAAAAGCTGAGCATCTTCTATAGAAATCACTATGAGATGTCAAATCTTTAAGTATACCTAAGGATGAAAATTTGGGCTTCTTTCCTTTGTGTTCCTAACAAGAATATGTGTTGAAAAGCCTTTGAGATCTAGAGGGATCAATCAGCACTATGTAACCTTGCAGAAAATAAATTTAAATTTCCACTGCGTATTAGTTGACTGCAAACACCTCAGAACATACTCCAGTCTCATAGCAGACACTCCTTCTATGGGCATTCTTGTTCCTTCCTTAGTAGTGAGGCAGTAACTCTGCCTGTGGCACTGGCAGCAGATGACATAAACCACAATGACTACGCTGAGAAAATCTGCAAGATCTACACAGTCATAGAGAAAGCCAATCACACGGTTACTTGGCAATAAGATTTCACGTTGTATAAGGAAAGATCACATAAATTTCAAATGCTCAAACACAAAAAGTATACCTTCTAGGTAAAGACAATTCATTATTCATGTATTTTATTCTTTTCTTTTATCCATTCCTCTCCCTCCAAAAACCCACTAACTACCCGAATGGGCAGTGTGTATGTTAAGGTTTCAGAGACCAAATGCAGTAGAAAAATCCTCTAAATCTTTGTATTCTTCAGGCCTCTTTGTTCCTTTCATGTTCATATCATCTGGGCATTTTTTCTTTATATTGAAATTTAAAATATCAAGATCTAAATAAACTTTCAGTTTTTCTTCTAAACTCAGATTTATATAAGATTCATATATATTCTACCTCCTCTAGTCTCTCCGTCTCTCTCATGGTTCTAAGGACTGGGCATGGGGACCCATGTCTAAAGCCTAGCCTAGGAGGCAGAGGCACAGTCACAGTCTGAGACCAACCTAGTTCACACAGCAAATTCCAGGTTGGCAAAGGCTACATAGTAAGGTAGTATCTCAGTAGATAGGGCTCAAAGTGATAAGAAATATCTGTAGTCCCAACTGTTTGAGAAGCTGATGCAGGAGGATTGTGAGCTCTAGGCCAAGTTACACAGAAAGACTACACATCTCAAATAAAAGTCTATCACTACTGCAATGGTTAATAACCTTATACTTTTGTGAGTTCCTGTGATATAGTATTTCTGTAATTCCCCTTACCATATTTCTAATTTTTAATAATTTAACTCATATTCTTTTTTTTTTTTTTTTTTTAGTCTTTTTTTTGGTTCTTTTTTTTTCGGAGCTGGGGACCGAACCCAGGGCCTTGTGCTTCCTAGGTAAGCGCTCTACCACTGAGCTAAATCCCCAGCCCCTTAACTCATATTCTTAAAAATTAGATTTTTGTTTGTTTGTTTAGGGGGTTTTGTTGTAGGTTTTTTTTTTTTGTTTGTTTTTGAGACAAGGTCTCATTTAGCCTGTGCTGGCCTTGAACTTGCTAGGTAGCCAAGGATGAACCTGGACTCCTGATCTTCCTGTCTTTACCTCCCAAGTGCTGGTATCATAGACACAGATTCTATTGTGCCAGGCTTAAAAATTCTAATTTATGCATATGCACAGTGGTTTTTAATTTAATAGCTCATAACTTCATAGAGATGAATAAAAGGTGCCTAAATTTCGAGTCTCTACTTGCCTGCAAAGAGGTCCTGTGGCTCTTGGTCTTGTTCTTCATGGATCCCATTTTCTTTGGAACCATTTTTGATAGGAAAAAGGGATGTGGTTTTCTTTGGAGACTGGGGCTTACTCTAAAAACAAAAAAAAAAATATTTTGAATAGAATGAAACCCTGAAAAACAAACTGCCTACCTAGAAAGGGACTATGGCGTCCCTCTGTCCCACAGTGTTTAGAAGACAGGTTCACTAGTTAGCTGGCTCAGCAAGTAGCCAATCATTGCTTGAACGAAGAGTGCTGCTCAGGTGACCACAGGGCTAAGTCCACACACATCACAGGTTAATTTGTATAACCAACATCTTGCTGGAATATGATATCCCAAACCACAGGAAACCAACATGGGGATGGATATACACAGATAATTTCTAAAAAAAATTCTTTCTTTCTTTTTTTTTAGGGTAGAAGTGAGTATTTCAAGACAGGGTTTCTCTGTGTAGCCAGACCAAACTGGCCTCAAACTCAGGGATCCATCTGCCTGCCTCTGCCTCTCAAGTGCTGGGATTAAAGGTGTGTGCCACAATGCCCAGCCTGATGACCTTTTTTATTTCAAGTGCTGGCTGACAGGGTATATTCTAGTGACAAGGACATCACGTTGGAGTTCGGAGTTGAAGCTCTGATCCCAGGTTTCCTTTGTTGGGTTGGCTAAACTATTAACTGAAGCTTAGACATTCCTAACTCACCTGACAGACACAGGGAGACTTAACACTTTCTGTCTAATGCTGCTTAGAAGTACGGTTGGTTTTCATCTGCAACTGACATGGAAAAAAATTTTAGCCACACTCTATGGTGGATAGAGAGTAAGCCAGCCATGCTTGTTCTAATAGGCACACAGTGAAAAAGCAGTGGTCCTTGGCCTGTAGTAACAGCTCATCGCAGTCACAAACAAGAGTGGGGAAGCAGCCCAGGCCGGTACCAGTGTGAACAAAGCTGGATTGTGCCACATGCATCTACAGAAGGCCAGTTTATGCTACTGCAGGGCTTTGAAGTCAGACCCTAAGGCGAAGGCAGTTAAAAGACCTGATTTAAGGGAATTTTCCTAAAACATTCCCTTAACAAATCTGAGAGGGTTTGTTCCTTGGACAGGCCTTTCGGGCCCAACAGAGCAAAGTGAAATGACAGATCTTCTGATATTCTCTGAGTTTCTCATGCAAACAGCTTCCTCACCGTATTGGGCCTTCCTTTCAAGGAAAGAAAATTTTAGCTGCATTTGGTTTGTATTAGCTGTTCTGTGCTAATGAAGTTCAGTGGTAAATGTTAGACCTTATACAAATCTGTCTGAGAAGGTGGCCTCTCCTGTAGCTGCTCCCAATTATAAGAACAAAAGAGAATTACCAAAAGATAAAGAAACAGAATGAAGGCTGGAGAGATGGCTGAGAGGTTGAGAGCAATGACTGCTCTTCCAGAGGTCCTGAGTTCAATTCCCCACAACCACATGGTGACTCACAACCATCTGTAATGGGATCTGGTGTTTCTGAAGACAGTGACAGTGTGCTTACATACATTAAGTAAATAAATCTTAAAAAAAAAAAACAAGCCAGAATGAAAACAAAACTAACACTTCCTGCCTAAAACCGCTCACAACCACTTTCTTCCTTCACTCTCACTCAAGGAGAGCTCAGAAGCCACCTAAGTTCTTTTAGCTTCTTTCCCACTGGCGCCAGCCCTCTTCAGAGGAAGAACTCAGGGAGCTTAGACTCAGTAGGCAGAAGGACAAGGGGGACTACAAACCAAAGAAACCAAAGCAACATGAAAGGGCCTGTTACAATTTCCAAAAGAATCTATTCCTGAGATATGTAGATGAATAAACCCGGCTCTCCACTTCTATCTACCGCCTGATCCTGGGAGGCAGCCTGTCATTGCTCTGCTAATCAAGCCACAGATCCAGATGAAAAAGCTACTTAGAGACAACCAGAGGTCCACCACCTGCCCCTCTCCCTCCACCCATCCATGACAAGCCCAGACCTAAGTCTGATGGAAACTGTGATGGAAACAAGATTTGTGCTATTAGTGAGCTAGGTAACACGTACCCTTGAGACTAGAGAAATGCTGTCAGAGATTCCCTGGGGCCCACATGCCTGGCTGGGCACAAGACAACTGAACAAAGTTGCCACACTAGTACTCTAATCTTTATCTGTAGCTCTTTTGTAACAGTAAGTATGTTTACATGTACATTTATAATATACATTTATAAACATACCTTTTTCAGGGCTGGGGAGATGGTTCAATGGGTAAAAGCACTGACCACACAGGCATGAGGGCTCAATTTTAGATTCTCAACACACACTTAAAAAGCTAACTACAGTGAGAATCAGGTAGAGACAGGAGGATCCTGGGAGCTTACTGGCCAGCCAGTCTAGTCAATTTCTCTCTGTGTCTCTGTGTCTGTCTGTCTGTCTGTCTCTCTCTCTCTCTCTCTCACACACACAAAACCCACACATACACAAAATGTTTTAAATTGATTTTCAGTTGATTTGTATTAATACTAAGAAACTAACCTTACTGAGGAGAACCTACTGTACATGTACTACTACTACTACTACTAATAATAAGCATAATAATGCTCTCAAGTTTAACTTACAACCAAGAACAACAACAACAACAACAACAAAAAAAGCAAATTGAACAAAGTCACTTTAAAAAAAGAAACAAAAGAAAAAAGAAAAAAATAAACCTTTGGGTCTTACTAAGTAAGTAGCTCAGGCTGTCCTCAAACTCACAGCACCATCTCCCAACTTTAGAGGTTAAATGTGGATGCCACCAAACTGGGCCAGAACCATTTTTAAGGTAAGGAGGAGGACATCCATGTCCGTGGTATCTCCACAGTATGCTGGTGGGGACAAGATAGGTCTACAGCTGCTTGCCTTCAAAATATAACCTGCCAGGCATCACAACAGTTTCCATACCTTATATCTAAGGTGAAAAGCTAATTCAAAAATTTTAAATTGTTTTATTTTTAATTTTGTGTGTGTGTGTGTGTGTGTGTGTGTGTGTGTGTTGGTATGTGCTTGTGAGTGTAGTGTCTGTGGAGGCCAGAGGCATCAGATTCCCTGGAGCTGGAATTGCCCCATATGGATTCCAGGAACCAAGTCAAGTCCTCTGCAAGAGCAAAATCCGCTCTTAATCTGTAAGCTATCTCGCCAGTCTCCAAAAGCTAACGTTTGGGGCTGGGGATTTAGCTCAGTGGTAGAGCGCTTACCTAGGAAGCGCAAGGCCCTGGGTTCGGTCCCCAGCTCAGAAAAAAAGAACCAAAAAAAAAAAAAAAGCTGACGTTTAACATGTGTAAGACTTTGTTTTAAGAAAGCCAGTTTTCTTTTCTTTTTTTTTTTTAAAGATTTATTCATTTATTATATATAAGTACACTGTAGCTGTCTTCAGATACACCAGAAGAGGGAATCGGATCTCTTTACAGATGGTTGTGAGCCACCATGTGGTTGCTGGGAATTGAACTCATGACCTCTGGAAGAGCAGTCGGGTGCTCTTAACCACTGAGCCATCTCTCCAGCCCAGAAAGCCAGTTTTCTAGCTAGATGAACTTACTTTTGGAGAAGGGAGAGACGCATTACACTGAATGCAGAACCAATGTGTAAATTATCCTTCTAGGACCTTAGTAAGCAGGCCTGGTAACACATCTGTAATCCAATGGTTCTTAACCTTTTAATGCTTCAACCCTTTAACACAATTCCTTATGTTGTGGTGACCCCCAACTGTTAAATTATTTTCTATTGTTGTTACTTCAAAACTAATTTTGCTGTTATGAATTGTAATGTAAATACCTGATATACAACCCCTGTGAAAGAGTTCCCAAAGGGGTCATGACTCACAGGCTGAGAGCTGCTGCTGCTGCTCTAACCCCAGCACTCAGAGGGCGAAGGCAGGAGAGCAAGTTCAAGCCCAGATTCAGCTACTTGGAAGACCCTGTTTCAAAAACATCCTAGCTCCTTAATAGTAAGTTACAGCTACCCATCCCTTCAAAAGAGGAAGCATTTCTGGGTAACAAACAAAAACAGCAGTTGTAGTAAATAAAGCCAAGGAAACTATCCTGCTATCCTCCTTTGCCCTTTTATAAAAAAAGCAATGTTCTCTTTTGCTAGCAGATAAGGATATCCAATACCTGCTCACTCCTTTTGGCACTAGCAGGCGGTTTCACTGATAAGCCTGTCTAAAAGCTCCTGCTTATTACAAAAAGAGCAGAGAAATGGACAAATGCTAATCTTGGAGAGGTATTAGAATGATCTTGCAGGAAGTGGGGGCACTTTTATTTAGAGCAAATAGGTATTTCTCAACACATATCAGCCTCAAACTCTCAGACACAGGCTATGAGCATGCTTTTCTTAGCTTAGAAAGTAGGTGTGGGCTCCTCAGAGTGATGTGGCCAGTCTGGACTGAAAACCACTGCTGGGATTCCAGGCAACTTCCCATTAGATTAGCAGTTGTGATTCTTCCTCTTGTTGCTTAACTTCTCTTTGCCCTGCAGAGGACCTACGGGTTACATTTAAGGGACTTTACCCAGGCTGGAAAGACGGCTCAGCAGATAAAGGCACTTGGCAGATAAAGCTGTCTACCGATAAGCCTGAGGACGTGAGTTCAGTCACTGAAATGTACATGGTAGGAAGAGAGAGGCTTGACTCCTGACAGTTGTCCCCCTGGCCTCCAAATGTGGGCAGTGGTAACACACACACACACACACACACACACACACACACACGCACGCACGCACGCACGCACGCACGCACACACGCACGCACGCACGCACGCACGCACAGATAAATATGATAAATTCAGGTCACTGCATAAAAAACAACCACCCCCAATTGTACTTACAATCCCAACTCAATGATAAGGTGACACTGCCTGTGGAGGGCTAGACTGTTTATCTTTTAAAGACAAAATGAGCATAACTGAGTAAGGTTAAGGAGCCAAGGAGGGGCCACACCCATACAACAGGCCGCCTTACCATGAATGCTGCTCCCCTTGCCAACTTTACTATGGAAAATAAATGAGGTGGTATCTGTGTATTCTTACTAGTAGCAACAAACTGTCACAAACTCAATAGTTTAACAGTGCAAATTCATCATTCTTTATTCCTATCAGTGTCCATATAGAGAGCACCAGGCAAAAATCAAGATGCCAATCGGGCTGCCTTCCTTTCTGAAGGTGTTAGGCGGCAAATATGTGTAGATGACTCCTGTCCCAGAATCACGTTTAACAGTGGCTAACACCTGTACTTGGGAAAATGAGCATTTTGTGTCTGTTGGAATCTGGCTGCATCTACAAACTGCGTAACTAACTAAACAGTTAAATGTTTCACAGTACTACCTTCTCTCATAGCTTTAACAGCCCCTCCCACCCAGCACTGAGTCTCACGAGCCACAGAATTCCAAGGGCAGTGGTAGCTGAACTTGGATAGGAATAAAATTACAACTTTATTTTCCCTAACCTCTGGTAAAATATACCGTTTTCTCTGCTCATAAAGAAAGGCATAATTGCAACCACAGTAGTTGAGACGATAACTAATACACACTAAATGTCTTTTGTTTTGTTTTGAAGTGCTAGGACCAGAACTCAGAATCTTACCTACATTGGGCAAGCACTTCACCAGTGAGCCACAACCCCCAATCCAACAGTAGCTGTTGTTGTATGATGTAATTGCTATAGATACTGAAGTACCATTTGTGCCTGTCTTTATTTAAAAATTGTGGTAGCTAACTAGAGCTCTAGATTTTATTATTTAAAACATCAAAAGGATATGGTAAGCTAGGTATGGTGTTTCATGGTTACCAGCTCAGTATTTGAGAGGCCGAGGGAGGAGGACTGTCCTAAGTTCAAGGCCAGCTCGAACTACTGTATAGTGAGACCCTGTTTCAAAAAACAATTACTAATATAAATGGCTCCCTTTGTGAGCTGATGTATTTTATATGTTAAAATATTTTGGGGCTGGGGATTTAGCTCAGTGGTAGAGCGCTTACCTAGGAAGCGCAAAGGCCTGGGTTCGGTCCCCAGCTCCGAAAAAAAAGAACCAAAAAAAAAAAAATTTTGTTTTGGGGCTGGAGAGATGGCTCAGCAGTTGAGAGCACTGACTGCTCTTCCAGAGTCATGAGTTCAATTCCCAGCAACCACATGGTGGCTCACAACCATCTGTAATGGGATCCGATGCCCTCTTCTGGTGTGTGTCTGAAGACAGAGTGCACTCATATAAATAAAAAATAAATAAATCTTTAAACAAATATTTTGTTTTGAGAATAGATCTATACAATGAGTCCAAAACACACACACACCAAGGAGAAGGATTTCTTAAGTAGAGAAGCAGAAGAACAAAGGAAAAGGCCTCTGGAAGGGTGGAGAAAGGAGCCTGAAGTTGGCCATTTTGCTAGTTACGGAAGTCATGAACAGGGACCACTGGAGACCTCAGAGTGCAAAGGCTGCTGTGGTCAGCTGAAATAAAGCTGCAAACATTGGGCTCCACTCCTGCTGCTGTAATTCCTCACTTCTGGGTGAGGAAAGCTGCAGGAGGTCCAGACAACTAAAGGGTGGATCAGCTCCACCATGGAAGAGGCAAACCCAGACTGAATCTGTGCTCAAGTGAGTGAAGAAGCCCCAGCTGGCCATCTGACTAAGCAAAGCCTGAACCAGACACAGTTGAGCAACAGGCTTGTTTCCGCAGATGAGGCACTTGCGGCTGCTCTCTGCAGCAGCCACCCATGATTTATTCATGTCAAAAGTTACTTTAGGGGTTGGGGATTTAGCTCAGTGGTAGAGCGCTTGCCTAGGAAGCACAAGGCCCTGGGTTTGGTCCCCAGCTCCGAAAAAAAGAACCAAAAAAAAAAAAAAAAAAGTTACTTTAAAGGGCTGAGAAGCTTCGAGGACCCAGGGAGGGGAATTAGTGTTCCTTTTCCTCTCCCCCTCCCAGCCTTACCAGCTGCCAACACCCAAGCCACGGGAGCTGGCCCAAAGCAGAAGGGCTCAAGCTCCCTCAGACTACAAGTTGGCCACAGCCTTTATTACTTCTCACATGTTCCATACGCCATAATAAATAAAATTTAGATTGGGTTCTTATAAGCCGTCTGGAAAAGTCAGCTCTCTTCCCCACAGGTGCTTTCTAACTACTTCCTCTATAATGCTGAGAATTAGGTAAAGTGCCAGAACAATTCAATTCAATGACGTATATAAAATAATTATCTGTCTATGTATGTATGTATGTATGTATGTATGTATGTATGTATCTCTCTCTCTCTCTCTCTCTCTCTCTCTCTCTCTCTCTCTCTCTCTCTCAAGACTGGGTTTCTCTGTGGAATAGCCCTGGCTGTCCTAGAACTCACTCTGTAGAACAGGCTGGCCTGGAACTCAGAGATCCCACCTGACTGCTGAAATTAAAGGTGCAAAACCATGCCCAGTAACCTATGAAGTAAATATGATTGTTCATTATTTGTGCTGATCACTAAAATGAAGCTTTCATAGCAGTGCACATTGCTGCCTTCAAGTAAATTTTTATCAGAATGTGGAATTTCAACTTCTGAACTTTACTACTACTACTACTACTACTACTACTACTACTACTACTACTACTACTACTATAGACAGGGTCTCTTTATGTAGCCCTGGCATTCCTGGTGACTCTGTAGACCATTGGTTCTCAACCTATGAGCTGTGACCCCTTGGGGTTTGAATGACCCTTTCACAGGTGTCACAAATCAGATATTTACATGATGATTGATATCAGTAGCAAAATTACAGTTATGAAGTAGCAATAAGAATAGTTTTATGGTTGGGGTCACCACAACATGAGGAACTATATTAAAAGACCAGATCATTAGGAAGATTGAGACCCACTGCTCTTGGTCAAACTGGCCTTGAATTTAACAGATCCTCCTGCTTCTGCCTCCCCAGTGCTGGGACTAAAAGGCCACGCGCAGCCTCCAACTTCTGAACTTCAGACCAGATTTAACCACACGGTTTGAAGCAATGTGTTCCCACAAGAAGCCATGACATAAAAGAAAATTTTCTTTTGCTTTTGGAGACAGGGTCCTATATAGCGCTGCTGGCCATGAACTTCGTATCCTTCTATCTCCACCCTCAGAGTGAGGTGTACTACTACACCCAGCTTTAACAAGAAACTTACCTCTAACTATTTACTACTGTGAGTTCCAAGTGGTTGAACTATTAACTGAACAAAACAACAGAGCCTTTAATCTCAGCACTAGGGATGGCAGACATGCAGAGCTCTGTGAGTCAGAAGCCACCCTGGTCTGTGTAGCAAGTGGCATTGCCAGGATCTTGTCTAAAAAAATAAAAGGATTCGGTATCAGAAATCCTGTTAAAGCTAGAGAAGAGGGTTGGAGGTATGGTTCAGCAAATAAAAGCACTAGTCACACAAAGCTGACAGACCCACGTCGGATCCCCTGAATCACAGGGGGGAAGAAGGGAAGTGACATGAGAGTTGTCCTCGGACAACTGCCCCCATGCACCACTCCCACCATCATCATCTTTGTAAAAAAGGCCAAAGTAAGGTTTGTGTCAAGAAATTTCCTGGAAGCTCAATTGGTAAAGTGCCTACCACTCAAACATGAGGACCTGAGTTCAATCCCTAGCACCCATGTAGAAGCCAGGCATGACATGAACCTCCCACTACACATGCTAGTGTACCCTCCAAGATGTGTACACACATGGAAAATAAATAACTCCCTTTAAAGATAAAAAGAAATTTACTGAAGGAGGCTAAGGAGATAGGTTAACCAGTAAGATGCCTACCATATATGCATAAGGATCTTAGTTCTAGCCCCAGTCACTGCCTAAAAAGCTGGGAATGGTGGCACACTGTCTTCCCAGCGCTGGGGAGGCAGAGGCAGGTAGACCAGTCAAATCGATCTAATCAGCAAGTCCCAGGCTCCAGTGAGAAACTGTTTCAAAACCCAAGGTGGATGACTCCTGAGGAACAATGCATGATCTTGACTTCTAGACAAACGTATGCGCACGTGCGCAAACACACACACACACACACACACACACACACACACACATGAATGCATACAAGTGCACTCCCCCATGAACTCACACATATATACTCACAAATGTATTGAAGACAGGTTAAACATGAGGGAACAGCCATGTGCATGCTGTACAGAATACAGAATTAAAACACTGACCAGGGAAACTGTCACTTTTTTCATGCTTTCTTTTTCTTGTTTTCTTAAAATAAAAATTCCAAAATCTGTCCAGATTGAAAGAAGTTAGTCTATATGCATTCAAGGTTGAAAAAGAGCTGAGTTGGGATTGTAAAATGGTATAAATATAGAGGTTCTTAAAAAAAAAATTAAAAATAGTATCACTGTAAGATCCAGCAGTCCCATTACTAGGATCTAAGAGTGAAAGAGGGACTTTATGTTTGCACACTCTAGTTCAGAAGCACATGTCTTAATAGCCAAAGGTAAAACTAACAGAGTCTAATGGCATGTGAATGGATATGAAGATAAGATATAGGACGGGGAGGGGGAGTGTGGGGCTCGAGAGATGGCTCAGCTGTTAAGAGCACTGACTGCCCTTCCAGAGGTCCTGAGTTCAATTCCCAGCAACCACATGGTGGCTCACAACCATCTGTAATGAGATCTGATGCCCTCTTCTGGTGTGTCTGAAGACAGCTACAGTGTACTCACATACATAAAATAAATAAGTAAATATTAAAAAAAGATATAGGATGGGATATTATCTGTCCTAAATAAGGTACTGATACGTGCCACAACTAGGATGAACCTTGAGGATATTATACTTAGCAAAATAAGCCTGCACAAAAAGACACATACTGTAGACAGTATGTGTTACATGACTGAAATCCCAGCACTCAGGTTTCAGCAGGGAGATGTGCAACTGAGGGTACCCTGGACTTCATAGATCCTATCTCAAAAACAAAACAAAACAAAACAAAACAAAACTGCTAGGATTACTCTTGTGTGAGGTATCTACAACCATCACATTCAGAGGTAGGGGCAGAAAGCTCAGAAGTTCAAGGCCAACCTCAGCTGTAGAACAAGAGGTCAGACTGCACTACATGGGACCAAAAATAAATAAATAAATAAATAGATAGATGATAGATAGATAGATAGATAAAGTAACAGTGAGTTTATAAAACGGTTACCCATGACTACAGTCCCAGTTAGAGGAGGTTGAGGCGGAAGAAGCAGCCTGGTGAGATGAATCTACACCTTTGAGACTGGCCCGTTAATGTGGTGTTTCCCTGGCTCAAAGGAAAGGCTCGTAGAAACCTGGGTTGGAATGATACTCACAGAAACAAGACTAGAAATGAAAAGGGGAGTGGGTACTGTTGATGGGTACAGAGTTTCGGACTTGCCCAATGAAAACATGAACATGTTTTGCAGCTACATGAATATACTTAACACAAATTAAAAATGTTTATTAGCTTTTATCGCGGTCTCTGCTAGTTGCATATACCCTAACCCCAAGATACATTCTGTACTAATCACAGATTCAGGGTTGGATCTAACAAGTCCATGTCCTTTCCTGTTTAAATGTTAGTTCTGTTCATCAGGAGGCACTGCTATTCAAGGCTTCGCTTTTTTTAAATTAAAAATTTAAATTACATTATAGTGTGTGTGTGTGCGCGCGCACGAGCGCACGTGAGCACGCGTGTGTGCGTGCATGCATGCATGCACTGTAACACATATGTGGAGGAAATCAGAGGCTAACTTTCAGAAGTAAGTTCTCTCCTGGGTGCCAAGAATCAAACTCAGGTTGTCAGGGTCATTAGCAAGAACCTTTATCTTGTTGGTCTACTACTTTTAAACATTTAAATTTGTAACAATATATTATACTCTCTTGTTAATTTTAAATAACAGAAGGCATATATAAATAAGTCTTTTGTTGTTTTTGTTTCAAGATAGGGTCTGCTATATAGCAGTCTGGCCTTGAGCTTGTGACCTTTTGCCTCAGCCTCCCAAGGGCTGGGACTAAAAGCATTAAGCATTTGCACAGGGCTCTGTAAGTAACAGACTAATCAAAGACAAATTGTTCAGCATGACTTTTCCAGTCTCTTGCCATTCCTTCTTTACCCCATGTTATTTTCCCAGACCTTTCTCTAGTCAATGGGGTTTAGTTCACAGGAGAGTAATGAGAAAAAAAAAATCTGAATTGGCTTGACATAAAACCAAATGAAGACACTGACATTTGATGTTGGGCCAAAATCAAAGCCAATGACTTCATTTCTCTATATTTTCTTCCTTTCTATCAGGATAAGAAAGCCACCATAGTTTCCCCCTTTTTATTTGAGCAAAGAGAAATCTACTGTGCTCCTGGCAGGCTGCTGAGGAGATGAGCAGATAAGCTTTGGAGGACAAAGGGACCTGCGTCTGTGTGAGCCCTTTACTTACAGTAAGCAAACCAGTGAAGTCATGTGTGGTGGAAAATCTGCATGCACTTTTGAACGTAACACTGAGAATTTAAAATGCCGATGGCTCTAATTCAGTCCCGTGTTTTACTGAGAGAGCAGTCCTATTCTAGAAGAAAGCTTCAACTAAATATCAGGATTCCAGTCCACATCAAAGAGTTGGATTCAGACTTTTTATTAATGACTTCTGACTTCTTTTGGTTTCAGGGTCTCCTACTCAACTGAACGGCATATATATTTTGAGATGTACCTCACTGGCCTATCTTTTGACTACAAACCCATTTTTATTACTGTAGTGACGTGGATTCTTGGCTGAAGAAAACAGCAGATGGGATGATTAATGGCAGCAGCTGTCCAGAACATTACATGCATACCGTGAATTAGTTTTAAATGCTACCCACCTCAGCTTCCCAACACTTTAATGTCCATTTCTTTGCCTCTAAAATGTTGCCGAATCACAACAGGAAGGTTAACTTGGGCTTAGATGTAGCTCAATGGTAGAATGTTTAAATAAAATGCTCAAGCATCCAGGTTCAAGCCCCTTCTCTCTCTCTCTCTCTCTCTCTCTCTCTCTCTCTCTCTCTCTCACTCACACACACACACACACACACACACACACACAATCAACTTAAAACAATAGGAAGCCACTGAAGCCATCAATTGCTTACTCTGAAAACTTTAGGCTGATCAGAATCAATCTTATAAATTAGCTTTGTTTTCTTACTCATTCAGTTTTGTGGGAGTTTCGACAGTTGATACCCTTGTCAACAAATCCAGTCCAACATCTTCTAAAACAGTTTAATTTATTGTGTAGAAACAACTGTTCCAAGTATTTCACATCCTAACTTAACCTTCATATAAAAACAGTAGTAAATACGTATCCTTCTGTTGTCAGGAGTGTGTGTGTGTGTGTGTGTGTGTGTGTGTGTGTGTGTGTTTCTACCACATTCCTTTTACTCTGCCCATTCATTAGAATTCTCAAATCCCTACTTATTTATTTAGTCTCCTAAGACAATGTCCAATGAAGTCCAGGGTGGGCTCTTGATCTTACTGCCTCAGTCTCCCAAGTGTTGGAATTTTACCATACCAAGACACTTACCTTTCTTTCTGTTAGGAAATGAAGACTATAGCTAACAGAATACTTTGTCCAAAGTTAAGCTAGCGAAACTGAGTTTAGCGGAGCATGCTTATCCTGCCATCCAGAGGTGGAGGCAGAAGGACTGATTGGGAGTTCAAGCCATTTTGGCTACAAGAGAACCTATCTCAAATGATAACAAAACAAAAGCCAAAGTTAAAATAAGCACGAAAACAGCCTAGATTAGCATCAGACTTCAAAGCCTATTCTTTGTACTCTTCTCTGTACCCAGGATGACCTTGACAGAGCCCCCTGCTTCAGGTTCAGAGTAGCTGAGATTATAGGTTTGAGCCAATAGGTACAACTTAATTTCTTAATTTTTTCAGTGATTTTCTTTAACTACAACTGTGCAGAAGTGCGGCAATCCTCTATAGTGTTTATCTCACAACTAAAGCTTTTGTTATAATATAATTTATAATTAATGGTTGCTTAATAAAGTCCTTTAGTGAAGCCTTGGTTTCTTAAAAATTAGTATTCTGGGTCAAATCTAAAGATAGCTAGCTACTGAGGACATAGTTCAGTGGTAAAATGTATACCTAGCATTCGTAAAGAGCTAGGTTTGACCCAGCACCTGCTTTCTGTGGTAGAGCAAAGTCATTCTGACTTTCTCTCCCTTGTTTTTTGGGAAGAAGGTAAGAGATTTCTACAGTCTTAAGTATTGTGCCTCCATCAACCAACTGGATGAGGTCAATAAAATCACGGCTTCCAAGTTTCACTGAGAACTCTAGACAACAGCTCCTAGGTGCCAGTGTCAATTCTCAGGTATTTCATCCACCATCCCAGCAGAACATTAGCTGTTGTTCTCCATATTTAAGAGAGTAACTATATAACGATACTTAAACAGAAAGGAAGACTACCTTAGCGGGCGGCAAGTAGTAACAGACATCAGAGTAACAGACATCATTAGATAATTTGCTGTTGTTAGCACCACCAACCACTTTATGAGCTGGAATTATGGCCTCCAATTTCTCAACATAGTAAAATTCTAACTATGGTCATGTAAGAAATGCCTCCAAAATCTAAACTTTTTCTGACATAAGGAGCACCTCCAAGTTTTCAGACACATGCGGTATACAGAATTTAAAGTTATTTAACTTAGTCTGATACTGATTAGCTACTCTGAAGAGAAACAATAACCAAGAAAGGAAGATAACTGCATAGACTCAATACTGAAGACGTTTCTAAGCTGGAACTAACTGTACCAAGTGGTATGAGTCAGTGTTCTCATAAAACAGCCCAAAACATCCCTCCTGGTGCTGTTAACTCGTGACATTCCACACTGAAAGAAGAGGAGGTTTTGTTTGTTTTGCTAGCAGCTAGCTCTCATTTGAAACCTAGATATTTATTATGGGAGGCATCTTTCCCCTTCACATTTATAGATCTGTTTCCAAGCACTTTAATGTATCCGTTTAACAGAAATAAAGCTTGCTGATCCGTGTAATTTATCTGGGTGCATCTTCTCTCAACCAGCATTTGGCCGGATTCTTCGAGAGATCAAAGGAGTCACAACCTAACTTTCATAAACTGGGATCCAGAATGGGCTTTGGTAATGACCAGGAAGTGCTGGGTATAACAGGAGATCAGTGGGCGGGCCATGATCCTACCCTAGATCACGTTTCCACTTTCGGTGCAGTAAGGCAAGGGAACTGATGGTCTGCACCTCATTTTCTTATTTGTCATGTTAAGTCAGTCTGCCCAAGACACAACCAGTAGAACTGCCCGTGGAATCCCTGGGGTAACCACATCTCAGGACCAGGGGACGGCCTAGGTTGCTCTTGGCTATTAAGGATCCATGGTGAAGCCACCACACCCCTCATCGTCTCTTCCCGCCCGGGCTTGGGCAGCCAGGCTCTAGGGCTCGTTTCCTTCTTAGGGCCCTGGAGTCCTGATTGCTGATACCCAGCGAAGACTTCCCACCAGGCCCACTATCCTCAAAGCCCTCGAACCCTTGATAAGGGTTCTCTTTTGGGGGGCTCTTTCCTGTCTGCTGCCCCAAGGATGGGAACTCACAGCTGCCGCGGCGCCAGTGAAAATATCCTCCCCCTCGGTGTCGCTGTCCCCAGCCTCGGGTTCTGACCCCCCGGCAGCCCCTTCGGACTCCGGATCCATTCCAGGGAAGGGCGGAGGGAGTCGCTCCGAAGCGCTACAGCCACCACCTCCCGACGCCATCTTCCTCCACCCGTGGCGGAAGCAGCAACAACAACTTTATAGACAGTGCCGCGAGCAAAGCGCTCCAGCTGTGTGAGGTGCGCGAGGGCCGTTACAGACCCGGAGGGACCGTCGGGGCGGAGCCTGGGGCAGACACTTGGGGCGGGGCCTGGGCTTCTGCTCACCCAATCCGAGCCCTGAACCGCAAGGCTGCACTCCGGCCAGCCAAATAGGCAGAGGAGGAGCTAGAGCTTCCCAGTTCCGCCAGGTCTTTGTGCCCTGCAAGGCTCTGCTCTATCTGTCACACTTCTAAGTTTTCACTTGAATAAAGAAGTCTGTGACTAACAATGTTTGAAAACCTCTGCGTGCCACCTGCTCATGCCAAGCACAGTGCTCTCAGAGAGATTTAATACATATTTTTGATTGAGGGCTGAAAAGACTGCAGGAAGTTTTGCTACTTAGTTTTTGGACAGCATTAATTCATTCAATATATACAGAGCATTCACTGTGAGTTTGGCACCTTACTGTGCGTTTCAAATACAAATACAAAAGCTCCTGGCTCACAGTTTAATGAGTGCTTACAGTTTAATGAGGCAGTCTTGTAAATCAACAATTTAAACACACTCAGTGTTACAGTGTGCAACAATAAAAAACATTATCGATTCTTTTGGGAGAAACCAGGCTTTACACAAAGGCGAGATCTCAGTGTATTAAATTCGATCTCTAAGAATTTGGGGTTATATTTCCGATGACAATGAAGTGAAATGGCAGGGATATTGTTGGGATTGGATCAAAATTTCCTGGGACTTAATCATAGGTTGGTGAGTCGCAGTCAACTAGAGTTAAAAGATAACGTAGGTTATGTTATCACGAACTAATTCTGCAAGATGACCCTTTCTTTTCAAGGACACGAAAACTGCCATTAAAACCAACAGACCTGGTTTGCTTTTCTGGTTGAAACAAAGTCTCATTTAAACGGGCTTGAAATTCTGTATCCAAAGTTGGCCTCAAACTGGTGGCAATGTTCCTCCTTCGGCCTCCAAGTGCTGGAATTACAGGCACAAGCCACCAGGCCTAGCGAAGTTGGCTGTTTGCAACTGCAAACTCAACATGAGAGGTGGATTCCTTTATAGTCTGTAAACTGCTTGAAGGTCGGGAGAGTGTCTTAGTTTGTAACTTTTATTCCTGCATATACATTGTGAGGTGGAAACACAATCAACTCTGTAATGGGCACTCATCACAGCCAAGAACACAAGAAAGCTTAAGAAATGCCTTTTTAGGATGGTCATCTCCATTATCGTCACTATACATAGTGAACACAGAGAAAGTTCTCTCGCTGTAATTGGGGTGGTGGTTGGTAGATATACTCCCCATGGAGAGAAGTTGAGCTGGACTAAGTCTCTAGAAGACAAGAAAACCAAGTCTTCCTTGTCCGTGGCCATGCCTATCAACATTTGTCTCCCAAAATAGCCTCTTTAACCGCAAAGGAAACCCACTTCCGGCCTGATCAGAAAGTAAGAAAAAATTGGAAGTGGCTTCCTCTAAGAAAGAAAAGTCTCTGTTCTAGAAGACCTTCCAATAGTAGTAACCTTGATCTCCTTTTCCCTACCTCTTCAGGATTCATCTTTAGTTCTTCCTAGGAACTGTGTGGGGCACTTGGTGACGCCTAACAGTCCGTTACACGATCCTCTGGCTGAGACTACAAGCCCCAGATGCATTTCGACGGCCCTCGGCTACTTCGCCCCTAGACATCCCAGCATGCAATGCGCCTAACGAGCCTTAAGGATTTTTCTGTGCCATCTAAATCCAGCAAAGCATCTTGGGACATGTAGTCTTTACTGTTAATTTCCCTAGGTCCTTCGCGTTACTGTTTTGAGTCCCGCCTATTCTCTGCTCCCCTAAACCTTTACACATGTCTTGGTTTATTTGAAGTCCAGGAAGTTAACTTCTGAGATCGGCTGCGGAAAGACGGTGGCTCGGTTGGGACAGTCGCCAGGGATGGCGGAACGTCAGGATGGAGCGAGTGTCTGGGCTGCTCTCCTGGACGCTGAGCAGGGTCCTATGGCTCTCAGGCTTTTCTGAGCAGGGAGCTGCCTGGCAGCCCCGGATCATGGAAGAGAAAGCGCTAGAAGTTTATGGTAATTTACCCAGAGCACCATTTAAGGTTTTTTGGAGAGGGGGTGGAGGAGGGCCTCACCTTTGGGCTGGAGTGGACACTTGGGGATTTTGCCAGACCTAGAGGGAAGCGTGTTCTTCCGGGTCCTAAGTCACACAGCAATGTCGGGCTATTTCTAAACCAGGAGCGAAATTTAGCCTGGAATTCATAAACGCTTCCTTCCCCTGGACTACTTTAGTGACTATGTCAAGAGGTGTGGGCAGAATGAGCTTGCAGTGGTCAAGGAGCAAAGCATGCCTAAGATTTCACTAGTCGAGAGTCTTTCCTTCTTTAGCTACTGGACGCGGTTCCTCCCGCCATAACTGAGGCCACTCAGGTAGTGGCGGAGTTGGGGACTGACCCAAGGTCACAGATACTCTCTTCTGTGACAGATTCAATAGGAAGTAAAGAGGTAGGAATAGGCATCTCAGCGCGAGGCTTTAAATGTACAGTTTTCTTACACAGTTAAGTGTGTGCATATATTCTCCCAGATACTTAACACTTTGAGGGACTGTCTTCATTACACAGACGGGGAGATGGTGGTTTAACGACTACGCAGAGGTCACATTGTCAGTAAGGAGCAGAGAAAACCAAACTTGTGATTGTAAATATAATGCCTGTTCGTCCTCGTTCTCTCTCTCTCTCTCTCTCTCTCTCTCTCTCTCTCTCTCTCTCTCTCTCTCTCTCTCTCACCATTTATAGTATTATTTATCTGGGTTGGGGAGAAAATCCAGAATCTCATACAAATTAGGTATGCTCCACCGCTAGCCCTATTTTTTGACAGCGAAAAGACCTAGATGTAGCACCAAGAGAGCTGGTCATACAAATACAATTTAGGTAAGGATTTTAGGCCAGGAAGAATGATTCCAAAAATGGAATGGCTTGGGAAGCTAATCAGGTTTCCTTATCTCTTGGTAGGGAGGCAAGGCTGACTTAATGACTTAACCCCAGGCAGAAGATAATTACTAGTGTGCTATCTCCACAAAACATTCCTGTCCTACCATTACCTCTGTGTATAGCACCTGGAAACTTCCGGGCACCAGAGATACAACTCTGCAAGAGAGATGATTCTAGTCCTCAAATTTGGATTGAATGACACCTACATAAGCAAAAATACAAAATTCAGTCAGAGGTCATGAGCTTAAGTAGGAGATATGGACACTCAGAAGAAAGATAAATTGACTGGAAATATCTGTGAGGATGTTAGACAGTTACTCGAGTTAGGCCTTGAAGAATAATTTGGACCTGGATATGTCAGAGGTTGCATAAGCTGAAGAAAATGTGGAGGTGAGAAGACAGAATTAGCTGTCCAGAAGGAGGCAGCTGATAGTCAGGGACTGCAGGTGGAGGTGTGGTTGGCTGTTTCTTTAGATAGTAGACTGGAATCGAATACTGAAGTTTTAAATGGCTTTTACTTCATTTAGTTACTTTGTGTTGGCACACACCCATGCAAGTCACAGTGCAAGTACGGAGGTCAGAGGACACTTTGCTGGAGTTAGATTTCTCCTTCCAGCAAGTGGGGCCTAGGGATGGAAACCCAGGACGTTGGGCTTATTCGGTGGCAGGTCCCTTTACCCACTGAGCCGTCTTAGAACCAACACCACCCACTGAAACTTTTAAAAAATAAATGAAAGAGTTATCTTTTTAACTATTAAAAAAGTTTTGTTTTTTTTTTAAGTTTGTGTGTGTCCTTGGAGGCCAGAAGTGTTGGCTCTCCCTGCCTTCAAGTCAGTACAGAGCAGCAAACACTTTTAGTTGGGGGTGAGGGGAGATTAGAAGAGTAATGTGGGGACAAGCTTGATATCTTTTTAAAGAAATCAAACTTCTCAAATCACTAGAAAGCTGGAGGTGTTCAGTAAGGGATAAGGCTTAATTTCAGGATTTAGTGGTGTTCAAAGAACATAACACAGCTTTTACAAATTAAGTTTAGAAGGAGAAGCCTAGGATAGGAGAGGGGAAACCCTGCTTTCCCAAATCCCATAATAACCTGCTAAGTGAAGGGGAATTTTATCCTCTTTCCTGTCCGTATTCGCCGGTAAGGCCAGAAGATAATCTAGAGAAGGGAAGGTTGATGGGTTCATTTTTCTTGGTTGCTTTTGCAGTCACTGGACTAGGTATGTGTGACAAGACAGACCCCAGGGTCCTGAGAAGGCCAGCCCACTCACCTGAGGTCTGCCTCTCTCCCCTGCCCTCCGATTAGCACTCTCTGTTTCATCTGTTTATTCTGTTTCATTTTTTCCGTAGGCCAGAGGCATGATGAGCTGCTGCTGCCTTCTCGATTCCCCTTTCTTCTGCTCCGGTTTACCCGGTTCCCTTCACAGTTTGATCTTCCTTCTATCAACCTTCCATTGAACTAAAAACTATACTCAAAAGTCCCTGAGCTTTGTCAAGATTCTAACTTCTGTCTAAAGCTTCTGCCCCACCCTCCTGCCAAGGCCCTCAGGATGCATTCTCTGCTCTGTTGGCTTCCCCCTTTGCACCTCCTTTCTCTACCAAACTGTTTTCTTATAAGTGACGTATTTAATAACAAATGCAAGCACACTGTAGCCCTTGTTGTCCTGCAGTGTTTATTGTTGACCACTTTTTTGAGAGTCTTACTACGTAGCCCAGGATAGCCTTGAATTCTCCCACTTGTGTTCTTCCTGTAGCATTTGCTATGGCTAGACACTTCTCTTTTCCCTTCTCTATTCTTTGCTTTTTCGTTTTGGTTCTTTTCTTTTTGAGCTAGGGTCTCAGGGTGTAGCCTAGGATGGCCTAGAAGTCAAGATTTTCATCCTTCAGTCTCCCAAGTGCCAGGATTTTAGGTAGGCGTGTGCCACCACAGCCAACTTTTCAAGATTCTCCTTGAGGATTTCCTTCCCTCTATACCAAGGAGTCTCAAACTAGGCTGCATATGAGAATAGCCTGAGAGTGCTGGAGAGAGAGCTCAACAGTTAAGAGCATTCACAGTCGTCGGGGTTGGGGATTTGGCTCAGTGGTAGAGCACTTGCCTAGGAAGTGCAAGGCCCTGGGTTCAGTCCCCAGCTCCGGAAAAAAAAAGGACCAAAAAAAAAAAAAAAAAAAAAAGGGCATTCACCGTCTTTGCAGAGGACCGGGGTTGGTGGTTCCCAACGATCCTAACTTCCAGTCCCAGGGAATCTGAAGCCTTTTCCAGATGTCTGTGGGTGCCGGGCATGCACCTGGCTCACACATACACATGTAGGCAAAACATCCTTAAACAAAGACAACAAGACAACAAAGTTTTAGACAACATTTTTGTTTCAAGGCATTCATGGTAACTGCAATATCCAGCCAAGTGCTTCTTGATGGATTCCGTGATTTTTCAACAACCGCTCTAGCCTCGGTGTGCACTTAGCACTATGTAACACTTGCTAGAACATTTCACTCTCTGACACACCTCCAAAATCACTACATGTGAAATTGAGCTAATTTGCCGTGAGCCTTTCCACCACGTGGGTGTGGGAGATGGGACTCAGGTATTCAGGCTTGGCTAAAGCACTGTCTTCCCCCGCCAGCCTCTATGATCCATGTTTTATCTTAATACTTAAGTTTAAAATCTGAATCATCTCCCTTTTCTCTCTGTGCTTGTCTTCCAAAAGTTGCCACATGTTGTTAGTTCCTGTGAAACCACTTAGCTGCCTGTCCTGTCTCTGTCTCCATTGTCACGAGCTGATTTTAAGCCAAGCTTTTCAGTGGCTGTCTCTAGCTCTTCTCTTTGGTTCTGGGTCTTGCAGCTAGTGTGAGTAAATTAGCAGTCAGAGTGCACCACTGTCCTTCCCACTTCCTTGTTCGTCTCCTGAGGAATCCCTGTTGCCTGTGGCTAGTTGTGAAACACCCTGGTGGTTGGGCCCCACCCTTCTTTTCTGCTCTTTCCTTTGCTGGAAACAAGCGAAGGAAGCGCCTGGTGGTTCTTTCTTTTAGTCTAAATGTGATACGTTGACAGGCTGTTCATTTTCAGGCTTAATCTCACTTTCTCTCCAACCAAGACTCCTCTGGAGCTCCCTTCCTATTCCCCCTATTAGTACCTCCCATGGTTTTGAATTAAGAATTGGATATAGTCTGATAATGATTTAAGAAAATTGTTTTCTCAAAGGTAACTGTTAGTGGAAATTTCTGTCAGATACTTGGGAGTTGCTGAAATATTTGATTAAAAGGAAGTTAGGGCGGGGTGGTGGGCCTGAAGAGATGGCTGAACACTGGCTGTTCTTGCAGAGGACCTGTGTTCAGTTCCTTAAGCACAGGGCCACTCACAGCCGTCATTCCAGGGGATCTCGAGGCCCTCATCTGGCTTCGTGGCCACTACATACACATAATACACAGGCATATATGGAGGCAAAACATACACATAAAGTCAAAATATATCTTTGAAAATAGTCGGTGCTTCAGCTGAGATGAGAATCACCATCCTCACTTTGAATATTCATATTTTAATTTAATACCTTGTCTCTGATGCCTCTAGATTTGATTCGAACTATCCGGGACCCAGAAAAGCCCAATACTTTAGAAGAACTGGAAGTGGTCACAGAGAGTTGTGTGGAAGTTCAAGAAATAAGTGAAGATGACTATTTGGTTATTATCAAGTTCACACCAACAGTACCTCATTGCTCTTTGGCAACTCTTATTGGTAAGGGTGTGTGTGTGCATGCGTGCGTGTGTATGTGTGTGTACGTGGATGCATGTGAATTCTATTTTTTATTGTTAAGTGTGTGTCACTATGAATGCTTTTTGAAATTTTAATTAATCTTTTTGTGTATAGGTATTTTATCTGCATGTATGTCTGAGCACATGTGCATGCAGTGCCAGCAATGACCTGCTAAGTCATCTTGATGGCATTAAATAAATAAATAAATGTTTTTTTGTTTTTTCTCGGAGCTGGGGACCAAACCCAGGGCCTTGGGCTTGCTAGAAATAAATGCTTTTTTTTTTTTTTGGTTCTTTTTTTTTCGGAGCTGGGGACCGAACCCAGGGCCTTGCGCTTCCTAGGCAAGCGCTCTACCACTGAGCTAAATCCCCAACCCCGAAATAAATGCTTTTAACTATACTTTGTTTTAAATTTTTGCATATCTTGGTCTACCAGTGGCTTATTTTAGGGGGTGGGGTTCGAGACAGAGTTTCATTTTGTAGCTTTGGGTGTCCTAGACCAGGCTGGCCTCAAACTCATAGATATCCGCTTGCCTCTGCCTCCTGAGTGCTGGGATTGAAGGTGTGCACCATCATGCTTGTCTTCTACCAGTGGCATTTAATAAAGCCTAATGATTTCATCCGTTATACTTGTGTGCCAGTTGGCCCAGCAGAAGAGGCCTGGCCTTTGTGGTGCTCAGTGTGAGCTCTGCTGAGGTTCTACCTCCAGAAGTCACCTTGCAGGGTGACTTTGGTTCACCGTGTAAGGAATGGACGCAGCTCCCTGGATTTACTGGGGGAGCCCATGAAACTCTACTGTAAATTTCCTCGTGGTACCAAGCTCACAGGAGACCCACACTGGGAGGAACAGGGCTGTTTTTCTGCTGCCATGTAGTATGTGGATGTCGTTTGAGTTTTTGGTTTTTCTGGAGCCAGTAAGAAGGGATACAAAGATAATTAGATCTTTTTCCCCTGTCTTAGGACTGTGCTTAAGAGTAAAGCTCCAGCGATGTCTGCCATTCAAACACAAGGTAAGAAGCTTGTTACTGTCTTTTTTTTTTTTTTAAAGATTTATTCATTTATTATATATAAATACACTGTATCTGTCTTCAGACACACCAGAAGAGGGCATCAGATCTCTTTACAGATGGTTGTGAGCCACCATGTGGTTGCTGGGATTTGAACTCATGACCTCTGGAAGAGCAGTCGGGTGCTCTTAACCGCTGAGCCATCTCTCCAGCCCCCGCTTGTTACTGTCTTAAACCCAGGGCCTCACATGAGCTCAGCCAGGACCCTGCCACTGAGCCTGTCCCATAGATTGCCTTGGATATCTATCTAGTTCATTTTAATGACATTGACAGCATGCGCATTCTATGACTTAGTATGTTTTTAGTGTTGGTGTTTTAAAGTGTGTTCTTTCTTATATAGCGCCATATAATATTCCAATTAAACAGAGAGACCTTGTTTAATTTTACTTTCTTACCAGTTTTTAGGCATTTGAGTTGTTCCCACTTTTTTTTTTTTCTTTTCTTTTTTTCGGAGCTGGGGACCAAACCCAGGGCCTTGCGCTTGCTAGGCAAGCGCTCTACCACTGAGCTAAATTCCCAACCCCCACTTTTTGTTAAAAATGCTGTTTTGGGGCTGAGAAAATGGCTCAGTGGTTAAGGGCACTGGTTGTGCTTGCCAAGGTCCTGAGTTCAATTCCCAGCACCCATGTGGTGGCTCACAACCATCTGTAACTTTAGTTCTTCTTTTGACCCCCATTGGCACATGGTATGCATACATACATGCAGGTAAAACATCTATGCACATAAAATAAATAAATCTTAAATATGTACATAACTGTTCCCCCATTTGTCCAACAACACTCTCTATGGTAGTGTTCCCTCCCGCACTGCCCCTCCCCCATCACGGCTCTCATTAGTTATGTCTAGACTTTATATAGGCAAGAGTAGTTCCTTGCTCTTATCTTTCAAGAGACAGGATCTCATCATGTAGCCCAGGCTGGCCTTGAGTTCAAGGCTATCCTCCTGCCTTAGCTTTCCAAGCTCTGGCATTATAGGCATCCACCAGCACACCTAGAGATCTTGACACTTGTGAAGAGTGTAGACATTTTAGATTCTCTCTCAAATTCAGTTTTCAGATGTTTCATGATTAGACTGTTAGGCATTTTTGGAAAAAAAACAATAAATATGTTTTCATTTCATAGCGTGAAGAGGCTATAGTTTTAGTTAGTCCCACTATTATGACAGTTGCCTCTATTTGGTTATACTGAGAAACATTAATAATTCACATAGGAATGGGAGTGAATGCTTGACTCTTCATCTCTGTTGGCCTCTTTTTTTCATAGTAAGACAGGGTCTCACCATGCAGCTCTAGCTGTCCTGGAACTCACTATAGTTGACCAGGCTAGCTTCAAACTCACGGAGAGACACCTGCTGCTGCCTCCCAAGTTCTAGGATTAAAAGGCATCTGCCATTGTGCCCACCCAATGGCTATTTCAGAATGATGAGTCATGTGTAAATTTTAACTGTTAAACCTTTGTTTTTCATGGAGTTTTCTGCTACTGGGGGGAATCTGGATAGTGGTCTTTTTGATTGTGTGTATGTATGAGTGAGAATGGTGTGTGCCATGGTACATGGATGGAGTCAGTTCTCTCTGTCTATTGTGCGTTTCCATTGTGCATTTCAGGTATTGAATTCAGGTCATCAGACTTGTATGGGGAGCACGTCTACATACTGAACCATCCCACCAGCCCTGTTTTGTGGTTTTAAAAGAAACTGAAGGGGGTTGGGGATTTAGCTCAGTGGTTGAGCGTTTGCCTAGCAAGCGCAAGGCCCTGGGTTCGGTCCCCAGCTCCGAAAAAAAAAAAAAAAGAAAAAAGAAAAAAAAGAAACTGAAACAAGTGGGGTGTGGTAGTGCACACCTTTGATCCCATCACTTGGATCTCTAAGTTTGAGCCTAGCCTGGTCTACAAAGTGGGTTCCAGGGTGCCCAGGGCTGTTACACAGAGAAACCTTGAAAAACAGAGAGAGAGAGAGAGAGAGAGAGAGAGAGAGAGAGAGAGAGAACGAACGAATGAACTAGATAGTTCTGAATGTTTTTCTCTTGAAAACTGCTGACCTCTGTGCTGTGTGGATTCTGTGTTGCCCTCTCACAGGCTTGCCTTAGCCACAGGATTTGCAGCAGTTTTGTGGTTGTATTAAAAGCTCTTGGGCTTAGGGGTTGACTAATTTCTGGGGCTAACAAGGCTAGGCAAGACGGCTTTACTGGTAAACACGTGGGAAGATGAAGGGAGATAACAGGAAAAGGAGGATGCACATGGATGCAAGACCTACATATTTGTCTCATTTTTGTAAAGCTGTGACTGCTGTGTCCGTGTGTGTCCGTGTGTGTGTGTGTGTGTGTGTGTGTGTGTGTGTAAATGTGTATGAGTGTATAGAAGCGAGGAAGAAGCAAGTACACTTCTAGATTGTGGATGTGGTGCCCCTGGGAGGTGGGATTAGTTACAGATGGGAAGAGGGTGAGGGCAGGGCAAAGATCACGTGACATCTGTGCGTATTCATACAGAAATTCAGGAGCGCCCCCTGCAGGTCAGTTGGGGGAAATGCTTTGGTTCCATCCTGAAGTTAACAGCATGGTTTGGACTTCCCTCTCCTCCATCCTGGGTCTGCCCTATACACCCCTGGATTCTGATGTTTTGCTTTGTCTCTCTTCTCTCTAGCTGGAAATTTACATTTCTGAAGGAACTCACTCGACAGAAGAAGACAGTAAGTGAAAATGGCTGCAGCTAATACTTTTGTCTTGGGTACTATGTTGTCAGTCAACCGCCCTAGCTGTTATACTGGGGTACCTTGCAAAAAAGAGGGGACACCACAGTTATGCTCTCCCTTCACAGGTGGGGAAGCCTTTAAAGGAAGTCATTTTTCACTGGATCCTGTAAACTAGAGCCTGTGGATATTAACTGGTTCAGACCCCACACAGATCTGTAAACACGCCCAGCTCTAGAGCTCTTGAGCTATGGAGGCTTGGTTCTCTAACAGTGCCTTAGCTGTGTGGAAAGTTGAAACCGAGAATCTCACAAGTCATATGTTAGGGAATTTGTGGGGGTAGGGTTGAGGGTGGGTCTGGGTTAATGTGGTAGAATGGAAATGGGGGTGGCTTTATATCCCCTCTTCTGTAGAGAGAAGACAATCAATAGTTATTTGAAAATTGTAGAAGTGGGATTTGAAAACAGCAAAAGACAAAATGTTTCCTAATTAGTTATGTGGTACATGGAAAGTAGAATTTTTAATCTTTTTTTTTTAAAGATTTATTTATTTATTTATTATATATAAGTACACTGTAGCTGTCTTCAGATACACCAGAAGAGGGCATCGGGTCTCTTTACAGATGGTTGTGAGCCACCATGTGGTTGCTGGGAATTGAACTCATGACCTCTGGAAGAGCAGTCGGGTGCTCTTAACTGATGAGCCATCTCTCCAGCCCGAAAGTAGAATTTTTAAACAAATGATAGAAAATAAGTGTCTTAGTTAGGGTCTTATTGCTGTGAATAGACGTCATGACCAATGTAAGTTTTATAAAGGACAACATTTAATTGGGGCTGGCTTACAGGTTCAGAGATTCAGTCCATTATCATCAAGGTGGGAGCATGGCAGCATCCAGGCAGGCATGGTGCAGGAGGAGCTGAGAGTTCTATGTCTTCATCTGAAGGCTGCTAGCAGAAGACTGCCTTCTAAGCAGCTAGGAAGAGGGTCTCCAAGCCCACCTCCACAGTGACACACTTCCTGCAACAAGGCCACACCTGCTAATAGTGCCACTCCCTGGACCAAGCATATGCAAACAACCACAACAAGCAAAGAAAAGAGCATTGGAAGTGTTTGCTTTCTGCCAGGCATAATGGCCTTCAGTACCAACACTCAGGAGGCAGGGGCAGGCAGATCTGAGTTTGAAGCCAGAGTGACATCCAGGCCAGTTAGGATTACATAGTGAGACCCTGTCTCAAGTAAACAATAAGAGTGCTTGTGTGTCAGCATCACTGAATAGATGAAGAGATAGAGAAGAGCAGGGTGGGGAGGGGGAACGGGAGGTCATGGGTGGGGTGAGAGGGAGGATAGTGAGCCCTGAAGCACGCTGTAATAGAAGAGCGCTGAGAGAGACACTTGCTGTGTCAGAGGGACAGCCCTCTAGCCTGTCCTGGAAGCCTGTCAGGTAGGAGAACAATGAAAAGCATGTCCTAGGTTTTATAGATCCCTGAGGATTAATGCTCCAGACTCCTGAGCTGAGGCACTTTACCTCTCACTTTATTTGCTAACTCTGTGTGTGTGTGTGTGTGTGTGTGTGTGTGTGTGTGTGTGTGCCTCCATGCATGACTGCGTATCACTATCATGCCTCCAGGGCCTTCAGAGCCCAGCAGAGGACGTCAGAGTCCCTGGAGCTGGAGTTACAGTTATTAGCTGCCATCTAGGTTCTGGGAACGGAAAGCAGCCAGTGCTCTTAATCTCTGAGCCACCTTTTCAGCCCTTACTTTATTTATTTTATTTACTTTTTATAGTGCTTCAGATGGAACCCAGGGCTTCAGATGTGCGAGGCCAGAGCTGTACCACTGAGCTACACCCCAGCCCACTTTGTTTGTTTGTTTCTTTGTTTGTTTATAAAACTTGGTCTCACTTTGTAGAACAGGCTGGTCTAGAACTCACAGTTCCTTCTGCCTCTGACAGCTGAGTGCTGGGTAAAGACAGGCCCTACCATGCCTGCCCAGACACTTAGAATTTTTGCCATGTAAACAATGCTTTAGTTTGAAAAACAGGCTTAAGTGGGAAAAGCAACCGTTTTGAATTTCACTCTGAATGTAACTGTGTAGAAATATGTGTCTGGATGGTGCCGGGAAGGAAATCAATCCCAGTTGGTTGTAGAGCACTAAGAGTGTTTTTCTCTTGAGACTGCCTTCAGGACCTTAGTCATCGATGGAGTTAGGATGGATTAGTTAGAAGCACTTGCTGCTCTTCCTGAGGACTGGGGTTCAGTGTCCAGTACTCACATCAGGGGGCTCACAGTCACTCAGAGCTTCAGCCCCAAGGGATCCAGGGCCTTGTTCTGGCTTCCATAAGTGTGAGCAGTGCACAGACACGTGTGTGTGTGTGTGTGTGTGTGTGTGTCTATGTCTGTGCATGCACACACACGCATGTGTGTGCACAAGAGGAAAAGGTCTAAGAAACTGTATGAAGAGTAGTTAGCTGTAAGTTCTCAAGGAGTTAAATTCTTTTGTTTTAGCAGGCTGGAGAAATGCTGTCTGATCTCTGTCAACGCTGTTCTGTTAACTTTTGTCCTTGTGTTTTGCAGTCAACAAGCAGATAAATGACAAAGAGCGAGTGGCAGCTGCAATGGAGAACCCCAACCTTCGGGAGATTGTGGAACAGTGCGTCCTCGAGCCGGACTGACGCCTTCCTAAGAGCCAGTGGCCTGGAAGCATTTGATCTGCTTGTTTAAATCCTTTGAAAAATGTAGAGGACACATGTCGACTATATAGGTGATTTGTACCTCAGACCTTTTTTTTTGTTTTTTGTTTTTTCAAGACAAGGTTTTTCTGTATAGTCCTGGCTGTCCTGGAACTTGTTCTGTTGACCAGACTGGCCTTGAACTCAGAGATCCACCTGGCTCTGTCTTCTGAAAGCTGGGATTAAAGGTGTGAGCCACCACTGGCCAGCCTTCAGAGTGTTTTTTTAAAAGGCTTCTTTCTGAGCAGATTTCAGTTATGAGGTAAATTCTAATTGTTCAGTGAGTAACATTCTCAGGATTTCTAACTCAAGTGATCATACAGAAAAATATTTTCTAGTTATTATGTGTAAAATGTTACTATTTTTCTGATGACCATTCTGATACAACTGTTTTTCATGTCAAATATCTACTGTGCCCAAATGTATTTGATTTAAATCATTCTAAAATAAATATGACAGATGATTCTTATAATGGCTCACCTTAGATTTTTACTGAATTATAAATTCTAATATAAATGGGGACTTTTAACAGGCATCTCCAGAGCTGTGTTCTCTGATTGTTATGTAGAGTGAAGTCTGAAAATGAAAGGGACTCCTCGAGGTGAGACCCTGCTTTCCTTTTTTGGAGAACCCTAGACCCGTTCATTCATTCAGAGCTGAGGGTCATGTGGGAGGGTCAGGTGACTTACACAATTTAAATAACTTATTTTATGTGTATGAGTGTTTTGCGGGCATGTATGTATGAGCACTACATGCTCGCCTGAGGAGTTCAGAAGAAGGGATCTAATCCCTTAGAACTGGAGTTACAGGTAATTGTTAGCTGCCATGTAGGTGCTGGGATCGAACCCAGGTCCTTAGGCTGTAGGTGGGTGCTCGTAACCATTCAGCCATCCCTCCAGCTCCATATTAACACGGTTTTAAAGAAGTCTCCCAAAGAAGAGCTGAGGATAGAGCACAGTGCGAGTGTTGTGCTCTGCAAGGTCAAGTACCTGGGCTCAAACTGCACCCCTAAGAAAAGCACCATAAGGTACTTGTGCAAAGGTTTTTGTTGTTTTCTTTTTACTGAATCAATCTCGATGTTCTGCTCTTTGTTTTTTCTTGGTTCAGCTTGATATGGAAAAAAGTATTCATTTGGCGTGGTAAAGGGTGTGGTAGGCAGCTTGCAGCAGACCCTAATATCTTCACCACCTGGCCCTTGTGCTTCTGTACAGGCTCTTACAAACTGAGTCCGAGCTGGTGGGCAGATCCAATAGAAGAGGCAGAGGGATGAAGTGTGACCTCTGAGTGTACAGTAGAGTAGGGACTGCTGCTCTCTCTGCCAGAATCTGGCTACTATAGCCAGAGAAAACTCAAGCATACCTGTGGGGATTTTCACAGTAGAGGAGGTCCTAAGGTCTCCTACAGTCCCCATACACTAATTTGCGTCCTTCGTGAACCACTGTGGAAGCCATCTTCCACTCTCGGTCACTGTGTTAGGTAGACAAGAATCTCATAAAAGACCCTGAACTAGAGTGGTCCTATTTCTGACGCGGAAGGGAAGGGCTATGCTAGAGAATAAATGTTTATTGTTTATTTCACTAGGAGTTTTTGGGCAGGGGTAAGTTCGTCACAGGGTGCCAACCGCATTTTGGCAGAAGGCAGGGATGTGACACTCAGCATTCTGTTGAGGGAAATATTAAGAAGTCAACTTAGAGTTTGGAGGTGTGGTCTGTGGGTGAGAGAGACTCAGGACATCAGACAGGCCTAAGGAGCAAATTGGAACAGGGCTAGAGGCTAGGGACCTTGGAAATGTATTAGTACTTTAAAAAAAATTTTTTTTTAAAAATTTAAATGCATGTATGTTTTGCCTGCACATATGTCTGTGCACCACATGTGTGCCTAGTACCTGTGGAGGCCAGCGATGGGCATCAGATCCCCTGGAATTGGAGTTGCAGATGGTAGTGAGCTGCCATGTGGGTGCTGGGAACCAATCCCTGGGTGCTGCAAGAGTAAGAAGTGCCCTTAGGGGGTTGGGGATTTGGCTCAGTGGTAGAGCGCTTGCCTAGCAAGTGCAAGGTCCTGGGTTCAGTCTCTGGCCTCAGGTCTGACTACTTTGAAGGCAAAGCAGTGCCTGAATCATGAATCTTGCTGTGGTGCCATAATTGACATTGGCCAACAGACTTTCGGCAGGGCCAAGGCAGAGGGTCTGGGTCCGTGCTGCCTGGGGCCCATGGATATCTGCCCTGTTCTGTGTTCTTCACCCTAATGCATGCGTGTGCCATTTGGCCAGTGTTTACTTCTAGAACAGCGGTTCTCAATCTGTGGCTCCTGATCCCCTTGAAGGTCAAATGGCCCTTTCACAGGGGTCTTACATCAGATATCCTGCACACCAGATATTTACATTACAATTCATAAAGTAGCCAAATTACATGTATGAAGTAGGAACAAATAATTTTGTGGGAGGGGGTCAGCACAGTGTGAGGAACTGTATTAAAGGATTGCAGTATTAGGAAAGTTGAGAAAGTTCTAGAAGATAGGACAGACATTCTCTGAGAGGGTCTTTGGAACTTGTGATGTTAGGGCCCAGGAAAAAATACCCAAAGTGTGTTTTGGCTGAGTACTGTAAACTAGGGAGACCAAGGTCAGACATGGTGCCTCATGCATATAATCCCAGGGCCCTGGAGGCTAAAGCAGGGGGATCATCTTGAGTTCAAGACCAACCTGGGCTAAGGAGTGAGACTGTTTCTTAGTCCCAAAAGTAATTAAGACAATGCCTTAAGGGCAAATTTTCTCTGCCCTCCTGTGACCTGTACCTCTGTCCCCCTCTCCCCTGAAGTCCTAGAATCCAGAATTTTTCTTCCCCAGGGCAGGTCCTTAGCCCCTCTCTCTGCTTAAGAGACAAGAATAAAGGAACTCTGTTCTACCTCATCAGACAATAAGAGCCTCACTTCAGAGGGTCCTACCCTCTCACTGAAAGGAAGACCACTGCAGAGAATCCAAGAAGTCTGGACAGACAGACTTGCTAGCCCTGCTATTTCCCCCTGCACAAGCATTACCTCATGTTCTCCCATGCATCTCTGGCAGAGAAATTTCTTTGAAACGTTTTAGGGCAGCTGAGAGTCTAGGTCTGTGGCGGAGCACTTGCCTCATAAACACCAGGCTTGGGTTTAGTCTGCACACTGCGGGAAAGATGCCAGTGTAGATATGTACCTGAGAGACTGACCCAGGAGGAGCCCGACTTTGACCAGCCTGTGCCACACGTACAATACTCGGTCTTAATGAGTGTTACATTGCTGTGAAGAGCTACTATGACCAAGGCAATGCTCATAGAAGTAAGCACTTAAACGGGGGCCAGCTTACAGTTTTAGAGGGTTAGTACATTATCATCATAGCAGGACACTTGACTGAAGGCAGACAGGCATGGGGCTAAGCGTACCTCCTGATCCCTGGGCAGAAAGAGACACTGGGCTTTGTGACACACCTCCTTCAATAAGGCAGCACTTCCTAACCAGTCTTAAGCAGTTCCACTAACTGGAACCAAGTATTCAAACACGAGCCTCTGGGGTCCATTGTTGATCAACCATAGATCCTGTCTTAGTCAGGGTTTCTATTGTTGTGATGAAACACCCCGCCGACCAAAAAGCAACTTGGGGAGGAGGGTTTGTCTGGCTCAGGATTCCACATCACAGTTCCTCATCAAAGGAAGTCAGGGCAGGGCCCTGGAGACAGTACCTGATGGGGATGCAATGGGAGTAGCTGCTTACTGGCTTGCTCAACCTGCTTTTGTACAGAACCCACAACTATCAGCTCAAGGGTGGCACCACCTACGATGGGCTGGGCCCTCCCTTATCAAGCAAGAAAATGCCCTACAGGCTGGGGTACAGCCTGATCTGATGGAGGCATTTTCTTAATTGTGGTTCCCTCCTCAGATGGCTTTAGCTAGTGTCAAACTGACATAAAACCATCCATTATAGACCCCATCTCAACAAACGAGAGAGAGAGAGAGAGAGAGAGAGAGAGAGAGAGAGAGAGAGAGAGAGAGAACATGAGAGGGCTTGAGACTTTTCACACTGTTAGAACTTGATAACTCCACCCTTGTAGAGTAACAGATAAGCAAAGGGTGCTGAGGTTCCAGTAACATTTATGGATGGGGTCTGGAGATGTGGCTCAGTTGGCAGAGGGCTCGCCTGGTGCACATGAAGCCCTGGGGTCTAGCCCTAGCACCACACAACCTGCAGGGTGGCCTGGAACTTAACAATGTATCCCGGATTGGCCTCAAACTCAGGGGACTCCTCCTGCCTCAGCCTCTTGAGTACTTACAAGTATGAGCCTCCACTTGAAACTTCTGCAGTGTTATTTATAGCCCAGAGCTATGACTTGAGTCACAGGAGTGGTGGGATACACCCAGCACTCAGGAAGTAGAAGGGAGGGATCGGAAGTTAAGAGACAGTTTATTTAGGCTCCGTGGTAAGTTTGAGATCTTGTTTCAGAACAAAACAAAAAGTGTGTTCCTGAACACAATTGTCATCTCATTGTTATTATAATTATTATTTTAGGCGGGGTCTCATTATGCAGCCTTGGTTGGACTCGAACCTAGAGAAACTTGGCTGTCTTTGGCTTCTAAATGTATACATTGCAGGCACATGTCATCGCACTTGGTATAAAATTTAATTTCATGTGATTTTCATGCACCCTGAACTCTCCCTTTCCCCGCAGTCTCAACCATTTAAAAGCAATGAAACCCATCTTACCTTGAAGATCATATAAAAAAAGCGAGCGCTGAACTACATTTGATCCCTTTGGAACGTCTCAAACCAGTTTGAGAATCAGTCAAAATATAGACCTTCCCCCTAAATCCCCCTAAAGAAAAGAAAGGGAATTTACAGACATGGCCCTGACTCCAGTGCTTTGGCAGCCAGTGGATCCTAAGTCGACAGCTCTGGGCTACAAACAGCTGAGACTGGAAGTGAAAGTGCACACCTGTAAGAAATAGAGGCCGAGGCCGGAGGCACCCCGGAGTCTGAGACCAACCTCAGTTACACTGTAAATTCCAGGCCAGCTTGGACTGCAGTGTGAGCCAAGACAACAGCAGTGAAACCAAGCAAATCGTGGAGCTGAGCGTTTGGGCTTGCTGTTCCCCTGATAATTCTCCAGATCGGCGCCTTGTTAGATGTCTCCTCAACACAAGGACTTTGTTACCCAGAGGTGGATGTCCCCAGCAGGATAGAGTCGAGTGTCAGTCAGAGAGGGCTGCAGGTTAGGAGAGGGGAGGATTGCTACAAAGGGCTTCCACAGTCCAGTGCGTGTCTCTCCTGTATTAATAAGACGGCAGAAAACAAGCCGGGACACTGCGGGGCTTCAGATCAATCCCTGGTGTTTCCAGGCTGGCCCCGGTGTGATCTTATTTACGACAGTTGTGCTGAGTGTGGGGACGTTGCTGTGTGAGGCTCTCTCCTAGTTCTGGGTACCTCATAGACCCTTGACCCTCACGGAGCAGGTGACCAAGATCATAGACTTCAGGTTAAACTGCACCTTGTTCTAACCGCAACTGGGCTCTGAGCTAGTTGTGTGACCATGGTAGGTTGCCTAATGTCTGTGTGCCTTTCCATCCCCTTTTCTACACATGTCCATAGCATTACCTAGGTTACAAGGATGGTGTAAAAGAAGAACGCTGAGGACTACGCTGGAAACCTAGAATATGCTTTGTTAAAAGTAGAAGAGAGGGGTTGGGGATTTAGCTCAGTGGTAGAGCGCTTGCCTAGGAAGCGCAAGGCCCTGGGTTCGGTCCCCAGCTCCGAAAAAAAAGAACCCAAAAAAAAAAAAAAAGTAGAAGAGAAAAGCTAGGTGAGGGGACACCTGCCTTTAATCCTGGCACTTGGAGACAGTGGCTGTTGTATCTCTGAGTTCGAGGCCAGCCTAGTCTTCAGAGCAAGTTCCAGGACAGCCAGGGATACACAGAGAAGCCCTGTCTCAAAAGAAAAAAAAACACAAAAACAAAAAACCAAACCAAACCAAATGAAACCAAACCAAAAAAAAAAAAAAAAAAAAACCAAAACAAAGCAAACCACCCCCCCCCCAAAAAAAAAAAACCAAACCAAACCAAAACAAAACAAAACAAAACAAAACAAAAAACAAAAATTAGGAGAGAGGCTTGGTGCTAAGGCCTGAGGAAGCAACTGGGTTCTCTTGGCTAGGCGCGCTTACTAGACATGAACACTAGATGGCGGCAAAGCATGATTCTTGGAGGGCAAGGTCTTGAAGGTCTCTCCAGAGGTCTCTGCAGAACATTAGAACCTAAAGTCCAAGTTCTGGGCTCTGCACTTAGCTCCTTTGTTCTGATTGGGGTGATTGTCACTGGAGACTTTCTTTCTTTTTTTTCTTCTTTTCTTTTTTTCGGAGCTGGGGACCAAACCCAGGGCCTTGCGCTTGCTAGGCAAGCGCTCTACCACTGAGCTAAATCCCCAACCTCTGGAGACTTTCTTAAGCATAGAATTTCTTTGCGAAAAGTTATGGTTCTTTTATTTTTTTATTTTATGTACATGGGTATTTTGCCTGTGTGCATGTCTGTACACTGTATGCATTCACTCTGTGGGTGCTGGGAGGAACCAAGTCCTTCAGAGGAGCAGCCACTGCTCTTAACTGTTGGGCCATCTCTCCAGCGAGATCAGGATTCTTCCTGAGGCACTGATACATACTGCTATCATTTTGAAGAAGCTGTACACCTAAGGCACGAAGAATGTGGCCTGTGTGTCCCTGCCATGCACTAACTTTGGAAGAAAGTCCCAAGGTAAAGGACAAAATATTATCTTTTTCTGTTGGAATTTGTTTACTAAAATTAAATATTTAAAAATCCCTGGGCTGGAGAGATGGCTCAGTGGTTAAGAGCCTTCCAAAGACTCTTCCAAAGGTCCTGAGTTCAAATCCCAGTAACCACATGGTGGTTCACAACCATCTGTAATGAGATCGGATGCCCCTCTTCTGGCATGTCTGAAGACAGCTAATATATATATAATAAATCTATTTTTAAAAACCCACTGGGGGAATCTATGTATCTCAAAGGACATGTGGTACTATTTGTCTGCTTTTCTTTTCTATTGACATTTTCAGTTTTCAAGACTGGAGAGATGACTCAGTGGATAAAATGTTAGCTGTGCCAGCAGCCAGCAGGAAGACTTTAGTTCAGGTCCCCAGCACCTCTGTAAAAGCTTGGTGACCAGCACCCGTAATCTCAGTACTGAGTGGTGGAGGCAGGAGGATCCCTGGGCTTGCTGCCCAGCCAGTTTAGCCAGGATGGTGAGTTTCAGGTTGAGTGACAGACCTTGTCTTAAAACCACGACCTATTAAAATGCAGAGAACAAGGAGTCCTGCAGAGCCCAGTCCCAAGGAATGCATCTACAACACAATTCCTGCACCCAAGGCTCCCTGCGGAAGAGGGAACAGAGAGCTGTAGGAGTCAGAGGAACAGAAAACTTACTGTGAGATAGCACGTCCTAGAAATGTCAGAGTGGCTCGTCAGCATGGATGCCTCAGTGAGACCTGAATAAGGGCAACACCCACAGAAGGGGAAGGTCTCAGCCCTAGACAAAGAACGACGGTCAAGTGTGCTAAAATGGAGAAATGGTCTTCCTCAGGGAAGAGCCACACCCCTCAGCTGCTTATCCAGTACCAAGTAGTTAGCCTTGAGATCAACACATAGGTGATAGTCTATGGACCAAGCATATGCTGCACTTACGTGTGTGTGTGTGTGTGTGTGTGTGTGTGTGTGTGTGTGTGTGTGTGTGTGTGAGAGAGAGAGAGAGAGACAGACAGACAGACAGACAGACAGACAGACAGACTATTGAAAAGGAGTCTCAATTTGAGAGAGCAAGGGGAAGGTTGGAGGGAAGGGGGAAATTTATGTAATCACTTTAAAAACAAAACCGTTAAAAATTAAAAGTGGTCAAAAGCAATAGAGGAAGACACCTGAAATCAGTCTATAGTCTCTGTGTTTATATGTCCAGGAAGCACACACATGTGTACATCCTCCCACCCTAATGCACACACACCTAAATATAAAGCCAAGTATATGCTTGTTTGTAATCCTGGCACTTGACAGGAGGGTTGTATGAGTTAAAGGTGCCTGGACTACACAGCAAGACGAGTCTCAAAAAAAAAAAAAAAACAAACCAAAAAACAAACAAAAAAGCTAAACCTCAGAGGCTGGGGAGAAATAGGTCAATGGGCAAAGTACTTGCTATGTAAACATGAAGACCAGAGTTCAGATCCCCAGAAACAATGTAGACAGGAGCAGAAGCAGGGTGGATGTGGCAGCAGCCTGCCTGTAATCCCAGCATTTGGAAGCTTTGGGTTTCAGAGAGAGAGCCTGCTACAATATACAAGGTGGAGAGATATTGAAGAAAGTACCTGATGTCAACATCGGGCTTCCAAACACATGTGCATGTACATGAGTGAGCATCAGAACAATTGTGTGCCCACCCCTATGTGAGCACACACACACACACACACACACACACACACACACAGAGAGAGAGAGAGAGAGAGAGAGAGAGAGAGAGAGAGAGAGAGAGATAAAAATCAAATGAAGCCTGGCACAATAGTGCATTCTGAAGGCAGAGGCAGGCAGATCTCTGTGAGTTTCAGGTCAGTCAGAGCTACCTAGTGAGACTTTGACTTAAAAAAAAAAAAAATCAAGGGCTGGAGAGATGGCTTGGCGGTTAAGAGCACTGACTACTCTTCCAGAGGTCCTGAGTTCAAATCCCAGCAACCACATGGTGGTTCACAACCATCTGTAATGAGATCCGATGCCCTCTTCTGGTGTGTCTGAAGACAGCTACAGTGTATTCATATACATAAAATAAATAAATCTTTAAAAAATCAAGTGAAAAGCTATCTGTATAATGTAAACACGTGTGGAGGGCAGGAGGACCTTGTGCTCACAGATAAGCACCATGGAAGCCAGAAATGTTAAACATGCAGGTTGTCTCCTCAGCGGAGAAGATGTATGCCTGGCTTGCACCAAGAAGGCTGGAAATGGACATCGTTAAGAGCCTGGTGACCTGTGTGCTGTACGGCCAGGCCACACCCGAATCCCCCAGACTATTATGTCTGTTCATCCCAGACTTTCTCTCTTTTTTTTTTCTCTTTTTTTTTGTTCTTTTTTTTCGGAGCTGGGGACCGAACCCAGGGCCTTGCGCTTCCTAGGTAAGCGCTCTACCACTGAGCTAAATCCCCAGCCCCCCCAGACTTTCTCATTAGACCTACATCTTGATCGAGTGTCCTTATGGGAGATGTCACTTGTACCCTGCAACAGCCTAGGTATCTTCTGTGCTCTCTGTAGGGCAGGCACGCCAGACTCCGGAGACTTTCTAGAACCTTATCGCAAGCGTCGTTGCTGAGTCGGCAGAACCTATCTTTATGGAAGGCCATATGTACTCTGTAAAGAGCTCTGATGTAAATGTGTCTTAAGCTTTGTTGTATACATGGGATGGAATTAGTTATCAGGAAACTTTTTTTCCCCAAAATCGTGTGGTACATAAATGTGTCTCAGATAAACACTCCAAGTCGAACCGGGTGTTGGGTTGAGCTGAAACCCTCCTTGCCGCCTGTGAGTCTTTAGTCTGCTGACCCTAGTGTTTGCAGAGACCTCCACACAGTCACCTTTTCTTTCAGCCATAGATACTGTAGGTTTGCATTTCAATTTTTTGCTTACATAAACGTGGTTGGGTTGAAGTGATGGCCCAGTGTAATTCCAGCTTCAGGGGACCTGACGCCCTCTTCTGAACTTCATGGTTATCTGCATGCATGTGGTACAAACTCGTGAAGGCACACACACATGCCACTAAATGATAGATTTTTTTAAACAAACAAGTAAACATGTTTCCATTACTTGTTTACAGTTTGAATGAGCCATGTTATAACATGAGCCAACAGCAGAAAGGACAGAAATGTACAGGGTGGAAGGCTCCTTCCCTAACCAGTCCTCTCCTGCTCATTCTAGAGTTTTTTTTTTTACTTCCTTTTTTTAAAAAAAAGATTTATTTATTTATTATATATAAGTACACCGCCGTTGTCTTGAGACACACCAGAAGAGGGCACCAGATCTCATGAGCCACAATGTGGTTGCTGGCATTTGAACTTAGGACCTCTGGAAGAGCAGTCAGTGCTCTTGACCACTGAGCCATCTCTCTAGCCCCCTCCCCCCTTTTTTTTGTTACTTCCTTAAACATCACAGTACGCATGGCCCCTTTAGCATAGGTCATGCAGGGCCATGCTCTGTGCTTTCTTTTATTCTTTTAACAATGTATCTTTTGTATAACCCTCCCCCCCAACAGTTTACAAAGAGCTCGCTCATTTTATAGCCTCATAGCATTTCATTGTATGTATCATCATTGTATGTATCATACTGACGGACATTTAGGTTGTTTCCAGCATGTTACTGCTATAAACTATAGCACAGTAGGCAACCCTAGACACAGCTCATATTCATCATGTACAAGTGATCTCTAAGGTGCATTCCTGGGAATGGGGTTATTGAGTAAAGCATATATGGTTATTGTTTAGATGGATAATGGCAGATTGTCCTCCACAAAAGCTCTACCACTTCATCCTGCTACCATTAATGTCTGAATGCGCTCACATAGATAGGCCTTATATGACTTAGATTTTGCCCAAGCGATAGGTGAAAAGCCCTACATTGGTAAAGTTCTGGTATTCCTTCCTCTGGATGAAGTTGAATATCTTTTGCATAGCATTAAAAGCATTTGCGTTTCCTTTCCGGTAAACTATCTGTTTTGTGGTTGTCGTTGTGTTTTTTTTAACTTTTACATTAATTAATTTCTGTGTATGCCTGTGGAAGTCAGGACAACTTGCAGGTGTTGGTTCTCTCCTTTCTCCCCTGTGGGTCTCAGGGATAAACTCAGGTCTTCAGCTCCGTGGCAAGTGCCTCTCCTGCTTCTTGCCCGCCCTTGTTTTAATTTTTGAAGAATGTGTTGTTTGTTACGGGTTGTTGCTGCTACTGTGTTCTGGTTGGGGTTGATAAGCTGCCGTGGGTCCCAGCAGCAGAGTGCCCTCAATGACGGAGCCTAAAGCTTTCACACGGGCCGGGCCGTTCTCTGGCTACGCTAGGCTAGGTTTCTTAGCTGAGTCAGTGTATACCAGTGCAGGGCTCCAGGCTGTTGCCCTGCTGGGAGACCTTATGAGACTGCAATTTTTTTTTTCTTTGCCACATTTTTTTTTAAATACTGCCTCAATTGACTATCAGAAAATGCTGGAAATGGATGATAGAGTTTCATTTTCTTTCACTTCTAAAGGCGAAGGAAGTCTAAGTTCAAGGCTGCATCAGTCTTCACTTTTTGTTAAGGCTTCAAGTCCTGTCTTGCAGATGGCTGTATCTTTCTTGTTACCCCAGTAGCCTCTGTTGGTGAGTTCCTGCATGCTGACCACTCCAACAGAGATGAATGCTCCTTCTGAGTAATGACCAAGATCACCAGGGTGGCCGACACGGCCAAATTATTGCTGCAAACAATTTTGTCTCCATCAGCTTTCCCATCCGAAAGGGAGTATCCTCTTCCTGCCTCCCTTCTTGAGATTGCAATATTTTTATAGATTTATTTATTTATTACATATAAGTACACTGTTGCTGTCTTCAGACACACCAGAAGAGGGCATCAGATCTCATTACAAATGGTTGTGAGCCACCATGTGATTGCTGGGATTTGAACTCAGGACCTCTGGAAGAGCAGTCAGTGCTCTTAACCACTGAGCCATCTCTCCAGCCCCCTGCAATTTTTTAAGAACTCCATTTCTCCTGCAGGAACTCTGGGGACTGACTCCACATAATCTAGTCCTGCCACCCATTTTTTTAAAGTTTATTTTTATTCTGTGTATGTGAATGTTTCTCCCCATGTACATATGTGCACCATGTGTGTGCCTGGTACCTGAGAAATACAGATGAGGGTTTGATTTCCTGGAAATAGAGCTGCCAACGGTTGGCATGTAGGTATCGGAGCTGAACACAGGGTCTGCTGCAAGGCCCAGTGCTTCTAATCACTGGGCCAGCTCTCCGGCTCCATACTACCCATTTTACAGGTAAATAAACTAAGTCAAGAGATGGCGGATGAGCTGTCTACACCACATCACACTGAGAATCAGGTTGGTATTAAGATGTATGGAAAAAAGGTTTCCAGTTTCGTATTTGAGATTCAGCGGCATGAGTTAGGGAAGACCTATCTCCCTACTGATATAATGAAATCAAAGATAGAATAGGGGCAGGGAGATTGCTAAGTGGGTAAAGTGGGTGAATGTGAGTACCTGAGTTTGAACCCTCAAAATTTACATAAGAGCTAAGTGCTGGAGTGTCCACCTATAATTCTGACAGCTCTATAGGGACACTTGGAGGCATAGACAGGAGAATCTCCTGAAAAGCTCACTGGTCAGCTAGCGTGGCCAATTACCAGGAAAGAAAACCAACAACAAAAGAGACCCTGCCTCATGGAAAGCAGGGACTGACACCCTGTAACCTACACACACACACACACACACACACACACACACCACACACCACACACACACACCACACACACACACCACACACATACACACACCCCACACACATACACACACCCCACACACACCCACACACACCCCACACACATACCACACCCACACACATACCACACACACATACCACACACACCACACACACACATACCACACACACACACCACACACACCACACACACACACCATACACACACCCCACACACACATACACACACCCCACACACACACCACACACACATGCACACATGCCCCCACACAGGAATAGGGCTAGGGCTATACATGTTCCTTATAATCCCTGGATTCTTCTATCTTAAGTACCATAAACATGTAAATAAGAAAAATAACTTTCTAGGTCCTTTATTTATCTTTGTGTATAGAATAGAACAGGGGCGAGGTAGATGGGCAGAATTTCCTCATACAAACAGGGGAGGGTTAGACAGAGACAAAGCTATGGAGATTCTGAAGGACAATTTTCAGTATATAGGTCTGCACTTTGGTGATTTTAATGTCCTTGTTCATCTTTCTCTAGAAAGACTTAAAAAAAATGAATATAGGGGCTGGAGAGGAGGCTCAGGGATTTAGAGCACTCTCTGTTCTCCTGTAGGATAGGGGTTCAGTTCCCAGAACCCACATGGTGACTCACAGCCAACCTCCTGAAAGTCTGGTTCCAAGGGCACTGCTGCCCGCTTCTGCCCTCCTTGGACCCTCATGTGACACACATGTATATATTTGGGCAAAAGGCTTATAAAATAAATCCACATAAAATAAATAAATCTAGAACTAGGATACAATGTCCTGAACAAAGCCTAATAGGCACAGCTGCTAGGATCACCAAGGCAGAAAGATCAAGAGTTCAAGACCCCCCCTGGCCTACCAGGGGAGCCAGGGCCAATATGGTAATTGGGTCTCAAATGAAAAAAAAATAACACAAAGGTTGGGTTAAAATATTTAGTGATCAAGCAGTTGCGGACATGAATGAGACCCTAGATTCCACCCTCTGGACCCCAAGAGGGAAACCAGAAGAGTTGCCGAGCGGGAGGGAGCCAAGGCAGCCGAGTTTCACCTCACCACTTACTGCACAGCCGAAAACTCAGTGGTGGAGCTGGGGAGACCAGAGAGCAACAGGGTTTGCTGAGTTCCGATCCCCGAACCCCATAAGGCTGGGCACGTAGTATGTTGGCACACACCTTGAATTCCAGCACTCAGCAGACAGAGGCAGGCAGAGAGATCTCTCTGAGTTCCAGGCCAGCCTGGTCTAGGAAGTGAGTTCCAGGCTCACATAGTAAGACCAAGGAAAGGGGAGGGAAGGGAAGGGAAGGGAAGAAAAGGCTAGATGTGGCAGTATACACTTGTAACTCGAGCTGGGATGGGGCAGAGACAGGGAGATCTTAGCGCTCAATGTGCAGCTAAAATGATTAGCTCCAGTTTCAGTGAGAGACCATGTCTCAAAAATGTAAGGGATAATGTGAGAGTGGACGATTCCTGGAGCTGACCCATGGTTTCCACGTAAACTTGCACGTGCGCACGCACACGCACACACACATACACACACACACTCACACAGACACACTCACACACACATACACACAGACACAGATACACCCCACACACAATCCCTCTTGGGCATTAAACACATTATTTCTTTGATCTTTTCTGGAATTATGAGGTCTCCATGAGTGTAAGCTTAGTCTTTTTAGCGCAGTCTTTGCGTGAATGATGATTCGAATTGATTAAGCTTGTTTTCTTTAGTTGTAGGGGTAACATGGAAACATGGGGGAAAGGGAAATCTTCCATAGTAGGAAATGCAACCTTGTATCTGTGCCGTGTATTATCTGCTGTTGTCATCACACTGTCTGTGTCCTTTCACAAGCTCAAACTGTAAACCGTAACCCCAAGGTGACTATGAGGGGGGAGCTATAGGAGCAGATTAGTCATGAGAGCAGAGTACATCCTTATGAAGATGACTGCTCCTTGTTTAAAAGGCACCACCCCTAGTTGAGGGCCTTTGGCAGTGGATAGCTGCTGGGAAAGGGAGAGGCCATTGGTAGGCTCCCAAGATCCAGTGGATAGCCCAAACTCATGTGCGTGCAGGCAGCACTAAGTGGACTTGCAGTTATAACCAAAGAAGAGGGGGAGGAGGAGGAGGAGGGAAGGAGAATGGGGGGGGGGGCGTCCAGATGCACTCGATCACCACACATCGCATGCATCTACGAAACTGTAAAGGCCTGCCGCAGCAGCAGGGATTGCTGACTGTCCTTCCGGAGGACCTGGGTTGATTCCCAGCACCCACAGGGTGGCCCACAAATTTCCCTAACTCCAGTTCCAGGGGATCTGACATCCCCTTCTGGCCTCTGAGGCAACAGGGACACAGGTGGTACACAGGTGTATATGCAGGGAATACACCCATACACATAAGATAAATTAAAAGAAGAAATTGTCAGGCTGGAGAGGTGGCTGCTCTACCGTAGGTCCTGAGTTCAATTCCCAGCAACCACATGGTGGCTCACAACCATCTCTAATGGGATCCAATGCCCTCTGCTGGGGCGTCTGAAGACAGTGACAGTGTACCCACATACATGAAATAAGTAAATAAATAAATCTTAAAAAAGAAATCATCAAAGAAGAAATTTAAAAAAAAATGTATTTTAAAAAGGTCCCAGAGATCTTCCTTGTCCTGTCTGCCATTAGCAAGAAGGCACCATTTGTAAAGAAGAAAGCTATCTCTCAGCCAGGCGGTTGTGGTGTATGCCTTTAATCTCAGCACTCAGGAAGCAAAGACTTTGTGAGATCCAGGACAGCCAGGACTATACAGAGAATTCCTGTCTGGAAAAACAAAAACAAACAAACAAAAAATGAGCTCTCCACAGATACAAAATCTGCCAGGCCCTCAGCTTAGAGTTGCCCATCTCCCGAGCTGTAGGTGGCAACATTTCTATTGTTTAGAAGCTACTTAGCTGGGACTGGAGAGATGGCTCAGTGGTTAAGAGCCCTGACTGCTCTTTCAGAGATTCTGAGTTCAATTCCCAGCAACCACATGGTGACTCACAACCATCTGTAAAGAGATCTGATGCCCTCTTCTGGTGTGTTTGAAGACAGCTACAGTATACTCATATATAACAAATGAATAAATCTTTAAAAAAAAGAAGCTACTTAGATATGGCATTTGTTAGAGCAATCCAAACAGACCAAGACACTTCCAAAAGCAACCACCTTCAGCATCCTTGTAGTTCCTAAATTTGATTTTCTTTTTTTTTTTTTTTTTGGAGCTGGGGACCGAACCCAGGGCCTTGCGCTTCCTAGGCAAGGGCTCTACCACTGAGCTAAATCCCCAACCCCCCTAAATTTGATTTTCTTAACTCTTTGAAAAATTTTAAGCTTGCAGAGATGTTCTGAGAATTAACCTAGATTTTGTTTGTTTGTTTTTTCTTTTCTTTTTCATACAATGTCTCACGCAGACCAAGATGTCTTCAGACTTCATCAGCTTGAACTTCTGGTCCTCCTGCCTCCACTTCCAGAGCGGGGGGATTAGAGCTGTGCCATCATGTCTGGTTTATGTGTAGAGGATTGAACTTAGGGTTTCATGCATTTTTGTGTTATTTTTTAATTGTTAAGGTTTTCACTGTGGCACATCGGGCTGGGGAGATGACTCAGTTGATAGGATGCTTGCCTAGCATTCACAAAGCCTTGGTTTTGAGCTCCAGCACCTTATAAAGTGGGCACGATGGTGCATCTGCAATCCTACTGCTCTGGAGATGGGGGCAGAAGGACCAGGTGTTCAAGCTGATCCTAGGACTACCAGGTGTGAGGCTAGCATAGTCTACATGAAACCCCATTATGACATTCTGACCTGCACCTATGGTTAAACCATTTAATAACTTATCTGTAGGTTGATTCTAAGAATTAAAAGTTGCTGCTGGGGCTCTGCCTCTTGTCTGCTGAGCAGGAACATGGCAATGGAGAGATTCCCTCCCCTCCCTTTTGCCCTCACTACCAGTAGCAGCAGAGGAGAGAGCTGGGCTCACCTGGGGTCATGACAGTAGGAGAGTGGGCCCTGCCCCTCACCTGCTCCAACACTCAGGCGAGCAGGCCCTGCACCTCTCCTGGCAGCCAGCTCAGTAGAGCTAGCCCTGGATGTGGGGGTTGCAGTTGAGTCAGCCACAAGGGCTGCACAGGAGAGCCCAACCTGCCTCTTGTCAGCTGGGCAGTAGTGCAGATGAGGGAGAGATGTTCTCCGCTTTCCCTCATCCTTCACCATCTATGGCAGGTGGGGGAGCTGGCTCCAGGGTCATGAGAGTGGGAGAACTGGCCATATTCCTCACCAGCTGCAGCAGCAGAGTAGAGCTGGCCATGGTTGAAGGGGTTTCTGGTGAGCCAGTCCTAAGGACATGACAGCAGAATTGCTGGTGGGCTGAACAGCTCAGATACCTCTCAGGCTTTGAGTTAGTGCACCTCAACATGACCCCAGTGATGAACTGCTGGAGTCCTTGAAGGAGTCAGTCCTTCAGATCCAAAACTATAGGATCTCCATGACAGGGCAACCACAGGATATCTGAGAGGTGTCCCAGTAAAGTTCCAGTGTAGATAGAGTAGCAGAAGCCAGAGGTCTTGTACCAAACCAATGAGTTATCGCAATGAATATTTGCAAGCAAAAGGGTCTGTACTGTGGGGCAAAGTGTGACACTCACTACAGCTTCCAAAATGAGATTTTTTCCCTCTGTTAGAGGGTGGGAAGATTGCTGCAAAAGTGGGGGCAGGAAGGTGGGATTGGGGTGTATGATGTAAAATTCACAAAGGACCAATAAAAAGTTAAAACAAAACAAATAGTTGCCGGTGGTATGGTTTGTATCGTTGCAATGAAATACCCTTTCCTTCTTAACTCTTTTATATGTTTTCTCCCTAAGGTTCTAATGCTTCATAGCAATGTCACTTGGTGGATTCTCTCTCTCTCTCTCTCTCTCTCTCTCTCTCTCTCTCTCTCTCTCTGTCTTCCTCCCTCCCTCTCTCTCTCCCTCCCTCCCTCCCCCTCTCTCCCTCCCTCTCTTTCCCTCCCTCCCTCTCTCTCTTTCCCTCCCTTCCTCCTTCCCTTCCTCCCTCTCTTTCCCTCCCTCTCTTTCCCTCCCTTCCTCCTTCCTTCCCTCCTTCCCTCCTTCCCTCCCTCTCTCCCTCCCTCTCTCCCTCCCTTTCTCCCTCCTCCTTCTTCTCTCTCCATCATAGAGTCTCATAGTCCTAGCTGGCCTGGAACACACCAAAATAGGAAGGGGGATTAGAAGTTGGATGGTTCTAATAAATGAGGATATTTGCTACATCTTCGATTCTTTATTTCTGAGAATATAGAAAATATAAAAATTTTATTCTAAAAAGTATTCAGTGTGGGCATTAAAGGGGATAACTGGAAGCCGGGTCAGAGGATGAAAACCTGGGTGGAAGGATGGGCACCTAGGCTGAGGAATCAGGCAGCTCCCATGGAAGGGAAGGGCTGTGGGGGCCTGAGTCTTCAGCTGAGAGGAAGGTCTGAAGGGGACAGAGCCGAGGCCACTGTAAATGGGTGGACACAATTTTCCAGGATGCAGCTGTACACCATGGGGTCAGGACACGGGCAGGAGTGATGGAGTCATCATGCAGACTCAGGAGGGCAGGACAGGGGCTCTGAGCGGGAAAGCCAGGACACACAGTGGTCAAGACTCAGCCAAGGGTGTGGAGGGAGCCACCCTAATGTCACCAGGTCCAGCCCTCATTAGGGAAGGCTGGGAAGGAAAAGCTTCCCTTTGTGGCCTTCTGGTGTGCATCTCCAAAGGCCTTGGGTGGCTTCCACGGCGTGGTTGGCACAGTGTGTGGGAGAGTGACAGGAGTCAAGGACCTGTTCGCAAATACAGGAAGGTGAGATCCTCTCTTCAGCTCTGCAGATAGGACTGTGAACTCGGGGAAGAGTTCCTGTCCTTGGGGGAGCCTCCCTACACTGTTCCTTCCCAGGTACTCAACACCCTTTCCTCTCATCTCTGACCTCCTCTTGGGCTCTGCCCAGACCCTGGTCTGGCCTAGAATGCAGAATTCTTGAATGTTTCCTAGTTTAGCTCCTCTGCTTGTTTCAGAGTTAGTGCCTCATTTCTCTATGGGAGCAGCTCAGGGTACCTGCGGTGGGCCCAAGAGACTCAAGCCCAGTCTGGATAGATGCATGGGACAGACTATCTCAAGGTGGGGGCCTAGGGTCAGGGAAGGGATGCTGGTGCTTGTATTATTACTTTCTCGTGTGTGTGTGTGTGTGTGTGTGTGTGTGTGTGTGTGTGTGTAGGGGAGGGTGAGGAAGGGAGGGGGAGGGGGAAGGGGAGGGAGAGGAGGAGGGGAAGCGGCTGCTCCTAACATCAGCCCTGAAGGTGTGGGTATTCTCTTTTCACAGATGAGGCAACCACATCTCAAGGAAGGGAAGTGGTAGAACAGAAATAGGCCTGCGTTACTCCTCAACCCAAACTCCTCAGTCAGTAGCCATAGGTTGGGGCCTTGGCCAAGTACTGTATCACTAGCCTCTGCCCTAAGCAGAAGGCCAACGCTTGGGTCAAGATCCCTCCCTATGGCCCTTCTGCTGGTCAGGAAGTCTGGGCAGGTCTTGGCAGGTGGTTTCACACCCACAGCCCTTTATACGCACATAGAGGTTCCCGTTTTTTCCACACCCCCATGTTCTCTTCTGGTCCTTCCTGTCAACACAGCTAGCTCTTCTTTCAAGCTTGACTCCAGGTTTCCCTTTCTCTCCAGGCCCCTCACAGGATAGCGCTGACTCTTAGGTTCTGGGCGTCCAGTTTTCTCCCAGTCAGTACCCTGCCCTGTGCAATGCTCACAAAGTGAATCAGCGCATGAGCAAACCCAGGAAACCCCCATCCACCCAAATCCTGCATGATCGGGTATAGAAGAGCAGAGGGCAGGGTGGGGCAGGCAGGCCTGGAAAGCTATGTCACCAGGCCACCTTTCGGAAGAGGAGACTTCCTGTGTCTGGCTACTCCACCAAAGGACCAGCTGTGGAAGAACCACCTGACCTGGTCTAGGAGAGGTGTCAACCCTGGAGCCGTTGTCAAGACGGTCTACACTGCAGACTTTATTTGGTACTTCCTAAGAACTGCTCTGGGCAGGGGCAGGGTGGGGTAGGTACAAAGGTGAATAAGATGTACTTTCTCCCCCAAGGGAGCTCACACCCGGACACTTGCAGAATAACAGAAGTAGCTAATACTCACTGACCCCTTAGTGGAGGGCAAGGCCCTGGTCTAAGACTTTCAAAGATGTTGAAAACTAAGCAAACATGATACCCATTTGGTGCCCGAGGATGAGGAACAGAGAAATCAAGTCACCTGCCTGAGGCCACACAATAAATAAACTTCAGCTTGGATCCACACTTCCATAGCTCTTCACTTAGCCCTCATGATATACGCCGACCCCAGTGTCATCTAACATGGCCAGCACATATACCAGCTTCATCCCTACCCTGTGGATGTGTCAGGAGGTCATTAGTTTCTGCCAACTCATTGGGCACCAAGTGTGTTTGGCATCACCCCATTGTGATAGCCCTTTGCTGCCTGCCTCTGGGACCTCTTTCCCCGTGGGCTTCTGTTGTCATCCTACTGAACCTTCGAGCTCCTCCGACACTCCCATTACAGCCCCTTAAATCATCTAGCACAGAGCCAAGGCCCAGTTGTGCTTACAGTTCGGTAGACTTGTGGACGATGCAGTCATTTCTCCATGTCTCTGAAACATGAGTAAAGCGGTCCTCAGCCTGTGCTGTGAAAGGACCCTAGACTTAACAACTCCTGATGTACAGAACCCATTTACAGATCCCAATGTAAAGGATGTGGGGTGGGGTCAGGGCATGGGGACTTTTTGAACATGTGGTCTGAAGCAATCCTATTTTAGAGATGCTGGGTGAGGCATGGTGGTGCATGGTTTTGATCCCAGCACTTGAGAGGCAGATAAACGCGGGTCTCTGAGTTCAAGGCCAAGCTGGTCTACATAGCAAGTTCCAGGCCAACTAAGGTTACACAGTAAGACCTTGTCTCAAATAGATAGGTAGATAGATAGATAGATAGATAGATAGATAGATAGATAGATAGATAGATAGGTGGGCAGTGGTGGCATATGCCTTTAATCGCAGCACTTGGGAGGCAAACCCAGGTTGATCTCTGAGTTTAAGATAAACCTGGTCTACTGAGAGAGTTCCAGGATAGTCAGGGCTATGCAGAGAAATCCTGTCTTAAAATAACAGCAAAACCAAAAATGAAATGTTGGAAGTTTCAGTTGAAGGCAGACATTGAGAGAAGCAGGAAAAGCTGCTTGTGCTGTGGAGATGGGCAGGCAAGAGTCATATCACTGCTTCTTCACCACTTCCTGGGTGAGTTTGGGCAGATTAACCTCCACAGGTCTCAGTTATCTTATCTGTAAAATGGGAGAATAATCCGCCTTGAAGTAGAGCGACCCAAGTAAAGGCCTGAGAAAGTACACGTTAGAAGATGTGTAAAGTGTACAGTAGTTGTTAACATTCGTGACACGTTTGTCTAGCCAATGGTTAATTGTTTAAAAAGATTTGTTGTATTTTTACTGTGAACCAAAAGAACTTCCTTACTTAAGTGGCTTACTTAAATGTGATTTTATGTGTATATGTCTGTGCTGGTATGTACACATGTGAGAGCAGATGCCCTCAGAGGCCAGAAGAGGACATCAGTTCTCTAGAGCTGAAATGACAAAAAGTCCCCATGCCCTGACCCCACCCCACATCCTTTACATTGGGATCTGTAAATGGGTTCTGTACATCAGGAGTTGTTAAGTCTAGGGTCCTTTCACAGCACAGGCTGAGGACCGCTTTACTCATGTTTCAGAGACATGGAGAAATGACTGCATCGTCCACAAGTCTACCGAACTGTAAGCACAACTGGGCCTTGGCTCTGTGCTAGATGATTTAAGGGGCTGTAATGGGAGTGTCGGAGGAGCCCGAAAGTTCAGTAGGATGACAACAGAAGCCCACGGGGACAGAGGTCCCAGAGACAGCTTGTGAGCTGTCCAACATGGGTGCTGGAGTCCAAGGGCTAACCCACTGAAAGAACATTATGGCCTCAATTGCTGAGCCAGCTTTCTAGCCCCTCTGGATTAAAACAAGATTTAGTTTACTTTATATATAAGTACACTGTAGCTGTCTTCAGACACACCAGAAGAGGGCATCAGATCCCATTACAGATGGTTGTGAGCCACCATGTGGTTGCTGGGAATTGAACTCAGGACCTCTGGAAGAGCAGTCAGTGATCTTAACCTCTGAGCCATCTCTCCAGCTCCATTTCTTTTTTTTAAAGATGAGTTCTTGCTCTGGTGCCTAGAGTCTCCTGGGTGCTGTGATTGTAGCTGCCTGTCACCCTGGCAGGCTACCAGCGTTTCTAGAATCTTCTCTTGGGGTTGTGTAACTGATGCTCATTGTCACTTTGGTAGCACAGAATCATCTAGGACACACACCGAGAGGAGAGTTTCTAGACTGGGTTAAGTGAGGGGAAGACCCACTCTCCATGTGAGTGGTACCATTCCAAGGGGCTGAGGTTCTAGACTGAATAAAAAGAGAGAGCTGAGCAAGCATCCACCTCTCTCTGCTTCCTGACTGGGGATCCAATGTGAGCAGCTGCCTCACGCCCCTGCTGCCAATGTCCTGCTGCCGCCACGGACGATACCCTTGAACTGTGAACCAATAGAACTTCCTTTTAAGTGGCTTTTGTTATCTGTTCTGTTGCAGAAAAGTACTACAGGGAGTGATAGAAGACAGCTGTGGTTCCTTTTTTTGTGCTATTAACCTCTCTGCTCAACATGCCTTTCATTAGGTTTGGGATAGCATGCAATCTATGGAGTTCAAAATGGACAAGACGCTGTTTTGCTTTTGCTGAAAGTGGACATTAGGGGTTGGAGATTTAGCTCAGTGGTAGAGTGCTTGCCTAGCAAGCGCAAGGCCCTGGGTTCGGTCCCCAGCTCCGAAAAAAAAAATGAAAAAAGAAAGTAGACATTAATCATAGTAACGACATGGTCAGGGAAATGACAAGAATTGAATGGAGGTGTCAGAGTTCCAAATAGACTGGCTTTCAGAGGGCAGACTCCAGGAATGCAGGAACATAATAAAATTCTTGTTTTGTATCAGCAAGGCTAGGATGGTTTGTCACACAGCAACAGAACTAACAATGGGGGAGGAGGTTGCAGGAGGAGGGAACCTCCCTATTGTGGTGAGCACTGGGGTGGTATCCTTCCCTCTGCTCACTGACTTTTGAAGCCATCAGATGGTGGCTATTTCTCTATAGCATGGAGAACCTCAGAACCTGCACAGACCTGAAAGGTCAAGCGTGAAGGTCTGGGGTCTTCCCTGAGACTGTTGAAGACACCGAGGCAATGAGGGTTGGGTGGGGCTCAGTGGCATCGTCTGTGTCCATGGTTGAAGGGCTGAGGAAAAATGTGCTCCTCGGACACTTTTCACATGTTACCCCTTCGCCAGCTCTACTGGTGACTTCACTGGAAGCTACCAGAAGGGTTGGTGCTCCCACTTTCTGGTGACCACACATGGATGGTAGAGCAGGACCCAGGACTCAGAATCTCACTTCCTCAGCTCTAGAGAGGATCCCTATGGGTGACTGCATTCTGTGTTACTTTTCTTGTTGCTTTTAGAAAGTACCCAAGGGGTGGGGGGAAGCAACTCAAAAAAGGGCTTATTTTGCCTCACAGTTAGAGTGTACATAGTCCATCATGGCAGCAGGAGTGTGAGGCAGCTGGCTACATTGTGCACCATGTCAGGAATCAGGAGGGGAGTGGAGAGAGAGAGAGAGAGAGAGAGAGAGAGAGAGAGAGAGAGAGAGAGAGAACAGAGAGACAGACAGAGACACACACACAGAGACAGACAGACAGAGGGAGGGAGAGAGACACAGAGATATGAGGTGAATCTTGCTTCTCTGGTCACTGAGAGCCCTCTAACCTGTACAAACCTGAAAGGTCACACTTGAAGGTCTGGGATCTTCCTGGAGGCTGCCCCTGATACTGCAGCAATGGTCAGAGAAGAGCAGCTCTCACTTGCCACTGTTTCTTCTCCCCGATTTTTTTTTTTTAAGTCCTGGACTCCAGCCCATGGCCTATTGCTGTGCACCTCTAGGGTGGGTCTTCCCAAAGCTCTACAAACACAATCTAGAAATTTCTATAGGCATGCCCAGGGGTTGACCTCCTGCATGATTGATTGTAAATTCAGCCACATTGACAGTATTAGCCGTCACAGTGACTTAGGGCTGGAGGCTCTAGGTGACAGTACTTGAAAGGCCTCTGGTCTTGAATGGAGACCGTTGAACTTCAGTTTTGTTTTCAGCCACCAACACTACCACACGACTTCTTTTCTCCTCTGATATTTTCTGGCAAAAGGAAGAGAAAAAGAATCAACTCCTAGGTCCTTCATTAAGACAGGCTTAATGGTGACACACGACTACACTCAAGAATGGTGCCAGGCTTGGCCTGGGAAAAGGGCAAACGCGGCCAATCCTCAAGCTGGGTCTGGGATGAGTGGGGGACATGACGGCTTCCTACCCTTGTGTGAGACAAAGGAGGCGAGGTCCCTAGAGGATCTGTGCAGTCAGGGAGTCCGGAGTTGGAGTAGTGGGACTCCCTCAGGGTGTACGTGGGTGGGGGCGAAGGGCAGAGAAATACTGTTTTCCGGCAGTTGTGCTGGGCTGTGAAGTGCGTCGATCATTAGCTTACTCAGGTTGATTCGCATCAGGTGGCACAGCATGTGAGAGACAGGGCGGGATAGGACGAGGGAACCTGTTGGTCGCCTGAGCATCCAGGCCCTCACCTCGGGGCGGTCCCGCGGGGGTTCCAGCAGGGGGCGCCCCGAGCTCCGGGCCGAGTGTCCGGGCGCGCCTCCAGCCGGCGCCTGGGACGGGGCTGGCCGCTCCGCCCCCTGGGTTCCTCGGTGGCTCTGCGGGCGGACGCCGGGCTCAGGGAGCAGAGCTGAGAGGATCGCCGCGCACCCCGCCGCGCCCCGGCGCACGTCCTGCCCTCCGCACATGCAGCGCAGCCTCTCGCCGTGAGTAGCGCCCGGGCTGTGGGACTCGACGGCAGCAGGGGCTGGGGTAGCCGGGCATTGCCTGTCTAGGATATGGCCCTTCTGTGGTTTGTGCGCTGTGGCGGCACCCGGAGGCCAGTCTGCACGCTGCTACCTCGGGGTGCCTCCTAAGCTTGGCACTCTGGTCCCAGAGACGAGGTGGGGAGACGGACAGAGGCCTGACATCTGGGCAGGAGAATGAAAACAACCATGCATCAAGTTTGGCCCCCTCAAAAGGGGGACTAGTCCTCGGTAGGAGAGAGACAAGCCCAACCTCTGTGGGCTCGCACCTCCTCCTCCTCCTCCCGGTGTCAGCCCTGGAGGTTGCTTCCTGCGAAATGAACCTCCAGTGTGGCCTAACAGCTGTAGGCAGGTAGAGGGACACTCCCAGGTTCCCTATCATCTAGAATCTGAAGGCAGCTAGCGGCAGCTCTTTTTTGGGAATATTAGTTCCCAACTAAGTGTCTTGGCATCCTAGGGGAATTTTGTTGACTAAAAGGGGCTGGTACATTGACTGTTTCAGAGTTGAGTTCAAAACCCTGTTTTATCCCCACCCGTCCGCTTTTTAAGTTTTGGGCATCTAAAGTGATGGTATTGATAGCCCAGTAGCTGTCTTCGGAGGCTTGAGTACGTGTCAGGAATGAGTGAGTATTTACTGCCCCGGGACAACAAACTACCTGCTAGTGGGAATAAAAACCAGCCAACCCTGACCACTTTTCTAGAGCCTTCCATTCTGTTAGATGTGAGGGCAAACAATCCCGCTGCTCAAAGAAACCGAACCTTTTATCAAAAGACGAAGTTTTTCTCATGTCAGCTTAGGGAGGTGGTTGACCTTCTTTGAGCCCCAGCTTCCTTATCAGGCATCGCCCAAAGGGGTTCTGTGATGCTAGAGTCCCCTCCCTTCTGCTGGCAGCTTCCCCAGAGCCTGTGTCTGAGGATTCTATATAGGGGTGTGCTTGTGTTTGTGTGTGTGTCTGTGCATGTGTGCGCATGTGCATATGGACGTGTGTGCTCCAAACCACTGCCTACCCCTGCCATAGCCTGGCTTCTCATACTGGAATTGGGTGAGGTGGGTGAGAAGCTCAGAGGGTTAGCACTGCAAAATGAGCACTGACCAGGAGAGGAAACTCAGGGAGTGTGAGGGGATGTTCCAGACCTGAGCACCTTCTCCTTGGAGTTGTCTTTCTAGAAGCCACTGACTCTCCAGTCTTGAGCCACTCTTGGAGGAGTTGGGTGGAAAGCAAGAGAAGCCCTGGGAAGTTTGATGGCCTAACTCTGCCATGGTTGAGAAGTCCTTATCCCTCTCTGGACCTCAAATTTCTCCTTTTGTCAAATGAGTGACTTAGACTGGATGCCAGTGGGTTCAGACTTTTTGTTTCAAGTTAAGTTTTTGCCTCAAACCCCAGTCCCCAGCAAGGATACCGTGGGAGTACTCTGGCTCACCTCCTCCGCCTGCTGACTTCCGAGGAAGAGATTAAACTGGAAAGGTGTCTGTGAGGCCCCTTTCTGTGGGGTCCCAGGGAGTTGCTACCTCCTAGAGTGTTGCTTGGTATTAAGGCTATGGGTAGGATTCCCAGGGCCTCCTTGGGAGAAATGTGGACGTCCAGATGGGTGTCATCTTTGGAAGGTCTGGAGCTGGTAGCCTGAACCTCTGGTTAAAAGGTGTAGTCATGCGCCTTGCCTCTGGGGTGCTGTTTTCAGGCTTTCAAAGTTGGGGCTTAGAATTCTACCTTAGAGTTGAGAATTTATCATTTTTAAAATGAAAATTGATCTTGTGGAGGCGTGATGGAAGGGTGGTGAGCGACCACATGTGTTTGATTTGATAATGGAGAATCTGAGCTGTGGCCATGAAAACAAAGGCCGGGGTACTAGCTGCAAGCCACCCACCGTCTTAAGATGGTTACTGTATAATACCTGCTTGTATTAGCTATTACCTAGGGGACAGAGGTGAGAATGCTACACCCTTTGCCTTCATGGGCCTCCAAAAGCATTTCCGATACGCCATCTTACTTATAAAATAGATATTTGTTAGGGCGTTGGAGAGATGGCCCAGTAGTTAAGAGCACTGGCTGCTCTTCCAGAGGACCTGGGTTCAATGTCCAGCACCCACACGGTGGTTCACAATCGTCTGTAACTTCAGTTCAGAGGATCTGATGCCCTCTTCTGGCCTCTTTGGGCACTGAAGACATGTGGTGCGTAGACATCCATGCGGGCAAAACAACCACACACATACAGAGGACTAACTCTACAAAAATAGTTTAAAAAAAAAATAAAGTAGGTATTGGTTTACTCCGTGACACTCACCCCAGGATCTCATATATCCAAGGCTGGCCTTGCACTCATTAGGTAGCAGAGGATGACCTCGAACTTCTGTTTTCCCTGCCTCCATCTCTGGAGTGTTGAGATGGTTGGTGCGTGCCTGGTTAGGGAGTGCTGAGGACTGAAGCTATGGTCCGGTGTCTGCTAGGCAAGCCCTCTACACACTGGGCTGTATGCCCAACATTTTATTTTTTCATTTCTTTTTCTTCTTGGAGACAGGGTTTTACCTCATAGCTCACACTGGCCTGAAAAAATTGTATTTGGCACTGGGGACAGAAGCCAGGCCTTTCTATAGACCCTGATAACTGGGAAGTCTCCTCAGCCCTGTGGATAAGTCTTCTCCAGATGGACTCGCACAGCATAGGATCCTTTTGTGGAACCTGGTTTCTTTTGTTCTTCATGCTTCGTGCTTTACACTTTTATACAGTGACTCCCTTCTCCTGCTGATGGGCGTTTGGTGGGTTTCAATTTTTAGTTGTTGCTACTACTTTAGTTGATGCTGCATGGACCATTCTGGAACACAGCTGCACGTGTTTCTCACAGTGCGTTCACAGAGATGGTTCCATGGTATTCGGAGTGATTCTCGAAGTGTGTACCCCCTGGTAATGTGTGGGTGTCCTGGTTGCTTTACACACTCACCCACAGCATGGTGATAAATGGGGCCGTTCTCCATGGATGTTTGTTAGAAGCTTGTGCTCAGCCAAGGGCAATGTGATTATAAGTAACAGAACTGGGATTTCAATTCAAGCCTGTATTCTCTTTTTTTTTCAAAATTTATTTTCATTTTCTGTGTATGAGTGTTTTGCCTGCATGTATGTCTGTGTACCACATGTGTGCCCAGAAGAGGGCTCCAGTTCCCCTGAAATCACAACTTCAGATGGTTGTGAGCCACCATGTGGGTGCTGGGAATTGAACCCAGGACCTCTGCAAGAGCAGTTGGTGCTCTTAACCGCTGAGCCACCTCTGCAGTGTCTTTGCCTTTACTTTTTGAGACAGGCACAAATTATGAGCCAGGATGAAAAATTTATAACCTAATCCTGTTAAGAGGATCTTTCTAGGATTTGAAGAGGGACGCACAGGGTCAGGGAGCCTCACAGAGAAGGAGGCACTTGGGCTCCTAGACCCTAAGGGCATGGAGCAGCTGTCCAGTGGGCTCCTCATGGAAAGAGCCTTCCCAGAGGTGAGACCCGGCAGGGTGAACCAGGCAGCAGGAAAGGCCCTCTGTAGCTGTGATGTATGCTATGTGGAATAGGGCGTTGATCTGTGGCTGAGTTCTCTCGCCCTCCACACCACCCAAGCCATGTTTCTGGGGGAAACGGGAGCTTCTTTGAATCCAGCTTAGCTCTGACTGGCAAATGGAGCTGGTCTCTCACCAAAGGGAAGCTCATAGCTCTTGTGGGACCATGCTTCATGTCCCTGCCAACACAATTTTGAGGGTTTTTCTGCTTTTGTCTATCAGTGGCGATTGGTGCCCTCCCCTGGGAGCTGATGAATGGTTTGCTTGGAATGAGTGTTGGTTTCAGGAGGCTTGCGGGGGACATTGAAGATTTATTTAATTTATATAAGTACACTGTAGCTGTTTTCAGACACACCAGAAGAGGGCATCGGATCTCCATTACAGACGGTTGTGAACCACCATGTGGTTGCTGGGAATTGAACTCAGGACCTCTGGAAGAGCAGTCAGTGCTCCTAACCACTGAGCCATCTCTCCAGCCCCGTGGGGGATATTGAGAATGAAGACAGGTTCAGCTTCTGATCCTGGTTGAGTCAACCTTGCGAAGGGGATGCTAAAACCTTTTCCTGAGGGGGAGCATGTATGTCTCCATGGCCACAAGAAGCAGAGACACAGTGTCCTGGGCTATGACAGTAAAACCACCGTCCTCCTTACTTGTATGGTAGCTTACATCTCTCCCCACCCTCCACCCAGTGGATCCCCTCATACTGGTGTATGAAGTAGATGTTAGGGATTATAGGGCGTCTCTGTTTATAGATGTGGATGAGAAAGGGCACCAGCCTGCTGTGGGTTACAGGGATAATCCGAATCAACCCAGTCCTGTGTCTAGGCTCATTTTGGTATCTGCACACTCAGGCTTTCCTTGAATATACAGTGGACATGAAGAAGAAGGAGGATACATGAAGGGTCATGGGTATCCACAGCACAGGTGACCCTGAAAGAGATCTGGGAGCTAGGCCGGCTCTGTCTAAGGGTCTCAAGGATCTTTGTGCTTTGGCAGAAGGATTGAAGGAGGGAGTATTTTGGTAATGGGACACTAGTTTGTGAGAAGGAGACACATATACATCCATTAACATCTGCAACAGCCCCAATCTCTTGATGTTGGTGAGACCTGTTCTATGTGATGGTCCCTCTAAACCTAGAGAGGAGAGTCTTTCAGGGTCACAGACTGAGTGCAGTTGGCAGGCAGAAGAAAGGCTGCCCATGCTACCCCAAATAGGTCTTTGCTAAGGATCCTTGAGTGACACGTCCATAAACAACTGGTCCTAAGTCTGTAATGGGGCCCTGCCCGCAGGGTGCTGTTCTCAGGTGAGCTCCTTTGGGAAAGAGATCACAGGGGAAGTTACAATGCCCACGGTGAGGGTTCTCTGTGGCATAAATGGCCCAGTGTCTTTTGCTGAGTTGCCCAGTGCAGGCAGAGATAGCCGTGTTCCATAGATGAAGAAACAGGGTTCCTTTGCCAAGTGATGAGGTAACAGCGCTAGATGTGGGTAGCGCTGGAACCAGCACCTGAGGCTCCTGACTCCTGGTGCTGTTTTACTTTGTCACAACATTCCCACCCATGTTCCCTATGAGGTTGAGTGAACATTTACCAATCCGTTCAGACTCGCTGTCGGGTGGCACAGCTCCCAAGGAAGCTGAGGTCATGATAATCCCTTGTCTTTCCACAGCGCCTAATCATTCACGAAACAATTTCATGATTTGAAATAGGTTTTTACAGCACTGGCCCCATTTTACAGATGGGAAAGCTAAGTGTCTGGTAACTGAAATGATTTACCCAAGCAAAACTGGGCCTTACATGTTCCAAATGTTCTACCTCTGAGCTGCATCACCATATTTTGGCTTTAAAAATATTATTTTATGTGTAGAGGTGTTTTGCTGGCATGCGTGTCTGCATATCACAGGTGCATGCTGCTAGCTGAGGCCAGAAGAGGGCATCAGATCCCCTGGAACAGGAGTTACGTGTGATTGTGACCCACTGTGTGGGTGCTGGGAATAGAACCTGGGTCCGCCGGAAGAGCAGCAAGTGCTCATAACCACTGAGCCATCTCTCCAGCCCAGCTCTTGATTTTTTTTTTTTTTTGAGACAGGATTTCACTGTTTAGGCTGGCCTTGAATCCCTGATTCCCCTTGCACTCAGTTATGAGGTCATAGATTCCCATCTGCAGACACCTGTGGGGTCATAGATCCCTGGCTGCAGACACCTCTGGGGTCATAGATCCCTGGCTGCAAACACCTCTGGTGTCATAGATCCCTGGCTGCAGACACCTCTTGTCCCAGTAAAACTGAATTAGTGAGAACAAGCAGCTAAGGTTCCCATGATTTTGTTTCTCTGTGAACTGCTTCAGACAAATCTGGAAAAGCAGAAAGGGTTCTTTTTCTGTTTCCTTCAGAAATAGGAGACAGGTGTGGTGGTACATGCTTGTGATGTCAGCACGGGGGACGCTGAGGCAGGAGAGTTACTGCAAATTTGAGGCCAGCCAATGAATTGTAGACCAGCAGAGGATCATAACAAGACTCCGTGTCAAAAAAAATTAATTTTTTAAAAGAGGAATCAAATAAGAGATTTGGGGAGGTGGCTCAGCAATTAGGAGTTCTCACCCTTCTGGAGGACCCGGGGTGAGTTTGCAAAACACATAGGAGGTGGTTTACAACTGCCTGTTACTCCAGCTCCTGGGCATCTCATAATCTTTCCTGGCCTGCTTGGAACCTGCACTGGTGTGCTCATATCCATAAACCAACACATACATCTAAATGTTAATAAAATAAAATTTAAGAGAGAAATAAAACCTATATGTCTTACAGTTACTATTGTTGAAACACCATGACCAAAGAAACTTAGAGAGGAAAGGGTTTAGTTGTCTTTCACGTCCACATTGCTGTTCATCACTGAAGGAAGTCAGGACAAGAACAGGGCAGGATCCTGAAGACAGCAGCTGAGGCAGAGGCCATGGAGGAGTGCTGCTTACTGAATTGCTCATCACGGCTTGCTCAGCCTGCTTTCTTGTAGAATCCAGGATCACCAAGCCAGGGATGACTCCACCCACAATGAGCTGGACCCTCCGCTGTGGATCACTAACTAGAAAAATGCCTTGTTGTATGGAGGCATTTTTCCCAATTGAGGTTCCCTCTTTTCATATGACTTGAGCTTGTGTCAAGTTGAAAACTAGCCAGGACACTATATATCAGTGGTTCTCAACCTTTCCTAGTGCCATGAGCCTTTAATACAATTCCTCATGTGTTTCTCCTTCATAACTGTAATTCTGCTACTGTTATGAATCATAATGTAAGTGTCTATGTGACTCCCAAAGGGGTCGGGACCCACAGGTTGAGAACCACTGGTATACCTTATCAGCCAGTGAGAAGCTCAGACAGACCCATTCTTAAGGAACCAAGGTTGTGGGCAACTTAGACTGTTTGCTGCTTTGCAGTCAGTTCCTTTCTTTCCAGACTCAGACTCTTAGGTTTGTGTTCGTTTGTGTGGCTACCCTAAGCTTAGGTTTCTTTCCATTTCAGGATTGCGTGGTCCAGGCCTCAATGAGGAGTCCAAATATGGAGACATTCAAACAGCAGAAGGTGGAGGACTTCTATGACATCGGAGAGGAGCTGGGCAGGTAAGAGATTGTGTGAAAGGTGGAGGGCGTAGATGGCCAGACACACTCTTCTCTTGGCTGATTGGTGTTGTAAAGCCGGGCTTGTCACAGGGCCGTTGGGAGGCTTGCAAAACAGGCCTGAGGTTTATTCATCCTCACGGGTGACTCTGCAGACCTTGTGTCTCTGGAAATAGCGTCACAACAGCAGCAGAGGTGCACGGCTGGGGGCTGCTTTCTCTATACTCTAACTGACCTCTAAGGGATATCTTCGTGTATCTGACACTTTACCCCCCCACAAAGCCCCCTCTCCAGGCTGGCCGGACATCTGACCTGTTGCTTTTGTTCTTGGTCTCCCGTTGGGATCCTCCATGGTTTCCCAGGAGTTTCTTTTTAGGAGCCTGAATGGGAGGTGAAGTAATCCCCTGGGAAAAGGGATTTGTATTGAGTAATGGCCACGCCAGCCTCGCCTCGTCGGGGAAGTTTCTGGGATCTGAGTTATGTTCGCTCAGCCCAGAGCAGGGCTGTGCTAACTAACCCTCGTCCTCTCAAAGTCACTATTTTGTAAAGGGAGAGACTGGATTTTTCTGAAGCTTCCCTCTGGACTTCCGTTTCTAAGAATGGTTGATATTTAGATGGTAATTTAGTGGTTACGAGACACCAATCCTGAAGTTCTGGTCTCAAAACCATGTGGGGGATGGAAGTTATTTTCACTCTGGTCTTACAGGTGGGAGACAGTAGACCAGGGTTTAAAGGGGTTCCTCTAAGTTACTGAAGGACCTGTCCTGTCTGTCTGTCCCTGCACACCCGTCCTGCTTTCTCGTGTGAGCAGGGTTCTTGTACACTCATATGTGTTTCTCGGGGCACGCCGTCTCGTCAGCCCTTCACACCCCGAGCCGAGCAAAACCACAGGTTGTTTAGGGTGCGTGTGAGACAGGTCAGGTAAAACAGGAAGTGTTTCGTCTTCTTTAGAACTGTTGAACTAGCACTAATTCTTATATCCCTTGTTTTAAAGCCAAACAGAATAAGGCCTCAGGGAGCCTGATTCCAAGATGAGAGGCAGTGGGGGGCATGGGTTAGGGAGTAACCCACCTAGCAGGCTGGTTAAGTGGGGAGCAAATGTCGGCAGGCTTTGAGGGTCCCTCAGCTTTCTGTTGTTGATCTTGGACCTAGAAAAGGGATGCAAGGAGGATAGAGGGTAGAGGCTTGGGGTGCTCTTCTGGAGCCTGCCTCTGAATGAAAAAGCGGGGTCTCTTTGCTGCAGGCCCTTCTGCCCCTCCCCCCTCCAGCACAGGAAACAGTGTCTCCTGGCAGGGAACTGCCAAAGGTGTTTGAGTTGGTGTTCTTGCCTTTGCCTGTGTTCTGTGCCACGGGTACAGTGATGTGCAAGGGACTGTGCATGTGTCCCTCCTGGAACTCCAGCCTGGCAGAGGCAACAAGGCAAGAGTGGGACTGGACTGATGTCTGAGGGGCAGAGAAACTGAGAAGTTGGCTGGTCAAGGGCCCTGGAGAAGGATCCAAAGGATGTTCCCCACTTTGGACATGAGCTGTTACAAATGGGAGACAATAGAGCCTCAGGCCCTCCCTTGTTGCAGGTGTAGAGGCTGCATGTGTCTCACAGTCTAGGGTCCTCTATCCTCAAAGATTGGTAGAGTTGACAGAGGCTGGGATCTGTGGAGTGGTCAAACATGCTAGGACTTGGCCAGAAGAGGTTCATGAGCTAGAAAGGCCATCACAAATCCTCCCTTCTGGGATCCTTATTTGACAGTTGTAACTGAGGTTCAGGGTTGAGAAGGGTCCTGCAGGGGGCTAAAGAACGGATTGGAATTAGAGCTACTTTGAGGACAGCCACATAGTTTTTTGGTAAGGTAGGAGGTGCTGGGGGGACCCAGCCCAGGATTCTGATGTGAGGACCTACTGTGTCCCAGGCATGGCTGAAAGCGGTAGTAAGTAAAACAGGTGTCCTGTCTTCTTGCAGTCTGATTTATTGATGCAGAGAGGCACCAAACCAGAGGATTTACAGAGAATGAGTCATGGTCAGGTCAGATATGAAGGGAAAGGACAGGGTGCTTTGAGGATGAAGAATGGGAGATATATTTAAGGTGGGCTGCTCTGAGCTCTGGCGTCCATGCTGAGTGTAGGTTCTTGGCTGTACACACTTTGGCTCCGGCCTGCTCACAATGCTGGAGGTTGTCTACTGTTTCTAGAGTGTTTAGAGAAATGCTAGTTTGGCCTTCCTAACTACCAGTGGGGAAGAACAGGAGGATACTGACTGGAGCCAGGCTCACAAAGAGAATCTCATTTAACCCGTAGTTTTATATGAAGCGAAGACTGGTGGCTTGTCCTACGTCACAAAGTACATGTGTGATGGAATGAGGTAGGGGTTAGTGATCAAAGACCCACAAACCCAAAATCATTTTCCTTTATTTGAATGCTTCTAGGGAGCGGGAGAGAATGTCAAGTAGGGGAGTTGGTTTCTTTTCCCTTTTCTGTTTGGCTTTGAGAGTAGGTGTTTGGGACCAAAGCAACATAATAAACCTCTGTGTCTCAAAACAAACAGCCAGGTGTATGACATACACCCTAGTCTCCATGCTTGAGAAGTAGCAGAAGGGGGATCTGTGTGTTGGAAACCACAGCTACCTGGTAAGACCCTGTCTTAAAACAAACAAACAAACAAACAGACAAACAAACAGACAAACAAAAGAAAAAACCCCACAACAACAGCAGCACAGCCATATTAAATCATCAGCTAGTTTTCTTTCTGAGCCTTTCTTCTAACTTGCCAAGGGTGTTTCTCACTCTTGTACACACCCCTCCCCTTTTGTGTCTGCTTGTGCACGGTGTTCACATTCCTCCAAGAGCTAAGGAGGCCCAAACAGCAAAGAGGGGCCGGCGGCTCAGGGAGAGGCCAGGCGTGAGATTAGGCCTACCACGAGTTTGTGCTGGGCTCTTTGATGTCAGGTAACATCTAGTTTCCTATCTTAGGCATCAGACCACACTGAAACTAAGGCCACGCACCTTCTGTGGCTTGTTTCTGCCCTTGCCATTCCCCCATTGTTAAAAATGTTACTTTTAGGGGGCTGGAGAGATGGCTCAGAGGTTAAGAGTACTGGCTGTTCTTTTAAAAGACCTGAGTTCAATTCCCAGCACCATAAGGTAGCTCACTATGTCTGTAATCAGATTCCAGGGAATCTGCTATCTTCTGGTCTCCACGGCACTAGGCGTGCCTATGATACACAAACACACATGCGTGCAAAACACCCACACATTGAAAAAATTATACTTTTTAATTGAGATCCAAATTAGTTGCTATCCTCTCAATAGCTTACTATAACCCCCTCCATCCCACCACTTCCCATACCCTTCCTAAAGAATTAATTAGCTTTTTTTCTAACACCCCCTGGGCTTCTGGGACTTCAGCCATGGGTCTCCAAGCCCACTGTGGTGTTCGTCCCTGTCCTTTTACACTTGGTGAGTTCTCAGCACCCACTGACACCTATAATTAAACGCAGAGCTATCTGGAAGGTGCTTTGAGTTAAATGTGAAGTGGATGGCCTCTGTCACACCCTGCTCTCATAAGCCCTGGAATTGAGATAGAAGGGAACACAGGACACAAATCACCTCCCTCCACGGAGTACTCATCACAGACTCTTTGTTAAAAAAGATTTACCTGTTTGTTTATTTGTGTGTGTGTGAGATCGTGTGTATGTGTACATGCATGCAGATGCTATGGAGACCAGAAGCACCAGATCCCTACAGCTGGAGTTACAAGAGTGTGTGAGCTTGTCAGTACTGGGTACTGAACTCAGGTCTTCTGCAATATCAGTACACAATCTCAACCTGAAGCCATCTCTCCAGTCCGACTGCATTTAATTCCTTTAATTAGTTAATTACATTTTTTCTGGGTATGTGGGAGTTGATACTCTCCTTCATCATGGGGGCCTGGAGACTGAACTCGGATCGTCAGGCTAGGGGGCAGGCAGCTTTCTGCACTGAGCCATCTTGGCGGCCCTGTGTTTAATTCTCATACCACCATGCGATGCAGAGACGGTTCCAGTCCAGCACATGAGGAAGCTCAGCCCTGAAGCACTGAGTAGCTACCTCAGGGAACAGACCATGAAGTGAAGACGACAAACCTCAGAGAAAGTCCAGGCTGAAAACCAGGGACTTTCTCTAGGCAGAGCCCTGTTCCTCACCCTGATCTGGGACTTTTGCGCTGGTATTTCCTGCCTCTGAGAATGTGAAGTGACTGGCTCATGTCAAGGCTCAATACAAGGGGACTCAGTGTTCTCATTTGACAGCTGGGGCAAACAAGAGAAGTAAAGATATATATTTATGGTCATGCAGTCTGATGAGGACAACCAGGACTCAATTCTAGGCCTGTCACTTTTGGGAAGGTCATGTTCTTTTTAGATTCATTTGTTTTACCTTTTGTGTATGAGTGTACACATGAGTTCACCAGCTCAGTGTAGACATGCTTGGTGTTGGCCTCAAGGAAGCCTTCTAGGCTATAGTTGTGCCCTAGACTATAAGCCGGCAGCTTTTATTAGGTGAGCATGTGTGTGTGTGTGTGTGTGTGTGTGTGTTTGTGTGTGTTTGTGTGTGCATGTAGATGTGCCCTAGACTATAAGCCAGTGGCTTCTATAAGGTGCATGTGTATGTGTGTGTTCACGTGTGTGCGCATTTGTGTGTGTGTGTGTGTGTGTGTGTGTGTGTGGTGTGTGTGTGTGTATGTGTGTGTGTGTATCCGTGTGTGCATGTAGATGTTTGGGTTCCCATGTGTGCTTTAGGCTATGTCTCAGGTACCTATTGTCTATTGGACATTGTCACAGCACAGGGGAGTTAGGGGTCAGTTCTTGTTGAGCTTGAAGCTCAACTTGGGCCCAGGAATACTCTGAAAAGCAAGTGAAATGAACCCTGAAGATGTGTACCAGGAGTTCAGATGAGGAACCTACCTCTTTGGGAGGGGTGCGTTCTCATGATTGAGTCCCAGAGCTGGTGATGAGGGATCCTTAAAGTGAGATTGTGTCAGGACTCAGGAGTGGTAGGCCTGGGCTTGGGTGAAAGAGCAGACAAGGGTGAAAAACCCCAGCTGCCTGCAGAGAGCCCTGGATGACAGAGGTCCTGGATGAGGGAGGGGGTCTGTTCGTCACCCATTGTAAGGAAAACAAAGCACAAAGCCACTCAAACAAAGTGGCAGCATGGAGCCTGCTTCAGTCAGTGGGAAGCTTAGCATACATGCAAATTGTTCTGATTGATGGGTGGGTCCTGTGGAGCTCAGTTTGCACTGTGAGTACCTAAGGGTTGAGAGACTCTCTTAGGGGTCATTGATGCCATCATCTCCCCAGGATTTATAGATGTCCTTTATTTGCTATTCGTTTCTTGCCAGCATGTAGATGTGTGTGCGTGTGTGCGTGTGTATGTGTATGTGTGTACCTATGGAGACTGAAGGGGGCATCAGATCGATCTCCTGGAATTGGAGTTATAGGCAGTTGTGTGCTAGCTGTCCATTGTAGGTGCTGGGAACCAAACTCTCTGGTCTCTGCAAGAACAGCAAGTGCTCTTAACCACTGAGCCATCTCTCTAGCATTCCTTCCTCCCTCCCTCCCTCCCTCCCTTCCTTCCTCCCTCCCTCCCTTCCTTCCTTCCTTCCTTCCTTCCTTCCTTCCTTCCTTCCTTCCTTCCTTCCTTCCTTTATCTGTGCATGTGAGTGTGGGATGGAGGGTGTGCCAGGCCACAGAGTGTCTATGTATGGAAGTCAGAGGACAACTTGTGGAAGGAGACTCTCTCCTTCCAAATGGTGGGTCTCAGGGATTGAGCTCAGGCCATCAGGCTTGGGGATAAGTCCCTTTACTGCCTGAATCATCTTGCTGGCCCTAGATATCCCAGCATTTAGCATCTTTTTATCCCCTTTCTTCCTTCTCTGTCTGTCTTCTTTCTTTTTATCCCCCGAGGCTGTGGGTGTTTCTGTCCATTATTATCTCTGAGCCATTTGAAAGTGGTTGCAGACACAATGCCTCTTCATCTCATGATACTTTATTATGTATTTCCTAACGACACAGACCTTCTCTTTCATCACCAGGACATTTAACACTATAAGCAGTCACTTTTATTCTAAGTATATCAACATGTGTGTGTGTGTGTGTGTGTGTGTGTGTGTGTGTGTGTGTGTGTGTGTGTGTGTTGTTTTGTAAGGATGTTGATAGACTATATCACTATGTAGCCCAGGTTTGCTGCAAATTTGCTGTATAACTCAGGTTGGTCTCCAACTGGCACTCCTGCTTCTGTCTCCTGGTGCTGGGGTTACAGGTACATGTCATGCCTGACTCTCCTAGCCTTTAGCATTCTGGGATTTTTTTGTTTGTTTTGTTTCCCCCCCTTGAGACAGGATCTCATATATCCCAGGCTAGCCTTGAGCTTGCTATTACAGCTGAGGATGACCTTGACTTTGCAATCCTTCTGCATTCATTCCTTCCTAAGCGGTAGGTTAGCAGTGCGTGCCTGGTTTCTGTGGTGCTGGGATGGAGCCTGCAGCTCTGTGTATGTTAGGTAAGCACCCTACACACGGAGCCCTGACACTGCCACTAGTGTTCCTTGTAGGTTTTTCTCCCTACTTTACCCAGTGCAGGATTGTGTGGTGTAGTATTCCGTTGTCACCGCTCTGTAGCCATCTTTAATCTTGAATGGTGTCCTGTGTGATAATGGTATTTTTAAAAAAAAGGCCTTTTAAAAAGGAAGTATAGATCGGTTAACTTCATCCTGTTCTCCTCCTTAAACATTATCAATTAACACTTCTGGGTTTTTAAAAAAAGTGCTAATAAGAGTGCTTCTGTGAATTCACTTGTTCAGAGTCCTCTCTTGGCATTATTTCTGTTGGGTGTGTTCCCAGAGGTGGCATACGGAGGCGAGAGTTATGGCTGATTTGCTTAAGTGTTGAATGGAGAAATACTAAGCAGTGCGTCTCCAGCAAGTGTGCATTCCTTGTGGCCTTGCCAACACTCACTCCTTGGTATTGGTGTGTGTGTGTGTGTGTGTGTGTGTGTGTGTGTGTGTGTGTGTGTGTGTGTTTGTGTGGTATGTTAAGATTTTTTCATTGGGAATTTTGAGTAGTAAAAACCTCATTTACTTTCCCCTTAACCTTAGCCTTTATTGTCTTTGTTTCTTTACTTTTCCGTCTATAGTATTTCTGTCTCATTTCATGGATAAAGTGAAGTTCTAGCCACAGCAGGAAGGTAGGGCACACACAATATGCTCCGTTTCACAATATGATGAGAACAAGGCACTCCACTGACCCAGGCTAGCGGGGCCGAGGGGCAGATCTTGGCACAGATGGGTGGTGCTCCCTCTTCCAGTTGTAGAAAGGATGCATAGTTCTGGGGCACCCAGAATGCTAGTCCCAGGGTTCTGCTTGGAAGCATGAAGACAGCCGTTGGGAGAGTGGGTGTTTGAGATAGGGGTGCTTTCAAAAGGAAACAGGAGCGAGCTCTCATTCTCCCTGTTGCTAGGGAAACCAGAGCTGGGGCTCTGGGCCTCCCCATCACCTCATCTGGACTAGAGCACCCAGGACTCCTCTGCAGTGTACTGAGTTCTGCTGCCAGGCTTGACACCTAGGGTGTCCCATGAGGGGCAGCCACAGCCACAGCCACAGCCTTGTCACATTGCCCAGTCTCAGTGTAGACCTTCGAACCTAAGGACTTTATTCCACATTGCCTAGTCCAGGGGACAGAAAACTGCATGAAAAATCTGAGTTGACCTGTGAGAGACAGACCCTGGAGCTTATCAGGTGGACAGGCTGGTTTTGTGTGTCAGTGTGACACAAGCTAGAGTCATCAGAAAGGAAGGAGTCTCGGTTGAGGGAATGCCTCCCTGAGATCCCGCTGTAAGGCATTTTCTCATCCTATTATTTGCTATAATAGCAAGTTCAAGGCTAGCCTGGGATCTTTGGGGGAGGGCCCAGCCCGCTGTGGGTAGTGCCATCCTTGGGCTGGTGGTCCTGGGTTCTATAAGAAAGCAGGCAGAGCAGGCCAGGGGAAACAAGCCAGTCAGCAGCACCTCCATGGTCTCTGCACCAGCTCCTGCCTCCAGGTTCCTGCCCTGCTTGAGTTTCTGTCCTGACTTCTGGTGAGGAATGTCAATGTGGAAGTGTAAGCTGAATTAACCACTTTCCTCCCCAACTTGCTTTTTTTTTCTTTTTCTTTTCTATCTTTATTAACTTGGGTATTTCTTTTTCTTTTTTTTTCTTTTTTCTTTTTTCTTTTTTTTTTTGGAGTTGAGGACCAAACCCACGGCCTTGCGCTTACTAGGCAAGCACTCTACCACTGAGCTAAATCCCCAACCCCTAACTTGGGTATTTCTTATTTACATTTCTTTTTTTTTCTTTCTTTTTTTTTTTTGGTAATATCTTTTTTTTTATTAACTTAAGTATTTCTTATTTACATTTTGAGTGTTATTCCCTTTCCCGGTTTCCGGGCCAACATCCCCCTAACCTCTCCCCCTTCCCTTCCTTATGTGTGTTCCCCTCCCCATCCTCCCCCCATTGCCGCCCTCCCCCCATAGACTAGTTCACTGGGGGTTCAGTCTTAGCAGGACCCAGGGCTTCCCCTTCCACTGGTGCTCTTACTAGGATATTCATTGCTACCTATGAGGTCAGAGTCCAGGGTCAGTCCATGTATAGTCTTTAGGTAGTGGCTTAGTCCCTGGAAGCTCTGGTTGCTTGGCATTGTTGTTCATATGGGGTCTCGAGCCCCTTCAAGCTCTTCCAGTTCTTTCTCTGATTCCTTCAACGGGGGTCCCGTTCTCAGTTCAGTGGTTTGCTGCTGGCATTCGCCTCTGTGTTTGCTATATTCTGGCTGTGTCTCTCAGGAGAGATCTACATCCGGTTCCTGTTGGCCTGCACTTCTTTGCTTCATCCATCTTATCTAGTTTGGTGGCTGTATATATATGGGCCACATGTGGGGCAGGCTCTGAATGGCCGTTCCTTCAGTCTCTGTTCTAAACTTTGCCTCCCTATTCCTTCCCAAGGGTATTCTTGTTCCCCTTTTAAAGAAGGAGTGAAGCATCCGCATTTTGATCATCCTTCTTGAGTTTCCTGTGTTCTGTGCATCTAGGGTAATTCAAGCATTTGGGCTAAGAGCCACTTATCAATGAGTGCATACCATGTGTGTTTTTCTGTGATTGGGTTACCTCACTCAGGATGATATTTTCTAGTTCCATCCATTTGCCTATGAATTTCATAAAGTTATTGTTTTTGATAGCTGAGTAGTATTCCATTGTGTAGATGTACCACATTTTCTGTATCCATTCCTCTGTTGAAGGGCATCTGGGTTCTTTCCAGCCTCTGGCTATTATAAATAAGGCTGCTATGAACATAGTGGAGCACGTGTCTTTTTTATATGTTGGGAGCATCTTTTGGGTATATGCCCAAGAGAGGTATAGCTGGGTCCTCAGGTAGTGCAATGTCCAACTTTCTGAGGAACCTCCAGACTGATTTCCAGAATGGTTGTACCAGTCTGCAATCCCACCAACAATGGAGGAGTGTTCCTCTTTCTCCACATCCTCGCCAGCATTTGTTGTCACCTGAGTTTTTGATCTTAGCCATTTTCACTGGTGTGAGGTGAAATCTCAGGGTGTTTTGATTTGCATTTCCCTTATGACTAAAGATGTTGAACATTTTTTAGGTGCTTCTCAGCCATTCGATTTTCCCCAGCTGTGAATTCTTTGTTTAGCTCTGAACCCCATTTTTAATAGGGTTATTTTTCTCCCTTCAGTCTAACTTCTTGAGTTCTTTGTATATTTTGGATATAAGCCTTCTATCAGTTGTAGGATTGGTTAAGATCTTTTCCCAATTTGTTGGTTGCTGTTTTGTCCTAACAACAGTGTCCTTTGCCTTACAGAGGCTTTGCAGTTTTATGAGATCTCATTTGTTGATTCTTGATCTTAGAGCATAAGCCATTGGTGTTTTGTTAAGGAAATTTTCTCCAGTGCCCATGTGTTCGAGATTCTTCCCCACTTTTTCTTCTATTAGTTTGAGTGTATCTGGTTTGATGTGGAGGTCCTTGATCCACTTGGACTTAAGCTTTGTACAGGGTGATAAGCATGGATCGACCTGAATTCTTCTATATGCTGACCTCCAGTTGAACTAGCACCATTTGCTGAAAATGCTATCTTTTTGCCATTGGATGGTTTTGGCTCCTTTGTCAAAGATCAAGTGACCATAGGTGTGTGGGTTCATTTCTGGGTCTTCAATTCTATTCCACTGGTCTATCTGCCTGTCTCTGTACCAATACCATACAGTTTTTATGACTATTGCTCTGTAATACTGCTTAAATTCAGAGAGAGTGATTCCCCGGAAGTCCTTTTATTGTTGAGGATAGTTTTAGCTATCCTGGGTTTTTTGTTATTCCAGATGAATTTGCAAATTGTTCTCTCTAACTCTCTGAAGAATTGGATTGGAATTTTGATGGGGATTGCATTGAATCTGTAGATCACTTTTGGTAAAATGGCCATTTTTACTATATTAATCCTGCCAATCCATGAGCATGGGAGATCTTTCCATCTTCTGAGATCTTCTTCAATTTCTTTCTTCAGAGGCTTGAAGTTCTTATCATACAGATCTTTCACATGCTTGGTTAAAGTCACACCAAGGTGTTTTATATTATTTGGGACTATTATGAAGGGTATCGTTTCCCTAATTTCTTTCTCAGCTTGTTTCCCTTTTGTGTAGAGGAAGGCTACTGATTTATTTGAGTTAATTTTATACCCAGCCACTTTGCTGAAGGTGTTTATCAGGTTTAGTAGTTCTCTGGTGGAACTTTTGGGATCACTTAAATATACTATCATGTCATCTGCAAATAGTGATATTTTGCCTTCTTGCTTTCCAATCTGTATCCCTTTGATCTCTTTTTGTTGTCTGATTGCTCTGGCTAGGACTTCGAGAACTATTTTGAATAAGTAGGGAGAGAGTGGGCAGCCTTGTCTAGTCCCTGATTTTAGTGGGATTGCTTCAAGTTTCTCTCCATTTAGTTTAATGTTAGGGACTGGTTTGCTGTATATGGCTTTTACTATGTTTATGTATGGGTCTTGAATTCCTGGTCTTCCCAGGACTTTTATCATGAAGGGGTGTTGAATTTTGTCAAATGCTTTCTCAGCATCTAATGAAATGATCGTGTGGTTTTTATCTTTCAGATTGTTTATATAATGGATTACGTTGATGGTTTTCCGTATATTAAACCATCCCTGCATGCCTGGGATGAAGCCTACTTGATCATGGTGGATGATTGTTTTGATGTGCTCTTGGATTCGGTTTGCCAGAATTTTATTGAGTATTTTTGTCGATATTCATAAGGGAAATTGGTCTGAAGTTCTCTTTCTTTGTTGGGTCTTTGTGTGGTTTAGGTATAAGAGTAATTGTGGCTCCATAGAAGAAATTCGGTAGTGCTCCATCTGTTTCAATTTTGTGGAATAGTTTGGATAGTATTGGTATGAGGTCTTCTATGAAGGTTTCATAGAATTCTGCACTGAACCCATCTGGACCTGGGCTCTTTTTGGTTGGGAGACTTTCTTTTTTCTTTTTTCGTTTTTTTTTTTGGAGCTGGGGACCGAACCCAGGGCCTTGTGCTTGCTAGGCAAGCGCTCTACCACTGAGCTAAATCCCCAACCCCGGTTGGGAGACTTTTAATGACTGCTTCTATTTCTTTAGGAGTCATGGGGTTGTTTAAATGGTTTATCTCTTCCTGATTTAACTTCGGTACCTGGTATTTGTCTAGGAAATTGTCCATTTCCTCCAGATTTTCAAGTTTTGTTGAATATAGGCTTTTGTAGTAGGATCTGATGATTTTTGAATTTCCTCTGATTCTGTTGTTATGTCTCCCTCCCAAGTTGCTTTTTGGTCACGGTGTTCACAGCAACAGAAACCCTGACTAAGGCGTTAGGATTGGTTGTTTTGTTTTGGTTTTTAAAATAAAAATAAAAACAAAATCGTGTGTGTGTGTGTGTGTGTGTGTGTGTGTGTGTGTGTGTGTGTGTGTGTGATAAAGCCTTTTACTGCCTCTTGTGAGCTTGGGGTCAAAGGTATGGGCTGCTATGCCCAGCTAGGATAGGTTTTACAAGTGAACTTTCCTAGTGTATTTGATAGTAGGGAACTCCAGCTTAGAACCCTAAGCAAGCAAAATGGTGTCTGTACTCCCATATCTGTTTGAGGATCAACATTAAAAATCTTCAGTTATTTAGTATATGTTGAATTACAACACTTCAAAACATGCAGAAATTTTGCTTTTTCCCATGTTATATAATACCCAGATAATCATGTGGATCTTGTTTTTTGGTCTCCAGTCCCTCAAATATTTACCATTTGGCCCTTTGCTGAGAAAAATGTGCCTGCTTCTGTTCCTCTTCAGGAGAGCTGACTGTTTACACAGTAGAACTCCTTAAAGTGGACTCTCAAGGAGGAGAAGGAACCAGGGTATAAATAGGTCTTAGTGAAAGGGGAAGAGGCCCCCGGGCTCCTAGGCCCCCAGACCCCCTGCTCCCTTGCCCCCCCTCACCAACCCATACAGGCCCCTAGACACTCAGGGCTCAAGGAAGCCTCTTCTTTTCAGAACCGTGGGGCACCCAGGTGAATCCTGCCATTTTCAGAGAGGGGCTGAGGCAATAAGAAGGAACTGAGACTGGAGTACCAGGGACTGTCCTCTCTGGACCCCGTTCTGCACTAGGCACAGGGCTAATGACCTGGCTTAATCCTTGCAGCCAATTGGGATGCTATGAATTCTTACTTTTTTTTTTTTTTTTTTTTGGTTCTTTTTTTCGGAGCTGGGGACCGAACCCAGGGCCTTGCGCTTCCTAGGTAAGCGCTCTACCACTGAGCTAAATCCCCAGCCCGAATTCTTACTTTTTAAAATTATTTATTTATTTTTATTTTATGCACATTGCTATGTTTTTGCTTACATGTAGGTCTGTGTGAGGTTGTCAGATCTTGGAGTTACGGCAGTTGTGAGATGCCATGTGGGTGCTGGTACCATGTGGTTGCTGGGAATTGAACAATGGTCCTCTGGAAGAGCAGTCAGTACTCTTAACCATTGAGCCATCTCTCCAGCCCCAAAGTTTGCCTTTTTTACAGTTGAGAAGTAGAGGCTTAGAGGACTTAACCAACCAGCCAGCATGAGTTGGAGCTGGGATTTGCTGATGATGCATGACTCTGATCCAGTGTTCCCTTTAAAGTACCAAGTTGCCTAGGATTTTCTTTCTGCCTGTGACCCCCAGGTCCCTCTAAAGAGCAGGAAGTAAGATTCACCAGTGCCTCTGGCAGTTTACTGGACATCTGCTGAGAGTCCCCTTGTCCATTTCATGGCTGGGATGTCTTCCCGTCATACCTCTATGACAGCATCTAACCTGAGGCTCTGATACTCTAATCTTGAGTCCTGAGCTGCTGGACTATAGTTGGCTGGTCACAGGGCCTGGAGTGTGACAAAATGACCTCTGTCTCTAGGTCACTTATGCTTAGCACTTCAGGGTGAAACTACAAGCAGAGAGGAGACCATGGTTGCTGTGGTTCTTTCTGGTTAGCGTGACATTCTAACCAGTCTGTGCTTCGGAGGTGTCTGTGCTGAGAGACAAACAAGGGGGTGAGAGCAACTGAGACCCACTTCAGGGGACAGCCCAGGGCCAGACCCCAAAGGGTCCATCCTAGCAGCACAAGTCTTGAACTCTGGAGTCACCAAGTGCACATAAGATCCTGGCTCAGGTGTTGTGAAATGTTTGACTCTCTTCTCATAGGCTGTGTTTATTTGTCCTGAAACGGCCACTGACTCACAGAGCTGTCAAAACCCCACCCGTGGGCTGGGGAGATGGCTCAGTGGTTAAGATCACTGACTGTGCTTCCATAGGTCCTGAGTTCAAATCCCAGCAACCACATGGTGGCTCACAACCATCTGTAATGAAATCTGAGGTCCTCTTCTGGTCTGTCTGAAGACAGCTACAGAGTACTTATATATAATAAATACATTAAAAAAAACCCCACCTGTACAATATGAGTCCTCTGTGTTTTCTGTCTTTTTGGGATCTCCACCCTTTAAGATTCAATGTCCAAATAAAAATGAATATTCCTGGCCTGGTAGCACACACCTTTAATCCCAGCACTTGGGAGGCAGAGGCAGGCAGCTCTCTGAGTTTGAGGCCAGCTTGGTCATCACAGTGAGTTTCAAGCCAGTCAGGGCTACATAGTGAGTCCCTGTCTCATAAATAGTGGTGGCAGCAGCAGCATTGGCGGTGATGATGGTGGCCTAGGTGATGGTGGCCAATGTGATGTGTGTGTGTGTGTGTGTGTGTGGGGGGGTGGCATTTGGAGAGGTGGCTCAGCAGTTGAGTCCTTGTAGGCTTGCAGAGAACCTGAGTTTGGTTCCCAGTGCCCAGACAGTGGGCCTTTAACTCCAGTTCCAGGGGATCAGACACCTTCTTTTGGCTTCCACGTGCATCAGGCATGCACATGGTACACACATGTGAACACAGGCATTTATACATACACATAAAATAAAAATAACTTTTTTTTCCCTTTAAAGAACATTCTGTTCCAGACTACCAGGAAATCCGATTACCTGACCTAACCCTTCCAAGGCCCCCAGAGAGTGCTTCCTCCTCCACAGCCAGGCTCTCAGAGCTGGGGGACCACCTTGCTGTAAACAAGGCCACCCTTTCTCTGTGGCCTAACCCAGCAGGGACCAAGGGCCCAATCTGTATCTGCCCCTCATCTCTGAGAGGACTGCAGGGTCAACTGAGTTCCATGCTATCATCAGAGGTGCTGAGAGGAAATTCTGCACAGAGAAGACCGTGTCTCCCAGTGGGGTGACAGACATCTCTGATCACGTGGCTTGTGCACTCTGCCATGCTGCCATTGGCTTTTCTTGTACTTACCGCCCAAGAGAGGTGGTCCATCCTTCCACAGTTGGGCAGTTGGACTGTGTTTAGATAGCCTCTCCCTGGGTGAACATTGAATCTTTTCCTTTTTTGTTTTCTGTTTCTGGTTTGTCTTTTATTTTTGAGTCAGGGTTTCACAGTGTAGTCCTGACTGGCCTTAAATTCATGATTCTCTTGCCTCTGTTTTCTACCTACTGCGATTACAGGCATGTGCCACCATAGCCATTGACTTCTTTTGTAGATTCAAAGGTGTGTTGAAATTTTCCCCCCAAACAAAGCCAGTTCTCAGATGGTTGTCAATAAAGTGCTTGTCATGCAAAGGTGGATGGCCCTCGAGGAGCAGGACTCAGTATTGGTGTCTGGCCTGCACACACACACACACAGACACACACACAGACACACACACAGACACACACACGCATGCACGCACGCACGCTTGCACGCACATACCACCACCACCACTATCACCACAACAATAGCGATCCAAACAGAACAGACAGTAGAAAGCCATTGTGCCCATCTTACAGATAAGAAAACAAAAGTACAAAGGCCCAGTCTCTGCCCTGGAGAACAGAGAAGACAGATGAGTGGAGATAAGGCATCAACGCATCATCCTTGAAATGACTCCTGAGAGGAAGAGGTTTAAAAGCCTATCTTCCTGTTCTTACAGCGAATGGACCTGGGTTTGATTCCTAGTACTCACCTGGTAGCCCACAACTATCTGTAACTCCAGTTCTAGGATCTGATTCCAAGCAGATTCTACAGGTGGTACATATGTATATGCTCACACACATAACATAAAAATAAATATATATTTAAAAGTCATCTTAAAGCAGGATATCTACAGTAATTTTTGAGTTTGGAGTCGTGACTGACATCTCATGTAACCTCTGATTTGGGGTTCTCCTGGAGTCTGTGCATGTCCCTCCCTATAAGACTTCCTACTGGTTAGGAAGGTCCCCAGGCACTAGGTTAGAGGCTTTGGATCTTCCTCTCTCTTCCACAGTTCCCAGTGTCCCTTCCCTCTGGGAAGTTAGTTTGCTAGGCTATATCTGTGGGGCAGCTAAACTTCCATCTCTAGCATGCGGTCAAGAACTGGTCCTTTAAGGTCAAAGGTCAAACTTGGGTGTGCATTACTGCTGGTGGCCTGTGTGAGACTGGGAAAGTTGTTTCAACTCTCAGACCCTTGGTTTTCTTCATGTGTGGATGAGAAAGGTGATGTGTACTGTGTACTTTATCAGGTCAAGATTTGAACCCAGCCCTCTCCTGAGGACTTTATGAGGTTATGGCTGAGACTTGAAGCATGACGATTGTCATGTGTGGCCACACATGAACCACGGATTTCAAACAAACATGCATGCAAGAGTTTAGATTTAGAAGTCTGGGATAGTGCTTGCTTCTGTGTAGAATTACACAATTATACAAAGTCAGTTCTTCAGATGATCCTTGAGACACACAGTAGGCTCTCTGGGATATTGGTTTATTCTTTTCTTTCCTTCATTAAAGAAGTTTCTTTGTCATTTTGGCTTTGTCTTGGCTATGTTAATTTACTTACAATGGATGCCTTCTGGGCTCTGTTCTTTTCCACTCTGTGTGTGTGTGTGTGTGTGTGTGTGTGTGTGTATGTGTGTGTATGTGTGTGTATGTGTGTGTGTATTTATGTGCATGCACACATGTATATATATGTATGTGTTCATGAGTATATGTGTGTATGCATATGTGCATGTGTGTATATATATATGTAAATGTGTGTGCATGAACATGTGCATATGGATTTGTACATATGTGTATATTTGTGCGTGTGTGCATGCATACATGTTGGAGGTCAGAGGACAACCTCTAATGTTGGTTTTTACCCTTCACCTCTTTTGAGAGGTGGCATCTGCCACTGTGCACACCAGTCTAGCTGTCGCATGAGCCTCTGGGGAGTCTCCCGTTTCTACTCCCTATCTAGCTATAGGAATGCTGGGGTTGGAGACATGTCCTACTGTGTGGGTTTTGGTGATCTGAGCTCAGGTCTCGCCTTGGCTGGCAAGTGCTTTTACGCAGTGAGCCATTTTCCCTAGCCTAACCTAATGCTTTGAGGAAAATAACCATTGACCAGAGGAAGAATGTTGACTATCTAGTTGTACACAATTGCAGGGCAGCTCCTCCATTGTCTCTGTAAGATTGCTATGCGTAGCACTATCGAGGCTTGCTGGCCCTTGTTGATTTTGACTGGCGCGTTGATAGTTACCCTTGTAAAAACCGCTTTACGTGCCTCAGACGCATGTACTTCTTTCAGTTGCTACTTCAGTTTGCTCTTTTCAGGGCAGGGGACTCAGCCATGTCCTCCTGCACAACATCTCAAACGGTGTCGGGAGAAAGTGACTGCTAGACTGAAGGAGATAGCTCGACTAGCCCACCGTCCACCCATTCACTGTGGAAGAGTTCTCACTGCAGCTGCTCCGCTGGAGACTCTTAGTGAACCGTTCTTTTTCTGCGGATCCTCTGCTTTTGTTCCTCACTTGTCTTCTTCCTAACTTCTCTCAGCCCTCATACTTTATAAATACCTCCTTTCCTTCCGAGACCTTCACATGGATTCCTCTTCCCAGCCCCATCCAATTCATCGCCCCTAGCGTTTGTTTTGTAGATCCCTGTCTTAAGCAGCGTGCTTTCTAGGGTTCAGGCTGCATTCCAAGCTAGACTGTGGACCCTTTGAAGATGGGCCCAAGCGTCAGTCATGGTGTCCTGGGTACTTCTGGTAGGTAGCTGGATTTATTTACATTAGGTGTTCAATACACATGGGTTGTCGCAGTCACAGGCTGTGTCCAGCCATTGCTGAGCCCCCGAGGGCTATGAATTTGTGTCTGTACCAAGGAGAAGGTAGAGATGAAATCCTGGGTGGCATTTCGTCAAGGCCCTGCTCCATGACCTTTATTGTTTTCTTGTCAGGGTAAGACAGAGCCAAGGGACAAGCATGTGGAACTATTTGATACTCTTTGGCTATTTAGAATATTTACTTGTGCACTTTGCAGTGTCCCAGGATCATCCTGCATCGCAACATCTTTTTGCACTGGTGTGGGCCTGGTGACCCTTGTCCTGACTTGTTTCTTCAACCCTCGGTGGAGCCAGGTTCTTTGGACCCAGAGAGAAGCACCTTCTCTCAGGAAGGTGTGGTCCTGGTGAGGGCTGTTTTTGTAGGCAGGGCCTGCTCCCATCTGAGTAGGAAGAAGAGGAAGAATCCTGTTGCTATGGAAACTCCAGATCAGAGTTGGGGCTTTCTTGGGCTTTCCAAGGATTAGAAGAATAAAAGACTCAGCTGTGCTCTCTAGATCATCTGCCATAGCCTTGGAATGAAGAACTTGATTCAGATACCAGTTTACCAAACAATATGCTGTGTGTCCTTGATGTGGTGCTGTCCCTTTGGGTCCTATGTCATGTCAGTGGCAGAGACAGGACATGAGGACAAGTCTCACTCGAGGTTCCTTAGTGTTTCCACTTCTTTTTTTTTCTTTTCTTTTCTTTTTTTTTCAGAGCTGGGGACCAAACCCAGGGCCTTGCGCTTGCTAGGCAAGCGCTCTACCACTGAGCTAAATCCCCAATCCCATGTTTCCACTTCTTTATAGAAACGTTTTGCATATTTGGTGCCACAAAAAGTCACCTTTCCTTTTAACATGTTTCTTTTGCTTCCCTAGATGCCCTTGAGAAAAGGACCTTATTCCAGAGCCCTGTTGTTGGAGGTCTCCCCCAAACCATGATCCCCCTGTTTTTCCTTTCTGTCAGTATTTCCTTTAGGTCTTAGACTTTAGATTACCCAATGGATATATTTCTTGACAGTCTTCCAGGAGAGATGTTGCCTTGGGGAGGCATCTTGTCATCATTGGTGCATAATGCAGATATGAGTGAGGGGCCAGCTAGATGTCACTTTGAATAATCACTTACCATTGATCCTGAAGACCTGAGTTCAGTCCTCGGGACCCATGTGGTGGAAGGAGAGAAACAACGCCTGAAAGTTATCCTCTGACTTCGACACGTATGCTGTGACGTGTGCAAAACCATACCCAATAATTAAATAACACACATTAAAAAAAGAAGAAAACCTAACAAACTACTATTTAATGCCAGCTGGAGGACTGAGGGTGTCATAGTATCACTTAATCATTATTTCAAGAGACTGGGCCACTCTGGGAAGACCCTTGTGAGAAATGAATCCTCTCAAAAACCTTGGCCCAAGTTTTAGCTCCAGTTAGTTATATTCTGTTGCCTTCCCAACTAATCCTTCATGTTGATGGACTCCATGAGACAAGACAAGACGGTGTTAACTTGTTAACATAGGAGCAGAAGAGTCCTGGCTTTAGTTCTGGACTGCATGTGCTTAGGCAGGCCCTTTCCCTCTGAGCAGTCGTCCCCTCCCCTCTCCCTATCTCGCTCTGTAGACCAGAGTGGCCTTGAACTCATACAGACCACCTGCCCCTGCCTCTTGAGCACACATCAGACTCAGTTAGCTCCTCTATTTGTGAAGCGCTCCCCAGCACTCCATCCTGTCAAGCTTATGTGAGGCATCCTCACTGGCCAGCAGCCACCTGTTAGAGAGTCCAGATCCACTCCCCTGGTGCTGTGGCCTGTGGTACAGTAAAGCCTGTGGGTGCCACCGAGACTGCTGCAGCCGCTGTGATTAGACAAGGTGACTTGGCACCATGTCTGTGACCAGTGCCTGTTTTAGCAACGTGGTAAATATTGACTCTGTGGTGTGAACGTGGACAGGAGAGATGACTGCATTAACTCATTCAGAGGGGAGAAGTTCACCCACCCCTGATAACATGAGATGGAGTTATGCAATTGGGAGTTTCCTCTCCCCAACCAACATGTTGTTTAGGAGTGGAGAGAGTAGAAGAGAATGAGAAAGCCTTCCATGTCTGGTCAGTGGCCGGCTGGCTCTCTGATTCATTTGTTAGTTTAAAAAATGAATGTCACACAGAGAAATAATACACAAGCATAAAGGGGGAAAATATGCTTTTCTAATTTGCTTTTTTAAAATTCCACTTATTTATTTGCACACATATACTTGCCATAGTGCATGTGGAGGTCAGAGGACAACTTGTAGGAGTCAGTTCTCTTCCTTCACCTTGTCTATCCTTGGGATCGAACTCAATCCTCAGGCTTGTCCGAAGCACTTTTACCCACAAGCACCTTGGTTGGCAGAGCTGTTCACCAGCCATTTTTCCAGGACTTTATGCTGTCTATAACGATCACAGCATATCTTTTATTCGTTTTTGTTTATTTTTTATTTTTTATTTTTTGAGATAGAGTGTCCTGGAACTCACTCTATAGACCAGGTTGGCCTCGAACTCACAGAGATCTGCCTGCCTCTGCCTCCCGAGGGCTGCTGGGATTAAAGGTGTGCACCACCATGCCTGGTTTATGTAGTATCTTTTATAATTGGAAATGAAATTTCTTCCAAAGAGTCTGAAGGATCTTTCAGAATCATCCAGGTATCTTTGTGTTTTGCACTGTGACACCAAAAACAAAATCTGTGTAACAGAACCCAATTTCATGGTGTTTACCTGCCGGTCTGTAACCATGAAAGTGGAATGTGGTAGGAAAAAGAATTTCAGTCCTGTCAGATTTCAGGATTGCGCTTTCTCTGTCAATAGTCACTCAGTGGCTTTGAGTACTTCCTGGTTGTCAGGCCTGCCCTCCATCAGGACACAGGGTTGGGGACTGAGCACACTGGGCAGTGGTTACTTGAGACCTAGAGGTAGGAGGAGCCAGATATGGAGGAGGGCCCAGGTCGTGGAAACTGGAGAACTAGGGTGAGGGTTAGAGCCGGGAGTAGCATCAGAATAATTACCACTGATTTCGTGCTAGCATTGTTGCAGGACCTTCTGTGCTGGTACTAACCCCCCCAAAATTTGATAGAATAGGCTCCAGCTACCTTCTAGGGAACAGGGTACCTGGGCCAGGGCAGTCAGTTCTCCAAGGCCGTAGAGCTGGTCAGCAGACTACATAACATTTGCCCCTTCTGTCAGGCCAGGCTGCCTCTCGTGGCTCACAGTTCTGCACTAAAGAGTCTACCAAATGAGTACGTAGTGTCCCTATCTGGGTTGAGGACCAGCGGAGGGAGAGGCAGCCCAACTGTAAGACATGGGTGGGCTGCAGAGATGTGGCAGCTGAACCCAGAGCTGGGTGTGTCAGCCCTCAGCAGTGGGACAACCCAAGTAGGCCAGTTGGCCTAAACTGTGGGGCTTTAAGAATCATGGGACAGATGGCCTCCTTTGAGGTATCTTTTGGTCAGCCTGGAGGTCCTTCCATTTGCTGACTGTTTGTATGGGGAAGGCCCTTGGTGAGGATGGGGGCTGGATTGTAGGGAGGCTCTGAGGTGAGGAGAAGTTGGTCTGTTGGCTTTCCTTGTACCTGGTTGACTAAACCACCAAAGGGGTCTTAAGGCTGTTCAGCTTTTCAGGTGTTTTAGAGTGTCTGAGTCTGAGGAAGTCATTGACTCTGGTTCCACAGGATCTGTCTCAGAGCAGGGCACTCACCCTGAGAAATCTCCTGTCTGCACACTGTAAGCAGAAAGTGCTTGTCACCAGATAAGAGCCTGTCTTCCCAGAGTGCCTCGGAGTCTGCTCTTATCACACAAAGTCAGTTTCCACTTAGCTCATTTTCTTAGGAGGAAGGATTTGTGTGTGTGTGGAGAGGTGGCATGTTTGTTGTTTGTTTTAGCCTAAGCGGCCGAGTTGATTAGAACCCACCAGCACTCATAAAAACGGCTTATTCCATGGTCAGGCTATTTTGAGCTGTGGCTGGAATATTTTTGGTTTTCAGGCAAAGCCACGTAGAAGTTTGTAATTTCATGTTGGGAAGGTTTTAAAGTTGCAAAAACGAAAAGGAGCTGTGGTGTTTGCGTTCTCTCTGAAGCCACTCGCCTGGGTTCTGGCTTTTTACCAGATGGAAGGAGCCTGCCTGTGGAACCAGGTACACAAGTGCTCTGAGTCAGATCTTTCTTCTGCATTGCTAGAAAGGCTCAGAGAGGGTAAGGTCATAGTCACACACCCCTAGAAGAGCGATGTCACAGTTGAGCCAGGCTTTCTGTCTGGATCGGAAGTAAGCTTTGCATTCATTTTAAGGTATTGGCTCAGGTAGTGGGATGTGAGTCCTTCTGCACACAGGCAGGTGTGATAACTGGGCTGGGCTCAGCAGGACTGACAGTTTGGGGCCAGTGTGGTGCTTTGCCCTCCAAGACCTTTTTGAGTCTGCTGCTGCTGCTGCTGCTGCTGCTGCTGCTGCTGCTGCTGCTGCTGCTGCTGCTGGTGGTGGTGGTGGTTTTCACTTGTTCCGTGAAGCGGTGAGGTGGAGAGAAAAGTATTAGCTCCATTTTACAGAGAAGGAAGATAGTGCCTTGGAGTGACTCATTATGCACTTGTTATTCACAAAACAAATATGTATTGGACACCTAGGAGGCACGAGTGGGGTCTGAGGTCACAGCTAGCGACTGGGGCAGAAGAGATTTGAAGGCAAACAAGAGGGAACACAGTAGGTACAGAAGCTGCTTCATTTTTATTGTCAACTTGACACCTCCTAGAACCACCTGGGAAGAAGGAGCCTGGTTTGAGGAATTGCTAGATCAGATTGGCCTGTGGCCATGTCTGCAAGAGACTGTCTTGATGATTGACATGGGAAAGTCCAGTCCACCGCAGGCAGCACCATTCCTAGGCAGGGGGATCTCAGTCGTATGAGAAAACTAGATGGGCACGAGCCAGTGAGCATGCAGTAAGCAGCCTCCCTCCATGGTTTCTGCTTCGGGTTCTGGCCTTGAAGTTCTGCCCCGACTGCTCTCGATGAAGGACTGTGACCTGGAAGTGTAAGAGGAAATAAACCCTTTCCTCACCCAAGTTACTGTTGGTCATGGTGTTTATCCCAGCAAGAGAAAGTAAATTAGAACAGGGTCCAATGTCTGCTGCGTGAGGTTCCTGGAGATGAGCCATGCTCTGTAACTCTGTTCACCGTAGCATGGAGACTAAGAAGACTCGGGCCATTGCTGCAGGATTCTTTTGATATGATGTAAATAATGACAGTAATAATTGCCGGCACTTGTTATGGGTCTGCTGTATAGAAGACATAGGCTAGATGTTTTACATGTGCCATGTCTATTGTCACATAACCCTGTGAGGCAACAGTTGTTGGCCTTATTTGACAGAAGAGCTGCAACTCATGTTCTAAGTCACCTTGGGGTTAAAGTTGGGTATGGGCGACAGATCCAGAACAGTTTTTGCTGAACCTCATCACCTCTCTTTGATGATGAGCTTTGAGGAACCCGATAGAGAAGGATGGATGATCCCAGCATCTTCTGGATGCTCCTAGTGAAAAAGGGTCAGGTATGACAGTGCTCAGTACGTGGATTGGACCGTGGCTCTGGCAGAGAATCTGTGAGAGGATTTTATTCTCTGCCAGCTGGCAGCAAATGCCTGAGAGAGAGGAGGGTGTGTGTGGGTGGGGTGGGGGGAGGGTCATCACGTTATCTCTTTGTCTAGTTGGTCTAATGTCCATCAGCCAGATTCCCTGGGCACTGCGAACCCTGACGAATCCCTGAGCCTCTTTCCTGTGCCGTATTAGTTTCCCAGGGCTGCCATATCAAACGATCATCAAGTGGGTGGCTTAAAGCCTCAGAAATCTACCCCTTCTAGTTAGAGAGGCAGAAATCTGGAATCAAGGTGTTGCCAGCGCTGGTTCTCCCTCAGTGGGAGCCCCTTTCCATGTCTTCCTGACTCACAGAGCCTGACAATAGTCTTCAATGTTCCTTACACCACTTTCTCCCTGTGCGTCTGAGAGCCCTGCCTCCCCTACCCTCCCCTGCTTCACTGACATTAGGTTTAGGACTTGCCTACATAATTTAGTATTGTTCTCCTCTCAAGACCCTCAAGTTGATTACGTCTAGGAAGACTTAACAAATATGTCCACAGTCACATTTTCTAGGGGTAAGTCATTGGACAGATCTCCCAGGGGTCGCTGTCCACTCCTATGTCCTCATCGTTTCTTTGGAGTTAGTGTACTCACCTCATCCTCATATCAGCTGCTCTGGCCCTGTACCCTCCCAGGTCTGATAGTGACATAGGTCTTGGTTCCTTGTTACTCACCAATGGATAGGCCTTGTAGAAAGGGCCCACAGAGCCCTGGGATGAGCTGTTCTTGTGTTTCAAGGTGGTGACTCCTACCTTGACTATGTTGCCTTTATCTTGTGTGGTAGTGGCAGGCAAGCGAGTATGATTGGCCTGGGCAGAGCTCCAGGTCAGCCGGGCAGTTTGTCCTGCCAGATTGACACTGGCACAGATCTCTGACCACAAGTTGGTCCAATCCTACTGTTTTACCTATGGGTCACTCTGCAAAAATCTGTTTTTCCGTCAGGTCCCTGATCCTATCCTCTTAGGGATGAGACTTACTGTGTGCTTCTTGGTTCCCAGCAATTTGTACCTGGCAATTTATTTCTCTTCCCTGAACTGGGTCATGTGTTATTTTTATTTAATGGTATTAGCTTACCTAAGAGCACAGTCCCTGTTTCTCTGCTGAGAAGTAAGCTTCCCTGTGACATCTTGGATGTAGCTTTTGAGAAATAGCAGTTGCCTCCTGGGTGCTAATCTGTCATAGAAAAGTGTCTATCTACTTATTAGTATTTTCATTAGTACATGTTAGTATATATTTTACAAATATATAATGCATTTGTAAAATATTCCTCCTCTCCTGTTCCCCTTCACGTCTTCTGATCCCCTTCCTCCTCCCACCTAGTCCTTCTTCCACTTTAAAAAATATGTATGTATATGTGTGCCTATGTAAGTATATATGTACTTATGCATGTGTATATGTATGTATGTGTGCATGTATGTATATATGTATGTTTATATGTGAAACAAGGTCTCACTATGTAGCTCTGACTGGCCTAGACTTGCTGTGTAGACCAGGTTGACCTTGAACTCACAGAGGCCTGCCTGCCTTTGCCTCCCAAATGCTAAAGTGGAAGGCCAACACACCGGCTTATTTGTTTGCCTAAGGAGGATATTTTATCTCACTCCATTTCTGTTCCTAAATTTTCAGGTGACTTTGTCAGACATTTCCTTAGCTTCTATTTCTTTCTTAGAGAAGCCAGAGCATTGGTGGTGAGATGTTCTTGAAGACCTCCCTTTAGCCTGATCATTCTGTGATTATCCTAACAGCCTTTATCCAAAGGCTCATGTCAGAGAATGGCAGGGCCTTGGCCAGTGTGAATGTTATTCCCATGACCACAGGAGGGTCACTAATAGTGGTTCCCCAACTCTGGTCTTGGGTGGCTAGTTTCATGTCAACTCAAAAGAAGCTCTAGTTATCTGACGGGAGGGCAGCTGGATTGAGAAAATGTCTCTATAATATCAATCTGTAGGTAAGCCTGTAGGGCCTTTTCTTAATTAGTGATAGTATGGGAGGGCCCAGGCCAAGTGGGTAGCACCATCCCTGGGCTGGTGGTTCTGGGATCTGTACAAAAGCAGGCTGAGCAGGCATGAGTAGGAAGCCAGTAAGCAGCCTCTTCCACGGTCAGTGTCTGCAGCAGCTCCTGACTCCAGGTTCCGGCTCTGTTTGAGTCCTGCCCTCAATGCTTTTGATGATGAACTCCTATATAGAAGTGTAAGTGAAATAAACCTTTTCCTCCCGAAGTTGCTTTTAATCATGGTTTTTATCACAGCAATAGAAACCCTAACAAAGACTGGCCCTAATAATAATAATAAGTAGTATTCCTATAAAACAAACTTCAGGAAGGATCCCATTCTTCTGATAGAGCAGTCTTCAGGCCAGCCTCACCTCCCATGGACCAGGTTCTCTGGGGCACATTAAGGCCATCTTGAAGGCTGGTTAGAAAAAAAAAAGCCAGTCAAAACAAACAAACAAACAAACAAACAAAAACAAACCCACTTGAATTGGTGTAGCCTCTGCAGGAACTGCACAGCATGCCTCCTAGACCTGGCCTCTCAGCCACACCCAAAGAAGGTCCCAGTCTCCCTCATTTGCTCAGTGAACTCTCTAATTTGTCCTGAAGAAGAAGATATCAGTCTGCTCACAATGCCGTCATGACTTACTCAGCGAGGCTGGACCACTTTGAAGGATTGTTTCCTGTGGCTTCCTTCTGATATGCAGCCAGCTGTGATTTCCCAGAATCCATGATTTCTTAAATCAAGCTGGCTTTCCCAGTTACCAGGAAACCTATAACTCTGGTCACTTAATAGCACCCTTTTTTCTTGGGTCCATGGTCATTTTAGAAGAAATATGTTCTTATCTGGGCCTCCGTGCTTTCTCTGGCAGTGTGAGAGTTGGGCTAGATGCCGCCCCAGGATTTTCTAGCTCTTAGCTTCTTTTAGTCTTTGCCAATAAATTTTATTGTAGATGTATCCATCAGGGCTGGGCCTCCCACAGTCAGTGGACCTCTGTGATATGACTTTTGTGGTTTCTGTGATGGCCTTCATTTGCCAAGATAGAAAGCTTTTATACAGAGCGAGAACGGCTTTTACCTGTGGGTGCAGGGATAAGTCTTAGAACGCAGTAGGAATTCGGCTTGGCTAGTATGGTGGCAGAGGGAGGTTATAGTCTAAGGTCCAGACCTTGATAGCTCTGGGTTTCTAGTACTTGGCATGATTGAACAGGCCCTCCTTAGGGTTCTCCACTTTTGGGTGGGTTTTTTTCTTACATTCACCCAGCTCCTCCCCGTTTCAGTATATTATAATACTGAGGGTTGAACTAGGTCCTTGTGAATGCAAGATAAGTTCTTCACCGCTGAGCTACATTTCCAGGCTTCTCACCTTTAATCACCATTATTTATTTGTGTACGTGGCATGTGACTATGTACATAGTCGTGTGTGTGTGTGTGTGTGTGTGTGTGTGTGTGCACATATGTACATGTGTATGGAGCTACCAGTCAAAGTCAGGTGTCTTCTTCTATCACTTTATTTTAAAGAGAGATTTGCTTTCATTTTGTATGAATGGATATTTTGCTTGAATGTGTGGGTACCACATGCCTGCAGAGTCCAGCAGAGGGCATCGGGGCTACTGGCACTGGAGTTACCATGTGGATGCTGGGAACCAGACCCAAGTTCTCTACAAGAGCAGTAAGTTCTCTTAACCACCGAGCCATCTCCCCAGACCCTTTGTTTTAGTTTTGAGACAAGGTGCCTTACTGAACCGGAGCTTGCTGTATTGGCTAGACTGATTAATCTGCCTGTCTCTGTTCCCCTAACCCCCATGCTAGTGTTACAGATGAATGGCACTGTGCCTAGGTTTTTTGTGGATCCTGGGGATTCAAACCAGGTCATTATGCTTGTACGACAAACACTTTACCCAGTAGCATCTCCTCACCCCTCCTTTCTTATTGGGAGGCATTTAGCCCTCCTGTTTTCTTGCGGCTTTTGCTTCCATAGGATGGTCTAGATATAATCAGAAACATCTCAGCTGCTTGGAAGCCTTTCGGCTGGTTTCACTTTTCTGCCCAGCCACTAAATCTTAAAGGCGCCTTGTGTAGCTCAAGTGGCCAGCTCTTGGGCTCTTCAGATAAGGCAGATTCACTTAATGCCTCATGACTCTCAGTCTCCCAGCCTCAAATATCAGCAGCAAAGGGCAAAGTCTTATCCCTACTGTAAGGGTATTGGTAGGTCCCCCTCCCCCTCATCCCAGCAGGAGGAGAGAGTTAGAGCCAGCTCACTTTGCAGGACGTTTGAAATGTTATTGTGACTGCTGTTGCACTCTGGCTGCAGGGTGAATCTGCTCTTTTTTTTTTGGTTCTTTTTTTTCTGGAGCTGGGGACCGAACCCAGGGCCTTGCGCTTCCTAGGCAAGCGCTCTACCACTGAGCTAAATCCCCAGCCCCTGTGAATCTGCTCTTAATGACTTGGTTGCCACCTTGTGGATTGTCTGGGGCCCAGGTGTGTAGTAGGGATCTCAGCCTCCTTATGGGGACCACACTGACAGGGACAAACTCATTCTCTCTCCCTCTCTCCCTTTTCTTCTCCTTCTTCCCCTCTTCCTCTCCCTCTCTTCCTGTTATGTGTATGTATGTGTGTTTGCGTGTGTTGATATGTGTGGAGGTGCTTATGCCTATGTGTGCATGTTCAAAGGCATGAGGTTGACATTGAATTATCTTCCGCTTTTCCTCCCTTCCTTCCTTCCTTCCTTCCTTCCTTCCTTCCTTCCTTCCTTCCTCCCTCCTCCCTTCCCTCCTCCTCCTCTTTCTTTCTGTCTGTCTGTCTGTCTGTCTGTTGTCTTTCTTTCTTTCTTTCTTTCTTTCTTTCTTTCTTTCTTTCTTTCTTTCTTTCTTTCTTTCTTTCTTTCGAGACAGGGTCTCTCATTGGACCTGGAGCTCACCAACTGGACAGACTGGCTGGCTAGTGAGCCCCGGACCCTCCTGTCTCTGCCTGCTGGGGTTACAGAAGGGGCCACCATGCGTGGCTCTTTATGTGGCTGCTGGGGATCTGAACCAAGGTCTTCGTGCTCAGATTGCAAACACCTTAGCTGCAGAGCCCTATTCCTCATCTCTAGTTCTGCTTCTGTAGTTTCTTTTGTCAGACATTGTGATCATATTGACAACAGATTTATATCCATTTTTCCTAGTTAGAGTGTAAATATTTTCCCTGTCATTTCCTCTATAAACATTATTATTATGCAGTGTCACAGAGAGAAGTTCTGACATGGTTACCTTTAACTCCTGTTTTTGACGCAGGGTCTCATTCTGTATCCCAGATTAGTGTCACACTCACACTGAGCTTCCTGCTTTGGCTGCCATGCCTGGCTTTGCTACACTTTCATAGCTTTGACTTTTTTTTTGAATATACATTCTTCAAGGTCTGTATGCATTTGTATATGTATGTGTGTTATCGTATTTTTTTTTAGCAGCCGTGTAAGGCATCTGTTGAAAGATCTTAGATTGTTACAGAAATGAACAACTCTGTACATATGCTGTGCACCTCACCTGTTATCTACCAAGTATGGTTCTAGATGGTGAGGATTCCAGGGTAACCAAGGCAAACCCCCTGTTACCCCCTTACCAGTGTACCTGCCGATTAAATCCTGGAGAGTGAAATTGTCAGCCGAGTCATTTGTTTCATCTGTTGAATGATGAGACACAAAACGGACCTACAATATTTACCTGCGTGTATGATTGATAAGTGGATGTTTGGAGTTTTCTCTCCTTCTGTTGGCCCTGGCTACAGCTACTGTCCAGTGGTTAAAGTGCAGAGGTTTGGGACAGATGGCTCCCACAGTGATGTGTGTTTGCAAGTGCTTATGGAGTTCCTCACAGGACAGCTTTGCAGTCTGTCCACGCGGCTGTGTATGTGAAGAAGTCACATTGGTTGGCTTGCAGTTTATAAAAGGAACTGGATCATCAAGAGGTCAAAGTCATTGTGGCTAGAGAGAATGGACTCCTAGTTCCTCACATATGTGGTTGACAGAAGAGCTAGGCTGAGAACCCAACCAACAGGGCTCTCGTTTCTGGGACTTACTCAAAAAGCCCTCAATGATGGTGCTGTACAGGTTAAAGCGTCGTCCGATGGGATGGGCAGTTCACTTGTCTTTGTCACTTGCTGTATGAACAGAGAGTTCTCAAAGACTTCTTATTAGTCATTCATGAATTCATTTAGAACTATGCTCTGAAGTGTGGTAGTCAAGACTGCTTATGGAGGTTTAAAGTTAATGGTAGAATGATTAAAATCATTGAAAGGTAGGCTAGTTCTTGGTTCATGCTGCCTCCATTTCAAGTGTGCAGTAGAATTGGCGACTGGTTGTTGCTGCCTTGGGCAGAGGGCTTCCATCCACAGGATCAACTGGAGTGTCTTCAGGGCTATAGAATTGTTTTGTTTTTTCTTGAACATGACAATGTTTATGTTTTAACTTTTGTTTTGCTTTCTCTTGCCTTTTGAATTAGGGTCTTTCTATGTAGCCCAGGCGGGCCTCAAACTCACGGTGTCCTCCCACACACTGGGATTATAGGCATGTGCCACCATGCCCAGCTTAGCAGGTCATCTTTACTCTGTAATTTTTGGGGACATGAGGCTCACAGGCAGGGTGGGAGTGCAAAGTCCCAGTTAAAGCCAGCCCTCTGCCTGTGTTTTCTCCACGGCATCTGCCTTGTTTGCCCTGAGAATGCTTATCCACGGTGGTATCTGTTACCCTGCCTACTGCCTCATCTAGACGGTGTTAGACTCAGCACCCCATGACGAGCAGGATCTTCTGTCAGTGGCTTTAGGCCTTCATAACCCAAGATCAAGAGGTCAAAGTGTGAGCGGTTCACCTCCACACGAGGCTGCTGTGCCCCAGATTCTCCCTGGGGACCACAGACCTTGCTCTCTCTGAACCCTTCCCTCATGCAGTCAGGACATGTACCAACAATTTACCTGTGAGATTACGGGAAGCTGAGCTGTCACTCTGCATGCGACCCACCCCCCTTGGCAGTCGGCAGACCTGGGACAGGTCCTGAGGAAGGAGAGGCTGGCAGACTGGCATGGTGTTTTTATAAGTGGAGGTAGATAGACAAACCAGAGACGTAAGCTCACCATGAAGACTTAGCACTTAAAGTGTGAACGCTGAAAATCGAGAGCAGATTCACTCTTTTGGGGCCAGCAAGTGATGAGCTTCATCCGGGGCTGAGACAAACGGGGAGCCTCCCCACGCTGAAAGGACCGAGAAAGTCCGTGTTCTTGAAAACTTATTAGGAAAATTGGCAGAGCACTGCACTGGGTCATCAGTAACTTGTGATTATTACCGTTTCCTCATCTTTGGGAATTGTGGAAAACAGAAAGACATGAGTTAGAAATCGCACCCATAGGGGCTGGGGATTTAGCTCAGTGGTAGAGCGCTTACCTAGGAAGCGCAAGGCCCTGGGTTCGGTCCCCAGCTCCGAAAAAAAGAACCAAAAAAAAAAAAAAAAAAAGAAAAAGAAATCGCACCCACAGGCAGTCCACAGTCCGAAGTTGAAGAAACTTCGTCACCGTCCTAAGAGAGTCCTGATCCTCACACTTGTGTGGGCACTTAAGCTTCTGACTCAGTGGGTCAATGCCTTTTATATCTAACATACGCTGGTGCTGATGGTCCTGGTCTGGGGACCACACTTTGAGAGCCACTGATTTCTGCCATTTGGTACTAGGGAGGGAGAACTCATTTCAGGTCCCACTGCCATAGCCTTGACATTCTGTGCCCCTTCCAAACCTTGCTATTTATGTCCCCATGTGCTGGCTGCCTCTGCCCCCCGAGAAGACACATCGGCATGTCTTTCTAAGATTTATTTTTAATTTGTAATTGCGTGTATGTATGTGTGTAGGTGTGTGTATAAAATGTGTATATGAGTGTATGTATACACACATGAGTGCAGGTACCCTTGAAGGCCAGAAGAGGGTGTCAGATCCTCCAGAGCTGGTGTTTTGGGCCAATGGGAGCTGGAAACTGAAGACTGTTTCTCTGCAAGAACAGTGTATGTTCTTAACCACCGAGCCATCCCTCCGGCCCTGACTTTTGCCGTTTCTCACCATAACTGTTTCGAATAGTTTTCGGTCCTAACCATTGCTAAGTCTTGAGTTTTTCCAAATGCCTTCTTAAGTCGGGTGTGGTAGATCACAGATGAGGTGTTAGACATTGCCCTTCCCTTAAGTAGATTAATCTAGTTTGGGGGTGAGGGACAGATAATCAGCAAAGTACACAAAAAAGCAAAAGGCGTGAAAAGATGATTAGGTGTACTCCATTGTAGGAGCCGATACGTTTGCAGAGGTGACGATCCCCGGGAATTGGCATGGCGAGAAGGGCTTTTAGGAGGAGTTGAAACTTGAACTTTAAGCAAGCAAGAGGAGGGCTTGGGTAAGCAGAGGTTCTCCCAGGATAGGTAATCAGGACTAGCACAAGCCCCGAGGTGGAAATGAGTGTGCTGTGCTGTGCCTTGTGAGAAGCCAGAGTGCTCTTGGGCAAGTGGATTGGGGCCAGGGGATGAGAGGCTGCTGGGGCCCAGCCAAGGAGCTCAGGCTTCATGGGAAAGGGAGTGGGTCATTGAGAAGACACGATGTTGTCAGTGTTCTAGGAAAGTGGACTGGGAAATGTAGCAGTGGGCTGGGCTGGGGTTGGGGGATAGGAATGCTGATCCAGGAGGTTGTGCCAAGTGCATTGGTGAGGCCTGAGATGAAGAGACTCTAGCATAGTTCCATCAGAAAACAACACACATTGGGGATAGAGAGCCCAGCGGTTTGGAGCACGTATTGCTCTTGCAGAGTACCCTGAGATGTTCCCAGCACCTATATTAGGCAGTTTACAACTGCATGAAACTCCAGTTCCAGGCATCCTATGCCCTCTCTAGACTCTATGAGAACCTGCACATAAACAGACAGACAGACAGACAGACAGACAGACACACACACACACAAAATAAATAACTAGTTCCATTAAAAAAAATACAAACTACTAATATACTATGCCCCAAATACTGTTACAAGGAGTGGCATTTATGGACTCTGTCCAAGGTGCTCAAAGTCAAGTAAGTAGAGGAATGCTGTATGGCACCAGAGAACTTGAGTAAATAGAGCACCCCATGGTGGTGTCCAGGGGAGGTGAATGTGAAAGAAGAACTTCGTGTCAGAAACACAACGAATATTTTGAGAGGCGGCTCAGTGGTGACTGAACAACGCTACCCAACTTCCTGTAAATGAAGAAGACGTTTGTAGACGGAAGCGGGGCTGGCCCTTCTCTGTCCACAGCGAGGCCCTGGGTGACTCTGTAGCACAGTGTCCTGTCCTCCAGTTCACCCTTGACTGGATATTGGGAGTTTGTTTGTTAGGGGATGTGACTATGCAACTGTTCCCTTTCTCATTTCCTCACTGCCAAGACAACGCAGGAAATTTCATTTTGTTTGGTATCTTTTTCTTTTTTTTTTAAAAAAAGATCTATAAAGTTTGTTCTTCGACCATTTCAGACGTGTGTATAATGCATCCCAATTGCTCTCAGTCCATAAGCCTCTCTCATCACTTGACCACCTTGTTATCTCCACCTCCCCATGAGTTCCTTTCCCACATGCATGTCTTTTTGTTTCATGATGCCCTGGTTCTAACCAGAGCCATCTTTGTGCCCATAGGTTTTGCGCTGTCCACTGGAGTCTGGTGGGCTCATGGTTTGGTATTCAACTGAAGGCAATGACTGTCCCTCCCCCAGATACATTAATAGCCAATAGTTCAGCAAGGAGGGGTGGGGCCTATGAGCCCCTCCCTGACCCATGATTGACAGAATGGGGGATTTTAAAATGAGATGTGAAAGTTTCATTATGTTGTTCATCATCTTTACATTCTTTTGCTACTGTATCTTATGGTGACTTTTTTTTTTGCTATATGAGTATATTTTAAAAAAATTGAATCAATTCATATATATTACTTGTAAGTGATTATTATTATTTTCTAAACATGTCCCCTTTAAGTTTATTTTAATTATTTTTTATGTGTATGAGTATTTTGCTTGCCAGTATGTACACCTGTGTGTCTGGTGCCCTCAGAGATTGGAAGAAGGGAAGATCCCATGGACTTGAGTTACTGATGGTTGTGAGAGTAGCCATGTGAGTCCTGGGAACCAGACCCAGGGCCTATACAAGAGCAGCAAGTATGCTTATCCACTGAGCCATCTCTCTATGTCAAAAAGCATTACATTGCTGGGCATGGTGGTACATGCCTTTAATCCCAGCACTCAGGAGGCAGGGGCAGGTGATTATTTCTGTGAGTTTAAGACCAGCCTGATCTACAGAGTGAGTTCCAGGACAGTCAAGGCTACACAGAGAAACCCTGTCTCGAAAAAAACAAAAAAAATTACATTTCTCTCTCTCTCTCTCTCTCTCTCTCTCTCTCTCTCTCTCTCTCTCTCTCTCTGTGTGTGTGTGTGTGTGTGTGTGTGTGTGTGTGCGCATGCTGGCACATGTGGATGTCAGAGGACAACTTGTGGGAGTCAGATCTCTTTTCCTGCCAGGTCCTAGGGATCAAACTTAGGTCATCAGGTTTGGTGGGAAGCCTTTAGCTGTTAAGCTATCTCACCAGCACAAATATGCCCTTCTTGGTGTTCATCATTTGAATGTCCACATAATCATCCATTGCATCCAGACCATCTAATTGTCTGGTTCTTACTAAAGGATGGCTGGCTCATTTCCAGATCTCCATTGTCTACGGAGCTGGGTTCTCCTGTCTTCTCTCCACAGGCTAAATTTCTGAAGAACGGTGCACTTAAATAACCTAATTTTGATTCCAAATGTGACGATATAATTCTTTAAGCCGTAGGGTTTCAGTCTGTGCAATGCTGGAGATGCTGACTATGCAGTTAGAGATAGAAATTGTACAATATCTACCCTCCAGTCATCTAGATAGAAGCCAGCAAAGGTGGTGCCAAGCATGATGAAGTAAAGATGGCCTCCTCTGTTGTAGCGTCCTTGCCCATGTAGTTGGTAGGTGATTTTATTTGAGTGGGATTTGGGCCTTCTTTCTATTCATTTGGTTTCCTGGAACTGGGCTACCTGTGGGTGGGAGGGAAGAATAGTCTCCACTTCCTTCTTGGCTTCCTGCTTTCAATGATGTAATGTGTACTTGGCCTTCTCCTCTTGTAGCTGCCAGCCCTTCCCCATGTAGACGCCAAGTCAGAGTTGTATGAAACATGAAGCCGGGTGGGAAGGAACATGAACTAGACTGCCTAGCAGGGATGGGGAGTGGGGTGGGAGGGCTTCTAAGTCCTGGATCTGCCACTGCCTGGGCAAGAGGCAAGTGTTTCCCTTTGTCCACACCTCAGTTTCCCCAGCTGTGAATGGAGGGTGATGTTGAAAATTTCCCTTTATTTCTGTGGTTTACTAAGCCCTGTGTTTGGGGGCTCTCAGATGACAGCTCTTGGTTGGCTCTGCCATGCTCTGTAGACACGAGCTGGGTTGATTGCTTTTCTAGAGGCTTTTTCTTTTCATGTGCATTGGTGTTTAGTCTTCTTATATGTCTGTATGAAAGTGTTGGATTCCTTGGAACTGGAATTACAGACACTTGTGAGCTGTTATGTGAGTGCTGGGAATTGAATCTGGGTCCTCTGGAAGAGTAGCTAGTGCTCTTAACCAGTCATCTCTCCAGCCCCTCTATGAGGATCCTAATGAAAATTCTGAGGCTGTCTTCCTCAGCTAGAAACAGATGTTAGCTCTTCTTGGCTGAGACAAATGCATAAGAGAAACAATGTGAACGGGGAGAGATTTGAGCATGAGATCAGGGGCACATGGCAGAGGAGCTGCTCACATCATAGCAACTAGGAAGACAGGGAAGGGCTGGAGCAAGATACCATCCTCAGTAACACATCCCTAGCAGCCTATTTGTGGCAGCAGAGCCTTGTTTCTGTAAGCTTCTATCACCTTCACTATTGCCACCAAATTATGAATCAGTCAATGGGTGGAAGCTGTGATTAGGTCAGAGCCACCATGATCCAGTAACCTCTTAGTGACTGGATCCACCATGCAAGGACCAAGCTGCCAACTCCTAAGTCTGGTGGAGATGGCTCATTCAAACTATATGAGTTGCCAAGAGCTGGGATATACTGTATAGACCAGGTCATGATATAAGGAGGAAGAGGCCATGTTGGCTTCTGGTTTCAATTTGGTCTGTTTGGAAGCCTGCAGACCCAATGGTTGGTGCTGATTCTTTGGTTCCTGACTTTAAAAAATGTATTTATGTGTATGTATATGAGTATATGTAGGCATGTGAACAGAAACCCACAGAGGCCAGAGAGGGGATTTGATCTCTTGGAGCTGGAGTTTCAGGTGGTTGTGGGCTGTCTAATATGGATGGTGGGAATCAAACCCCAGTCCTCTGGAAGAGCAGCAAGGGTGCTCTTAAGAGATGAGCCATCTTCCTTGCCAACTTTTTGATAAACTGACAAAAGTTGTGTGTGGCAGACCTGGCATGGGTACATAGTCAGTGGCAGGTGCTGCTGTGGTGGCCTGGTGTACATTCGAGTAGCACACTGATACCTAAAACCTCGGGAGTACTAGGAGCTGGTGCAGGGAGAGCCATTGCAGCAGGCTGGTTCTACCCACACCTCAGGGGGGTTTTGTTTTTGCTTTGTTTTGTTTTTGAGACAAAGCCTCGGGATCTATCTCTGGATAGCCTCGAACTGACTCTGTAGACCTGGATGGTCTTGAACTCACAAAGATCAGCCTGCCTTTGCTTTCCACTCCTGGATCAAATGCTAACATTTCATTTCTCTCCCCCTGTGGGCCAGAGAGTTTCTCAGTTTTCCCCTCCAACTCCAACCTGACCATCTGTCTCTCCGTGTTTGCCGTTTGCTGTTGGCCTCTGGCAGGAGGGACTCTGGGCAGATTGTTACAGCCTAGTTCCTATCTTGGAAGGTCACATGACCATCCTCTTTCCGTTTGAGTTGCTTTAGGCATCCCTTTCCACTCCTTCTCCAGTAGCTGTAGTTGTTAGCATTCCTCCTAGGGCCCACCCAACAGTTACCTGGCAATAGCCAGGTAGGCCTGGCTTGCTATAAAAGGGAATGTTTGGCCCCTCCTTGCTCTCTCTGCCCCTTCTCTCCTTGATCCCTTTCTCCCTCCTTCCCCGACGTCTTCCTCTCTCCACGTGTTCCAGCCTCCCCCACCCCCACCCCGTGTGTGTGTGTGTGTGTGTGTGTGTGTGTGTCTGTCTGTCTGTCTGTCGTCTGTCTTTTTCTGTGTCTACTACCCTCTCAACAATCCTTCCATGCCCTAAATAAACTCTATTTATACTGTGCCTGTGTGTGGCTGGCACCTCATGGGGAAGGGATACCTCAGCACGGGTCCACTGAGGCATCCCTCCCACCTCATCATACCTGGCTCTATCAAACACATCCTGGTTCTTTTTATAAGACACAACAGTACTTATTCCTGGGCTAGCATGTGGGATTTAGGTCAAGGAAGGATAAGTGTGTGCCCTGCTTTCTAGTGGCTCTTTACTTCCCTGTCTGAAACACGTGTCTTTACCCCTTGAGCCTGAAGTCAGCTGGGATGGTTTGCCATGAGAGGATGGTGTATCCCTCCTGAGGAGAGCTTGGCTTTCCTGAGCCCATACTGCAAACCACCCCTATAGGATGGATTCTGGGTTACATGCCAGCATGCCCCTTTCTGTCAGAAACATAGTCTCGTACTCCCAAGGACGGATTTTAGGCCAGAGTGATGCAGCATGAAGAACGGCTGAAGGTTTGGGGTCAGTTTCCCTGTTTGGGAATGAGGGCTTCTCTCCCAGCCGCCTTCCTTGCTTGAGTGCTAGGAGGACTGTGTAAGAGCACGTTGAAAGCTTCTGCAAATTCTCACCTCAAAGGCGATCTAGCAGTAGAAGTTAATGCTTTAAAGAGAAGAAAGGCAGGCACACATTGCTTTTGGCACTGAAGCCAAGATCTGAGGTCAAAGAACAAACCCTGGCTGCTGAAAGGGAGGGCGAGGCTTCCAGAGTCACTAGATCCTTCCTTGGACTGTGTCCTAAGTGCTGCTTGCGGGTCTGCACGTGCCCAGGTGCTTGTGTGTGTTTCTCAGAGCCTCCAATACAAAGGGCCCAGCAGGTAGATGTTATGAAAGAACCACCCCTGGCCCGCCCCCGGCCCGCCATCAGAGTCTGTGGAGGCCAGCAGAGACCCCCGCCTCCACCTGTTGCAAATGGGGGGGGGGCGATCTTTGGACATCTGAATTCCATTAGGAGCCTAAACTCTTGTCCTCCCTTTCACCACCCCAGGCCCCACTTTTCCCCCAGATGGTTTCTCTGCATAGCCCTGGCTGTCCTGGAACTCACTCTGCAGACCAGGCTGGCCTCAAACTCAGAGATCCACCTGCCTCCACCTCCCAAGTGTTGGATCAAAGGCGAACACCACCACCACCCGGCTCAGAAAGCAGAGCTGTCCCATCCCAGCAAAGATATCGTGAGGCAGATTTTCAACTAGCATGATGATATATTGAGATTACTAACTCTCTTTGGATTAATGAATATAGACCTGCTAGTATCAGAGAGACAGTGACATTATACTGAAGAAGTAGGGGCAGGGATCTCTGAGGTCAAGGTCAGCCTATCTACAAAGTGAGTTCCAGAACAGCTAGAGCTACATAGAGAGACCCTGTTTCAAAATTAAAACAACAACAACACATTTAAAGAAAAAACATTTTTAAATCAAGGTACAATAGCACATGCTTATAATCCTAGCACTTGGGGCAGATGGATTAAAAGTTCAAGGCCAGCCTGGGCTAATAATGGCAAGACCTTGCTTCAAAAATGAAATCATATTATAAGAAACTAAACTAAGCCAAAAAGCTGTTTCTAATGGGGAGAGGTTTGTTTTGTTTTGCTTTTCTTACTTTGTTTGAGGCAAGGTCTTGTAGCCCAGGCTGGCCTAGAACTTCCCTTAATGTTAACATCTTACATAATAGTGGCGTATTTGTCAAAACTAGTCAAGGAGGGTGGTTCACACCTGTAATCCCTTCTCTTGGGAGACTGAGGCAGTAAAAGTTTGAGGCCAGCCAGATTGAGTACTACATAGTTAGACCTTGTTGAAAAAAAATTGTCAAAATTAAGAATCCATTTGTGGGGCCGGAAAGATGGCTCAGTGGCCAAGAGTCCTGCTCTTCCAGAAAACCTGTCCAGTGCCTAGCACTCACATCGGGTGGCTCAAAATGGCCTGTAACTCTAGTTCCGGGGCATCCAATGCCCTCTTCTAATCTCCACGGGCATCAGCACATACTTGGCATGGACACACACCCAAAACCAAACAGTCCCTTCACTGAGGTCAGGCTGCCTCTCCGTGGTGTTGGTCTTCAGGGGCTTCTGGAGTCGGAGGGTCACTGGCCATGTGTTCTGTGGGCTGCCCACGTTTTGTCTGATTATCTTGGGTGATAGATTTTGGTGAACAGTGTGCAGAGGGAAGGGCTGACGAGTCTCTGTGACCCATCTCTGCCATGCTGACCTTCACTGGGTGGTTAAGGTGGTATCGACTCCGTCTCTCCCCACCGGAAAGTTACTGTTTTCCTTTTCCATGCTCCATTAGACAAGAAAGCCCTTTGAAGGGCAGGAAACCAAGCTCCGTGCTTGTATCTGAGATTTTTCCTCTAAAAAAGATTTCTGAAACATCATTTACAAGATGGGGAAACTGAGGCACAGTTCAACAAACTGCATTAAGTCATGCATTCTCCATAGGCCACAATAAGCTGTGTCACTCTGACCTTGTGAATCTCCAACTCTACACTTGGTCCCTTGACTTGCCAATAAAAATTATTTTGTCACTTTGTCTCTGATTCACCCTGGCATTTTCTTTGTTTGTTTTTTAAGACAGAGTCTTACTACTTAGGCTTGGGTGGCCTAAAACTTGCCATGTAGACCAGGCTGACCTTGAATTTGCACAAATCTGTCCACTTCCACCTCTGCTGGAATCAAAGGTGGGTACCATTTGCCTGCCCCACTTCAGCGTTCTTTAGTAGTTGCTGGTACCAATCAAACCCCAAAGGGTAGAGAAATTGATTTTCACGCCATGTTTTTCTAGAATCAAGGATCTCCTAAATTATAATACAAATAAAGGTGACAGGAAATGGGCCAACTGGCTTTCATATTCTGAATTCTGTTTTTATCTGGTTAAATGTTAGCCTTTTCTAATTAAGAAGTTTAATGTCTATGAATGTAGTTTAGTCTCATCATCTTCTTTGTGTGTGTGTGTGTGTGTGTGTGTGTGCACATTTATGTGGTGGCCAGAGGAAGTTGATGTTGGGTGTCTTTTATATTTTATTTTATTTTATTTTATTTTTGTTTATGTGTATATCTGTGTAGGATTATGCACATATGTTTTTGGGTGCCCTTAGGGGCCAGAAGGAGGGTGTTAGATCCCTTGGAGCTGGTGCTATAGGTGGCTACGAGCCAACTGACATGGTGTGAGGAACAGAACTTGGGCCCTCTGAAGAACAGCATGTATTCTTTACCTCAGGGCCATCTGTCCACCCATCAGATGTCAGTCACTGTCTTATTTTTTTGAGATGAGTTCTCTCATTGAACCTGGAATTTGCTGACTCTACTAGAGTGAGTGCCCATCAAACCCTAGTGATCTAGTGAAAAACAGTGTCTCTATTTTTCCAGTTTAGGTTTGGGGTAGGGATCCAAACTCAAGTTTTCATGCGTGCGCACTTCACTGACTGAGTCATCTCTCCAAGCCCTCATCATCATTAAACAAAGGAAACTAAGTCCTGGAGAATATGGTTGATTGGCTCTTGCTTTCTCAGCAGGCTAAATCCAGGGTTTAGACTCCGTTCTCTATCAGCATGGAAGCAGGCATAGGCCAGTGATCTGGAAACGCCAGACACCTCATAGGACCGTATCTTGCAGTCTCCAAAGGCCTCTCCAAGACTGCACAGTGACTGTGTTGGCGCACATTGCTAATAAACCTTCCTGGAGATGGAGATTCATTTCACACCCTTTGGAGTGTTGCTGGCTTTGCTCAGCCACTGGACAGAGTCAGAGTCCAAGATGTGCCCTAGACCTGAGCTGGCTTTAGGAGTAAAAGAGCAGAGTCTGGGGAACAGGGCCTTAATCTTCTCATCTGACAATCTCTCTTCTGGGGGTGGCCCCTTCCCCACTTCTTATCATTCCCACCCTGCCCTGCCCTGCCCTGCCCAGCCTCCAGATCCCACTCTTGCTAATTCCTGTTGTGAGGAGTTAATGAAGAACTCTTTTATGATTCAGTTCCACCTACAATTCTGTCTGTCTGTCTCTGTCTCTCTTTCTCTCTCTCTCTCTCTCTCTCTCTCTCTCTCTCTCTCTCTCTCTCTCTCTGTGTGTGTGTGTGTGTGTGTGTGTGTGTGTGTGTCTCCCAGTTTCATGCAGTAGGTAATTCTCTGTAGAAGAAAAATAATCATAGACTGTAAGGAATGGCATTTGAATTTTTTAAAAAAATCATCTTCATTTTGAGGCAGGGTCTCGTCGTACTCCCCATGAAGCTGAGTGCAGTCTTACATTTCTGAGCCTCCTGCCTCCAGCTTCTGAGTGGTGGGAGTGTAAGTGTGTACTACACCCAGCAGGGAGGACACTTACTTTCCTAGTTATTTATTTGTTCACTAACTTTATTTATTTACTTTTGACATAGGGACTCACATATAGCCATGGGTGGCCTGAAACTCTCTGTGTAGACCAGGCTGGGCTTGAACTCACAGAGATCTGCCCTCTCCTGCCTCCTGAGTGTTGGCACTAGAGCTGTATGTCATCATTCCCCACAGGGATGATACCTTAGAGATGAAATGACAGGGATGGCTTTGTTTTGAGGAACAGACGTTTGTCACATGTAGAGGCCAGAGGACAATTTGTTGGAGTCTGTTCTTTTCTTATACCATTTGGATCCTAGAGACTGAGTTTAAGTCATGAGGCTTGGCAGCAAACCTCTTTACCCACTGAGCCATCTTGCTGGCACTCTTCCAGTTAGCTGTGTGTCTATGCATGCCATTCTATGTGGGGTCTTTTATTAAAATGACCTCTTTTTTGCTATCATGCTGGCTTCACATCAGACTCACCCTCATTTTATAAAAGAGGAAACTGAGGCTGGGAGCTTAGGATATGTTCTAATCACCTTTCCCATTGGTTATCTATCTGTTCATCCATTAATTAATTAATTAATTAATTAAAAACACTTACTGATTACACGGTGTGAAAATTGCTGTGGAAGACATCATGGTTGAGGAGACACAGTAAGACCCTTCAAGACCTGCCACCTTCAGCGTTTAGTCAAAGCACATGTATAAGACATTAATTACTCCCTTGAACGCGCTGACTCCCGTTTCCAAGGAAGCCCAATCAAGGGCGTTGTTGATGACCTTTGCTACTAGAAAACATTAAGCCCTTCCCATCCTTTCCTGTAAACAGCAGCTAGCCCCAGTTGAGCTGTGATATTTCTACTATGTGACATGAAATTACCATGTCCAGGCTGACTGGGATACTCTAAGGCTCACGACCTTGGCTCCCCTGTCCTGTCAGCAGCCCTGTCCTCAGCGGCCTCCCAGGGCTTCCAGGTGTGCAGTGAGAGAGCTCAGGGGAAGCCACTGGATGATGGTTCCTGTCAAAGTCTTCCTCACTCACAGGAGTCATTCAACACCTATGTATTAATTTGTTTGCTCATGATACTGGTTTTACCAGGGCAGGAGAGCAGGTTTTTTCAGCAAGAGGGTCTAAACTGAAGGGGTTTGGAGTAAATCTGAGGGTACCCGGGTTTCTACTAGGCAGTGGGTTCAGGCCTCCCTGTTGGTCAGAACTGCTTCTCATGATTTAATGTGCATGCAGACCGTAAAAGTCTGTGCAGATTCTAATTCAACAGGGGTGGGTGAGGACTCAGACTCTGCCTTTCTGAGAAGCTCCCAGGTGAACACTGCTACATGACGGAGGAGAGCAGTGTTCTCAGGGTGCTAAAGTTCGGAGCTGAGGGAGGAGAGGAACTGCAACGCAGGACCACACATAACACCAACCTATTCAAGCCCCACCATGAGCTTTTCTGAAAGGTCCAGGCCCCCAGACACATCTGGTGGGGAAAGGCTGCTGTCTCCCCAGCCTGGGCGTTTGCTCTGAATTTTGATGGTGCTGATACACATTGTGTTTGAGACATATCTGGGGTTGGGAGGAGGAAGGAAGGAGGTTGCACCATCAATATGGTGACTGTCCTCTTGAGAGGCATACTGCATTTCCCCAGGGTTGCTCAGTGACCTAGAGATAACAGAACAGGTCAGTTCCTCCTGTTAGTATCTGTTCGTGTGGGGCAGCAGAACACAGACTGGACAGTTTTGGGGTTTGGGTGTAGTTTTGTTTGCTGTTTTCAGAGGGTGGAAGTGAGGTGTGTTGACTTATAACTTTTGAAGAAGACACATTATCTTCTTCAGAGAGGCTATAAACTCAGCTCGTTCTTGCTATATTCTTCCAATATGTTTTGTCTCATCTATGTCCAGCTTGCTGGTTTCTGGATACCCATGTGCTGCTCTTTAGCATCTAAGGGCCCACATAGAGCATGTGTGATTACTATGAATTTGAACCCATCCTGGGCTACAGAGTGGGACTGTATTTGGATAATAACAATAACGAAAAGTGAGGCATGGTGGTGCATGCCTGTCATCCTAGATCTCAGAGCCTAAAGCAGCAAAATAAAGTAGGTCAAAGCCAAGATGCTTTGGCTGAAAGGGAAAACCACAAAGCACCTGTATTCCCACTACTGGGAGGCTTTCAGGGCCTTTCCTCTCCTCTGTACCATATTTTCTCCTACCACCACCATTAGTACTCCTTTCTACCACCTAAAAATTCCTTTAACAAATTAGGAACATGCCTTTAATTTCAGTCCCTGGAAGACTGAGGCAGGTGGTCACTGTGAAGTTAAGGCCAGCCTAGTCTATATAGCAAGTTCCAGGTTAGCCATTTACAAAGTGGGACAACCCTTACCCCCAACACACAGACACCACACACAGACATCACACACACATACACTCACAGTCACACACACTCACTCACACATACATTCTCTCTCTCTCTCTCTCTCTCTCTCTCTCTCTCACACACACACACACACACACACACACACACACACACACACACACACACACCACACACTTTAGTTCCCTAGCTTAACTGAGTTCTGCCTATTGGTAGGAATAAATACAATTAATTGATATTAATGGCTACATAACTACTAACCCAACTGTTAGTTGTTTGTGGTTTTATGAGTTTTAACACATGGATCCTCCTCTCCTTTGGTCCCCCTAGTTCAGAACCTGCCCCTTAGGGAACCTCTGAGGCTTTCTAGAAGTCTCACTTTGTAGACGATGCCCCAGAGGGTGTAGGGAAACCTTTGGGGTCAGTGCTAGGTAGGTCCACCTGCAGCAGGTGTGTTTGTCCGGGGATTGGGGAAGAGATTCCTTCCCATCTATCATAGGGGTCCACTGCAAACAGGAGGCCATGATATAAAGGATGCCCTGTAGTATATAGATTTAGGGTATGTAGCTGTGTACGTGTGTGGATGCATGTGTATGCACATGTGTATAGCTGTGTGCGTGTGTATGCACATAGTGGTCAATAACTGCTTGTGTTTTTCCCTTTCAACCAAAGCATCTTTACGTCGACCTATTTTATATATTCTGCTTTGGGCTCCAAGTTTTGGGATGCTAGGCATATACTACCATGTCTGGCATTTATTTATTTGCAAATGTATGTATGTATGTATGTATGTATGTATGTATGTATGTATGTATGTATATTTAGATAGGGTCTTACTATGTAACTAAAGATGAGTTCAAATTCGTATTAATCTTCCATGTTTCATGTGGAACAGGCCTTATTTGCTTGCTTGCATGTTTGCAGGGGTCTCATAGAACACAGGCTGGCTTTGAACTCACCAAATAGACAAAGTTCGGTTTTAACTTTTGGTCTTGCTACATTTCCCTCCTGAGAGCTGGGATTATAGGCATGTGCCACCATGCCCAGCCTGCAGTATGCACCTGTAATGACTTTCTTTCAGAAATTATGACTATGACATGATTGCCTGCTTGGAAAAGCTGGCGCCCTTCCTTCTCTTTAGTTCCCTTTGTTGTCTTGGTGGCTTAGATCTTGGTTCTGTTTCCTACTCCTTCCACACTGTTGTTTCTCAGGCTTACCTGAGGAATGCGTTAATATTCAGGTGTCCAGGCCTTATCACAGTTTGCCAAATTGTAGTCTTTACAGGGCTTACAGTTTTTTGTTTTTGTTTTTAAATGTGTATGGTCTCATTATGTAGCCCAGGCTTGCCTAGAAGTTAAAGTTATCCTGCGTCAGCCTCCCGAGTGACAGGAATGCAGGCAGATGCCATCATACCTAGCTTCTGTTTTTAATCTTTATTTTTCTGTTCCAGTTTGAATTTGACTATGTGCTTCCTGTTGTGTTTGTTCTATATCCTGAGCACCCATGACCAGGAGGAACTTTAAGGAGGACTTAGGCTGCCATCTATGTGGGGTCAACCCATTCAAGAAGCAAGCATGGGGAGAGACAGTGAACTGTACACATGGCTAAAGTCAGCCCTGGAGTACTAAAGGCCACTGAAACACGGGCCGGCGATGCAGTTTAGCTGGTAGAATACTTGCCTGGCATGAACGAAGTCTGCGTTAGATACCGACTACGGAATAAACCGGGCAGGGTGACCCATGCCTGGAGTCCCAGCATTTGAGAGGTGGGAGCAGGGCGATCAGAAGTGCCAGGTCCTTCTCAAGTATGTAGCACATTGGAGGCTAGCCTGGTCTACATGAGATCGCATCTCTCGGAATGACAGCAACATGATCCAATCCATTACAGTTACCCCAGTGGCCATGCTGACTGGCTGCAGAATAGAGGACATTTCTCACAGGAATTCAGTGGACTCACCTTACTTCTTCTCCCAGGCTTTTCCCTCAACCCCACCCTTACAAGGATTTGACTGTGTAGATCCACACCCAGACACCCCATGCCCATAAGCCTAGAGGGCAAGGCAGAGGTAGAAGGACCTGGCCCCAGTCCTCTCAGAAGCCTACAAATTTCTCTCCACACTCCCCACCCACACAGCCCTGATTGTCCCGATTGCCAGCAGCAGTGAGATCCTCTACTAGGCAGGCAGCTCAAAGAGACTGTGCCATCTCCTCTGTCATCACCATGGCCAATTAGCGGCTCCTGGGCGCCTCTGGGGCTGCCACTCCTCCTGGCTCTGAGTCGTCTGGAGCTTTGGCACTGCCTTCAAGCCTAACTGTCCGGGCACGGGATGGGTACATGTCACACCCAACAGCGTTTTCCCTCTCTACCCAAACTGAGACCTAAGTGGGCCCTGACTTTTACTGTTGCCTTTCCTCTCCTGCCTGGTGAGCCTCACCCCTACCCCCACCCCAACTCCCCGCTTTGACACAGTTGCTTTCAGATAGCTGAGGTGGCCCGTGTTGGTGTCACAGAGGTTAATAAGCAGTGCCCCCAGACTGGAGGGCTCAGATATGGAACGGACCCCAGGAAAACTACGCCACGGTTCTATTTCTTAGCTGGGAGTGAGGTGCTGGATGAATTTCTTGGTCCTTTGGTGGGGATGATAACCTCCTCAAAGGCTGTAATGAAGATTAAATGTGTTGATCTCTGTGAATGCCCAGGGCAGCCCCTGACACAAGGAAGCATTTAGAGACATAAACACCTCCGGCTTCAATTTCTTTCCCTATGTAATGAAAATAATGCACTTACCTCGTAGAGGTAATTTAATACTAGAATTTTATGAGTATAAAGTAGGGCACAGCAGCTCATGCCTGTAACCCCAGCACTTGGGAGCTGGCGAGTCAGGAGATCAAGGTTATCCTCAGATACATGGGTAAGTTTGAGGCTAACCTGGGCTATGTGATGCCCAGGTTACTGTCTCAATTAAAAAAAAATTGCAATCCTCAGAGGGATCATGTAAGAAACTAGACATTTAAACACATGCGCACGTCAGTCCTGGGTCTGGACCTATGGGGCTCGGGGAATGGTTTCTGATCAATGAAGATAAATTAATCACACAATGAGTTTCATGGCTCAGAGCAGACGTTCCTATCATGATTGGAGTCTGCCCTTTCCCACCCGTCAATATGCCAGGAATATCCCCCGACCCTCAGTGAGAAAGACCCAAGCACAGTCAGTTCCTGGCTGTCACACAAGCCCAGGCTGGCCAGACAGGAACATTCCAGCCTTATCTTGAGCATTAGCAGGTCTAGGCTTCCCTCAGGAGCAGAGGGAGGAGCCAGGCTTCGTCTCAACATGTCTGGACGCAGGACAGCCAAAGGACAGACTGTCTCCCTTGGGCCATCTGCTACCGCTGTTTTCTCCAATTCAGAGTTTCTGCCAGAGGCTAGGCCTGCCTGGCCTTGCTCTAAGATCAAGCAGGGTTCTGCCTGGGTGATGGATGGCTCTGCCTCAGGTCCTGCCTCAGTGGAGACCCAGGGGGCATTTCTTGGAAGCCCATCCAGAAGTGCTGTGTCCACCCTATAGCAGCTCTTGCCGTTCAGGAACATTCTGAGGACCTGCATGCTCCTGCTATGGCTGTCAAATCCCAAATGGCCAGTGTGGCTCTTGTACCTCAGCATCTGTAATGCCTGCTGGATTTCGGCTGCACGGCTCTGAGTATGGGGCACAATGATGGACAAAGGCCTCTCCCTTATCCACAGGGAACCACTAAATATTGGAAGAGGGAATCTACCTGCCCCTTCCCTCAGAAAACCTCCCTTTGCTGAACTTACACTTTGTCCTAACGCTCCTTGAGGACAGGGCAGCTGTGTAAAACTTCTTCCTACTCTAGGCACACAGCACACCATACACAGGAAGCTCAGCCCAGGAGCGTGGTCTTGATGCTCTGCCAGACACCCACCCCATCACTCTGAGGCTAATGTCTGCTTCGGAAGGAATTTTCCCATGGATCACAGATACCTAAAAAAAAAAAAAAAAAAAAAAAAATCAAAGTACTTAAGTCAAAATCCCCTTCCTCTGCAGCTCAGGGATTCTCTGAGCAAGAGGGAGCCGAGTCTAGGTCTTGCCATAGGCTAGATGACAGACCAAGCCTTTCCAGGCACAGCTGGAGGGCTGGCAATCCTGCAACCACCTTAAAACCTTTTTGTGCTTAAGAACCTCCCGTCCCCTTTCAAATAAATGTTATAAGTCAAGTGTGGTGGCACACACCTGGAAAACCAGCGGAGGCTGAGGCAGAAAGATTTCTGTGGCTTTGAGACTAGCCTGGGCTATACGGCATGACCCTGTTAAAGAAATAAAAGTAGAACCAGTATAAACAAAGAAACAAACAAACAACCCCAAAGGACACTGCACGTCCGATATGGAATCCAGGGATGGAACTGCTTCATATCCGAAAAGAGTCAGGTTGGTCTTGGGCCACTGGGCTTTGCAGAAGACCTGCCATGTGCAGATGCCAGTTCTGCTTTCGTTTGGCCACTATGAGAGGCAGGAGCAGTGGCCTTGAGGAAGGGACTCGGTGTGAGTGCCCCAAAGACCTACTGCCCCCTTACAGATGTTAAGCCTGGACTGATTCTGCCATAGGAAGTCAGGGAAATATTTGACCGTACTTGTTAGGCCTAATATCACAAACATGTAAAGGGCTTTTTACAAATAATAAGAAAAATGCAAGGAGTCCAATAGAACAACTAGAGGAATGTCCACCATCTATTGTTTTCTTTTTCTTTCTTTTTTTTTGGTTCTTTTTTTCGGAGCTGGGGACCGAACCCAGGGCCTTGTGCTTCCTAGGTAAGCGCTCTACCACTGAGCTAAATCCCCAGCCCCTATTGTTTTCTTTTTAAAGGTTTATTTTATGTATGAGTACACTGTAGCTGTCTTCAGACACACCGGAAGAGGGCATCGGGTCCCATTACAGATGGTTGTGAGCCACCATGTGGTTGCTGGGAATTGAACTCATGACCTCTGGAAGAGCAGTCAGTGCTCCTAACCACTGAGCCATCTCTCCAGCCCCTCACTGTCTATTGTTAATAGACAATAAGGCTGAGTGTGATGGCACACACCTAGAATCTCAGCCAGCCTTGGCTGAATAGTCAGTTCCTATTGCCAACAACACGCGCGCACGCACACACACACACACACACACACACACACACACACACACACACACTAAAAAAGTCTGTGATGTATATACAGCATCATCTTCTTTCTACCAAGAGCTAGCTTGGTGGGGCAAGCCTGCAGTTCTAGCTTCTCAGGAGGGGATTGAACGCATAAAACCTGCCTAGGGAGTTTATGAGACCATCTCGAGATAAAAAGAGGGAAAAGGGCTGGCTGGGGACATAGCTCAGTAAAGGGCTTCCCTAACACATGTGAGACCCTAACTTCAACTCTCAGTATCAAGAAAGAGGGAGAAGGAGGAGGAAGAAGAGGTGAGGAAGGGGAGGGAGGAGGGGGAGAAGGAGGAAGAGGGGGAGGACTAGAGGGTATTCACTGAAAACAGAAATTCCAACAGAGCAGATCCCCAAATGAAAGCATCTCATCTCAGGAAGATAAGATGAGGGAAATATTTAGCTTCCTCCTCCTCCTCTCCCTCCTCTCCCCCTCCTGTTCTTCCTCCTCCCTTCTTCCCTCCTCTACATCTCCCTCCTCCTCTTTCTCTCCCTTCTCCTTTCCATCCTTCCTCTCTTCTACCTTGTCTCCCTCCTCTGCCTCTTTAAAATAACGAACATGTGGGCCAGCAAGCGGGCTCAGCAGACACTTGCTACCAAGGCTGGTGACTTAAGTTTGATCCCAGGAGCCCACAGGGAGAGAGCTGACTGCTGCCAACTGGCTTCTGAGTTCCACATACACAGAGACACACTAATGAGCATAATTTGATTTTAGAGATAATGAACTTTTATGGACTTGAAAAATCAAGCACGTTTTCTTCTTTTACGGAAGCCTAATAGCGAGGTGCTGTGTAGCATCATGGGCTGGCCGTGCGGAGCAAGGCCCTCAACCACACCGCCTGCCTCTTTAGTTTCTAGCAGGCATTTCTAAACTTGCCGGCCGCATACCCATCTTGCACCCTGGGCTGGGATGGACCCTGTGAAATGGCAGTCCTTAGTCTCTTGGCTCCTCAGGGCTTGCTGAGAGTTGAGGGCTAGGAGGAATGTCCGGGTTATGTGCTGTAATTAGAATGTTCCATGTTTTCCTGGGCTCATCTTCATAGGTGGCACATGGACATCTCAGAGTGCCTGAGATCTGCTTTGCTGGCCTGAAGCTCTGGTCGTCTGCCTCTTCAAACTGAGTTGGCTAACATGATCAGACTCAGAAGTCTCTGCCCATGATTGAAACCTAGAAGCAGCTTGGGCGTCTTTGCGTTGTTTCTTACTGATATATACATAGGATGTAGTGACTTGAATCAGAATCTTAGCAGGCTAAATTGGGATGGGGATAGGGACTCAAAAAAGATATCTGGTCCAGCATGTTATTTTCTGACGACAGATCTAAAGCCCCAAGAGATAAAGCAGCTTAGAATTTTGTGTTAGAGCCAAGATGCCTAACCCAGTCTTTTGTTCACATTTGGCCTTCGCCATTCACAGTGCTTGGCTTTGAGAAGAGGTGACTGCCAAATGATGGGTGTGGAAGGAAACTGTGAATAGAAAGTTCAGAGAAATTCTGGGAAATAGCACCTACCCTTAGGTTGCTAACAGTTGAGTTCCAACCAGAATTTCTTAGCCATAACCCATAAGGGAAGTGGAGGAGAGAGAATGGCAAGTTGTAGGTAGCGTTAGCATTCAGTGTATCCAGGCTGAAGAAAGTGGGTTGTGATTTGAGCACACTGGCACACACACACACACACACACACACACACACACACACACACACACACACACACAGAGTCACGTCTACCCAGTGTGAGTTTTGGGAAGGTAGAACCATTTGTCTCTAAGTAGTTTCTTTACTTGCCCGATGCTTGCCTAACCTTGTTACTAATTTTTTTAAAAGTCATTAAAATGTGAAGATGTTACTCAGAGAAGGTTAACTGTTTGGGGCCTCCTGTTTAGTTTCTATGAACAGTGGAAGCAACGAAGCGTTTTCCAGAGAGCCTGCATGAGAGGGGAGGGTCCGAAGGTTGGGACGGAGGTATTCAAGAAGTTAAACTGTGTGGTGTTAGCATTTAATGAGGCAACGGGCAAAGCATCCTGGATCCATCTTTTCTTTGACGTCTTTTGGTTTCTTTGACTCTGTTGTTGTTGTTGCTGCTGCTGCTTCTGCTGTTGTTTATGGGATGGGCTACACGCCATCGCACATACGTGGGTGTCAGTAGACAAGTGTGCAGCAGTTGGTTCTCCTCCTTCCAACCAGGGGATTCTGGGGTTTGAACTCAGGTTGCCATGCTTGGTGCTTTCACAGAGTCAGCTCCTTCACAGCAGTCCTTTCCTTGCTCGACAGCCCTAGCTCGTGTTTAAGGATCTGTTCTGTATGGACTGTCTCCAAACTCTAAGGGAAGTTTGAGTGAGGGATGAGCTCAGTTTTCCATGAAAACACTCCCCATATAGTCAAGCCTAATGTGGACTGGGCCTCTTTTATTTTAGGACTTGCGTCAGTGTCATCACCCCCCCCCACCTTCATTTCACAGCATCGTGAAAATGTGCTTATGGTTCAAAATTGGTAACTATCCTTCAGAGACACTTGGCTCTGCTCAACAATTCCTTCCTTTTTTGTGCTTTAGGAATTTTTTTTCTGACAGGAAAAATGAAAAAAAAAAAAAGACAGAGGAAGGAAACTCATCTGTAAGGGCCAGAGAATTAAATGAGCTAACCAATGAAAGCTGCTGCCACAGGCCTGTACAGACAGAACAGCATCTGTGACTGGGGACTGGGGACTGGGGACATTTGTAGGTCAGGCTCCCTGGAGATTTCTAATTCCTGATCCTTATCTTACCCCTTTAAAAATACAAGATTTATTTTAGTATTTATTTACGTGTATGTGCATGTGTGTGTAGGTGCCTATAGAGAACAGAAGAGGGTATCAGTGCCCCCCACCCCTTGGAGCTCAAGTTACAGGCAGTTGAGAGCTGTGCAGGGGAGGTGGTAGGAACCAAACTTGGGTCCACTGGGAGAGCGGTACTCCTTTCAACTGCTAAGCTAAGCCATCTCTCCAGCCCCATGTTTCTTATCTTGGCCCTGAGTTTGCCTTGGTGAGCAAGCTTCTTAAAAGGCCAGGTGATTCGGAAAGGCCCGGTGTCGTCGTCGTCTTCTTCTTCTTCTTCTTCTTCTTCTTCTTCTTCTTCTTCTTCTTCTTCTTCTTCTTCTTCTTCTTCTTCTTCTTCTTCTTCTTCTTCTTCTTCTTCTTCTTCTTCTTCTTTTTACTTTATCTGCATTTATTTAGGCTGAATTTATTCCCGTGCCATGAGTTTTTGTTTCTTCAGTTTCTTCTGGGATATCTTTTTCTTCTGTGCAACCTCCCCTTCTGGCTTTGGAACAATCTGTTCCTTCTCAGTGAGGATCATCTCGATGTGGCAGGGGGAGCTCATGTATGGATTAATCCGCCCATGAGCTCTGTAGGTTGATCGGCTCATCTTAGGTGCCGTGTTCACCTGGATGTGTTCAGTGACAGAGAATCTACATCCAAATCCTTAAGTTCAGCATTACTCTCTGCATTTTTAAGCATGTGCAGCAAAAATTCAGCACTCTTTTTTTGGCCACTGTCCCTGTGTCCAGCCCCACTGTTTGGCCTGGGCGCACCTACCGACTCCACCATTTTACCGCCGGAATGGCACACACTGCTTCTTTAAAGTGACAGCCTTCTGATACTTGGTGGCTTTGCGGATATGCATGCCCTTGATGGCCTGGGCAGTTTCCCGGGTGTTCTTAAAGTGAACACGAAGGTTTGAACCTCTTGATTTGCATGATTTTGTGGGGTTTTCTGGGAGTAGCAAACCATCTTCACAGGTCACCTCTGGCCGCTTACAGGAAGAGGAAGCGCCGCCCCGGTGTATGCTACTTCTTCTTTGTTTTCATTTGCCTCTCGAAATTCCCCTGGGATCATCTAAATTCATACTTCCATATTTTAAGAAGTACTTCTCAAACTGGGTTTCCCAGGAGCTTTCGGGGTTCCATAAAGCCTCTAAAGAGGAGGCTTCATAAGTGTGGGGGTGGTAGATGGTGGTGTTGTATTCTGTCTGAACTCCATCCCCCATAGTTACCTGGTAACAGTCAGGTATGCTCCGCCCCTCAGTTACCTGGCAACAGCCAGCTGTGCCTGACACTATATAAGGGGCTGTTTGCCCCCTCCTCACTCTCTTCTCTGCTCGCTTGACCTCTTCCCTTCTGTCCCTTCTCTCCCCATTCCCCTACTCCCTTTCCTCCACGTGCTCGTGGCTGGCCTTTCCTCTCTTCTTCTACTCTTCTCTCATTATACCTCTACACATGGAACCATGTTGGCTTGGTAGGGTCTGTCTGGACTCCAGCAGAGATTTCAACCCCAACATTGGTAGCCCATACTCGGAATTGGGCTCATGTTTCTCCCACCAAAGAAACATGGCCTCTTATCTGTTTTACTTCTATGAAGTATTTGCCTGGGAGAGGCATCTTCACCCCCAAATAACTGTGGAAGCCATTGTCAGGAGCCTAGAAATGTCCAAGCCATGTGGCCCGGGACAGGGAAGCATTCCTCAGACAGCAGAAAAGACCGTTTGAATGGCTGTAGGCCTGCTTCTATTTACCAGTTTCTTCTTGGCTGCTGTCTGCTGTCTCTGTTGTCCCTGATATCCCCACCTGCTGTAGGTGGGCGCTGCATCCTCAATGTCCTGTTCCTGACTCACCCACCCGGCTATGGGCAAAGCTCTGCTGCCTCCTCTGTCTCTCACCTGCTCCCAGCTCTGCTTCTCACGACATTGTGTTTTTTATTTGGCTTCTTGACTATACGGTCTCCTGCCTGCCCTGACTTAGATACCAGTGTCCCGAAGTATTCTCGGTCTCCCTTGGTGTCTGTCCCACCAGGGGAACCCTGCTTTTCGGTGGCCAAAGTCCTTACAGCACCGTTTACTCTGAAGCTGAGGTTGGAGTTCATCAGGATTAAGTCGAGTTCCTGAACTCACTGTGATTGGGAAATGGAGCTGTGGTGACCTAGTGACTTTGAGGAGATGGTGATTTGCACCCACAGAAGCTTGTCTTACAGATTCCTTTCATTCACATTACGATGTGGTAAAACTGCAGTATTCCTCTCTGTGTTAGGTACAAAGAAACTGAGGTCGAGACTTACACGATTGGCTAAACACAGCAAAACTGGTCTCTAAATTCTGCACTTCTGTGATTGTAGTTTATGGACTCACATATGTGAGATTAGAAACAGGTTGGTGGCTACAGCAATGTGGAAACACACACACACACACACACACACACACACACAACCACACAACCACATAATGCTTTTCCATACTGGTCATTGAACCCTGAGCCTTGTGCATGCTAGACAAATACTCTACCACTGACCCATAGCCTCAGCCAAGAGAGTTCATGGGAGTAGCTTGGCTGGAGGACGGTTATGGGAGATAAAAAAGGGTATCGGTGACAGCGTGGGGCAGTCCCAGAGGCCAGCCTTGGAAACTAGCCAAGTAGAGCAGAAAGGCCCCAGAGATGTCATTTCCACAGTGGCTGTGCACCCCTTAGAATTTGGCTGATCCAGTTCCTGGGGGCTGTAAGTTGACCTGCCCCTGTCTTTGATTCTCATCGGCTGAAGGTCCTATTCCCTCTGTTGGGCTGCACCTGGTGTCTCGTTGAGTGGAAGTTTCAAAGCACTACTTTTGCCCTATGGCCCCGAATGTCTGCTGGGTAATTCCAGAGGAACTGTGGCCCATTGTTCTGCTGGGTGGGAAAAGGAACTACAGTAATGACTGTGGGGAAGCAGGAGGAAGAGCCCTCTGCCTTGGAGAGATTCTTAAGATCTTAATATTCTTCATCCTCTCTCTCTGCCTCCGGTCCCTACCTTCTCTGCTGCTTTGCCTCTTCTCCACCAGATAAACTGGGGGCTCTGGGACACTCACTTCATGGACACCCAAGAGTTGATTGAGAAGGGGAATGAGTTAGCCCCACTATTCAAAACTTGCAGTACCTGGCTCCTGAGAGATGACGGAACAAGTCTGGCTGACCATGGCTTAGCAGAGAGGAGGGAGCGGTGGGTGGAGGAAGCAGGTACCCTTGATGCAGGCATGACTTCAGGGTTGAGTTGTCATTTGAGACTTTAACGTCAGCAATAAAACTTAGTTTAAAAAAAAAAGTCACTCTGCCTTTTATAATCTCTGCTGGCAGTGTTAGACAAATCGAAGTATAGAAGTCAGATGACACACTGTTGAGTCATTTCTCTTCTCCCACATGTCTTTGGGTTCCGGGGTTCCAGGGATCCAATCACAAAGCAAACAGTCTGCACAGGAAGCACTTTATCCATTGGACCACCTTTCCAGCTCCCCCAATATTTTGGTCTAGAAAATGGAACCAAGATTGTGTCTTCAAATATTAAAAAAAAGAATAATATTAAGTAAAATAATAATAAATAATTAAATTAAGTAATAATTAAATTATCTTTAAAGGCTAATAATACAATTAGTCTTTAAAGAGAACAGCTGTGGGCTGGAGAGATGGCTCAGTGGTTAAGAGCAGCACTGACTGCTCTTCCAGAGGTCCTGAGTTCAAATCCCAGCAACCACATGGTGGCTCACAACCATCTATGATGAGATCTGATGTCCTCTTCTGGTGTGTGTGGAGATAGCTAGAGTGTACTTATATATAATAAATAAATAAATCTTAAAAAAAGAGAGAGAGAGAGAACAGCGGCATGTGTAACAGTATCCATGGAGCTTTATGAATCTATCTCATGGTGTGATATCTGGGTCATTTGGGGATTATTCTCTCTTGGCAGTGCAGAATCTGAGAGGGTTGAGTTAGGCTTTTTCGTGAGGTGTTGGGTATTGGGTTGGGACATTCCCAAACCCGAGACTCTATCTATCTAAAAATACACTCCTTTTAATGGGGTTCCTAGGCAGATAACAGGGAGCCCTTGTGAGGTGCAACGAGGCCCAGCAAAGTTCTAGAACCAGGCCTGTCTGCTGGTGACCTGCCCTAACGGGTGTGGAGTGTTTGGGGAGCTGAGCCCTCCGCCTGAGAAGAGCGTTGTGTTCCTGACACAATGGCAGGAGAGCGTGTTGGCAGAACAAGAATGACAGCTTCTGTGTCTTGTGGATTTACTGTCCCTTGATAAACTCTTCTATAAGACCGGTACCAGCTTCAGGCACCAAGTTCCACCTGCCAACACCTCGTTCCTTCTCGCCCGGTCAGTCAAGTCCTGTCACAGACATTATGATTTCCCAAATAGCCCTCCAAGTTGGGTGGAGCAGGCTTTATGGGCATAGTAAGATTACCTCAGATTCTGCTTTTGTGTAGTCACCATGGAATGACTATGCATGGGAATTGCCAAAGCCTAGAGTAATTTTCTCTCCCGATTCCCCCCTCTACACACACACACACACACACACACACACACACACACACACACACACACGCCATAGAACATAGGTGAATGATCGAGTGCATGCTTCGCATGTATGAGTACCTGGGTGAAATCCCCACCATCTCCACTCTTTACCCAGGCTGGGGGGTGGCCTACACCTTTAATCCAAGCACTGAGGGGACAAAGGCAGGCCCTTCTCTGAGTTTGAGACCAACCAGGTCTACAGAGTAAGTTCCAGGGCAGCCAGAGCCACACAGAGAAACTCTGTCTCCAAAACAAAAACAGACCAAAACCAAACTAAAGCAAGGGCAGTAGCTTGGCTGCTGATACCGATAAAGGCAGTAGAATCAGGCTTTCACAGGGGCTCCTGGAAAACACACGTCTCTGTTTTGATAGTAGATACTATCAGAGCAGTTCTATCCCCTCAAGCAGAACCTGAGGGTAGGAAAGCCTCCTTTCCCACCTGATTCCTCTAGTCTTCTTAAGTAAAACCAGATTCAAGAAGGCTTCCTGAGCAGTACACTGAGAAGGCCACAGATAACATGACCCTAATGGGGTTCTTCACCTATAAAGAAGAGCTGTTCTAAGTCATGGTTCCCAGCCCAGCTATCTAAGAGAGTCACCATGGGGCTGAGCACAGGGGTGCATGTGCTTGGGAAGCTAGGGCACAGGGATCATGAGTTTAAGACCTGCCTGAGCTACATAGTAAGGCTCTATATCGAAAAACAAAACCAGAATAAGATAAAATGTTAAATACCCTCGTCTCCTGACCATAGCCCAGACCTAACTCAGAATCTCTGGACTTGAAATCTAGACCTCCTTCATTTAAACATTTCCCAGGGGGCTCTAGAATGCTGCCAAGGTTGAGACCTACTGCTCTGGAATTTAAAAAGTCAACTAAGACTTAGAGTATTCCCACATCTGGGTGGGCGCTGGCATCAGGGGAAAGGATGCTTTTAAAATGACACTGATTCCCTGGCTGTACATTCCAGACCATTCGAAGCAGTGACTTCCGGCCCTAGGTATCTCTTACTCAGCCCTCATCTATGCCAGCTGTTCCTACTGACGGTGAGCCAACGGTGCAAGTGTTTGCTTTACAACTGTCTACCAGTGAATCATGACTCCCATTTCATAGGTCAGGAAAAAGGATGTTCAGAGCAGGTAGTGGCCTGACCTGCATGACCGAATAAGAAGTCCCTGAAGCAGGTCTGTCTAACCTTGAAACTTGTCCCAGTTGTCCAGACCCCATTCATTGCATCATGGGCACGGGAAAGGTAGCCAGAAGCTGTGGCTCTCCTTCCAGCTACCCTCAAAGCCTGAGCTGAAAACCGTTCAGGAGAGAAGAAAGGCCCCGAGATGACTGCTGTTGCCTGGTGTTTGGCTCCATCCTAGTCCCCCACTTTTGAAGGGCCTCTTTTTGGAGGGAAGAAGAGTAGGCCCGCCTTACTCCCATCTCATTTGCACCCTCTTCTCCTGGAGAAACCAAGAGGCAAAAGCACACACTCGCTTTCTGAGAGCTTAAGGGATTTTTCAATCACATGACAGAAAGGTGTCTCCATTTCCCTCAGAGAGCCAAGGAGATGCGATGTCAAGGTGACCTGAAACTTTTAGCTCTGCTTTGAGACTTTGTGTTCTCACGTCATCGAATAGCACAGCTTGAAGCTGGGTGCTGGGGGATTTGGGTGTCAAACCTACTCCCGCCGACACCACCTGCATGTATACAGTGTAAAGGCCTTGAGCTTCACTTTCTGCATCTGTCAACTTATTCAGGATCGTGAGGGGACAGCTACCAGAACCAGCAATGTCAGGCCTGCCAGCAGCCTTTGAGGTACCAGAAGGAAAGGAATATGCGGCCCTAAAGCTAAGACTCAGGCCACCTGAGGCCAAAAGCTTTGTCCAGTGTTTGCTGGCACCCTTTCAGGGACCTTATGTCCCCAAGACTTAGAGTGGCTCCAAGTGGCCATCTGTGTTAGAGATCACACTGGCCTTCCTCCACCTGTGTCAGCCCCTAGTGTGTGGACAGCTCAGAGCCAGCTCGTAGAGCCTGGGTAGCTGAAACTTTCGTGGGCCACGTAGTATAAACTTGACCCCAAGCCTAGCTCCTAGGGACTTCCCGCCCTGGGAGTGGGGGCTCCCTCTGCACCTGTTGTCCCTGCCTTTGTCCCCTGTTGTTTACCAGCCAGCGCAGGGTACATGTTCAGACAGCGTTGAGTGAAGGGCAAAGGTGGAGAGATGAATGAGTTTGCTTTTGGTGACATCTCTCAAGTGCTTGCAGGGACAGGCTGTTTGGCTGTTGGCTATCCGCTTCCTTGCTCAGCTTCATTTTATTCGTGTCAGCCGGTTCACTTAGAAGATCATCTCTTTGAAGAGTATTCTAAAAATAGGATGCTTTAAATGCAATGCCATTTTCCCGAGGTTGGGACAAATGCCCAGAGTTTCTCGCAACTGTATCTTTTACACTAGATCCACTAAGAAAGTGCATCGGGGCTCTTGATTCATTGGGCCCCTTATTAAGCCATTATCAGACTAATAAATCTTTCTGAGCTACTTGGGCAGTGGGTATTTGGGGAGGGGGGAGTGGAACAACATGGGACAAAATGGAGGCTGAGAGGGAGGACCTTGGAGGGTAAGGAGGGGACACTAGCAGTCACCAGGGATTTAGGTCTGTCCCAGCTCATGGGCTGAATTGAGATGGAGAGGCACAGGCTGCCCTCAGAGCGCTTAGGGAAACTGGCTCAGGGCTGCTTGGATCTCTGGTATGGTCTCCATTTCATTCCTTGTCTCAGGAGTCTGAGCTGGGTCATGTCTCCGGTAACTACCTGAGAAACTTTGTGGGCAGCTGGCTTTGATGTCCAGTTCTGTCGTTAATTCTGTTATGAGTCACTTAACCTCTCCTTATGCCCTAGTTTCCAAATTTTACAACTCCTTGCTCACATTATGATGATGATTAACCTCGCCAAGTGGCCTTTACCCCACCCTCCATCCCAATCAAGATCCTCACCAACCCAGCCTGTTTTTAATGGATGTTGTGACTTTAACTGGTAGTATAGACCTGGGTTCTAGCTGAGGCTTTGCCAGGACAAGGCCATGTCACCCTAACCAAGGTAATGCTTCCCAGGGCCTCGGTGTTCACCTTTGCATGGTAGGAACAACATTAACATTCCTCTTAGTCAAATGGGAAGATCTGGGAGTGGAAGGGAATTCAGTCCGTATTCTAACCGAGTCACTCACTGCATGTCAGCCTGGCAGGGCCACTGGCCAGTGACACACCTTTCCGTCTTGGTAAAGTGACCTCCTGATTGTCTTGGCAGCTAACCATGGGGATCGCTTCTCCTCCTTACTTGTTTGTGTCTGCGTCCCTACAGTGGCCAGTTCGCCATCGTGAGGAAGTGCCGGGAGCAGAGCACGGGGCTAGAGTACGCAGCCAAATTCATCAAGAAGAGGCAGAGCCGGGCCAGCCGTCGGGGCGTGTGCCGGGAGGAAATCGAGCGGGAGGTGAGCATCCTGCGGCAGGTGCTGCACCCCAACATCATCACGCTGCACGACGTCTATGAGAACCGCACCGATGTGGTGCTCATCCTTGAGCTGTGAGTGGGGCACTGGGTCCTGTGATGTGGGGAAGTGGGGTGGGCGACTAGACTGAAGCTCGGCCCAGACAAGATGCAGTTAGCTGTAGACGGTTCCTTTCTGCCACCCTTGTCCTCATCCTCCGTCTAAATGGAGCCAAAGGAGAGTGTGAGCCTGCTGAGTAGCAAGGAGAGTGAATAATGGCCTAACTCTTGCTTTCACTAGACTTTGGGGATCAAATAGAAGACACCAGTGGTTCTGGCTTATTTCTCAGCCTGAACAGCATTCATGAGGGAGAGTAGGAGCAGAGGGTACCATGGGTAACAGAGGTTGTCAGAGAGGGATCTGTCTTGAAGAAAGGAAGAATACCCATCCTTCCAACTCTACACAACCCCTTTTTAGTCCTCCTGGGGAAAATCCATTACCTTGGCACTATGTTTAATATTTGTGTTGTTACAGTGATAGCTATTACCCATGTAACCATCTCACCGGTCCATAGCTACTGTTTAAAGAGCGTCATTTCACCTTCATAGTGATACTGTCACAGAGACTCTTAGCATACCCATTTTATAGATCAGAGCACCAAGAAGGTCAACATCCCATAGCTGAGAAATAGCAAGGCTGAGACTGCCATGTACACGCCACATGCATGAGGTGCAACCTTGGGATGGCCGAGGAGGACTTGGCAGTGGTTGGTGGAATTTAGTTTAGTAACACCAAGACTTGGTTGGACACTCCGATGTCCCTGAGCTAGTGGAGCCTGGTGGGTAGTAGGGCCTGAGTCAGGCTGTGGCACAAGTCACAATAGCCTCAGCCAGCCAGCCAGCTAATCAGCAAGATCCCAGGACAAGAGTGTTCAGAGCCTCATGAGCGTCTAGTAAACACCTGCCAATCCACAGAGGAGTGGGGTGTTTGTCTCAGTACTTCTTGATTTTGTGACTGTGGGCCAGTCACCTGCCTCCAGATTGAGTGGACCACCTGACATTCGAGATGTCTCTGTACCTTGGCAAGATATAACTAGTTAATTTAGAGAATTTGCTTCCTCTCGCATTTGATTCTTGCTTTATCGACCTCTGTGTTTAACTATATAGAATTGCCAATGCTCCCCCCTTCTCTAGGGCCCAATGTCCTCGTGTCTCATTTGTGGACTCTGTGCAAAATGAACTAGTTACTGTGTGTCTCCCTGACCCAGAGAGGACTCTGATAAAGGCCTTCCTCTCCTTCCCTAGGGATGATCAGTCATGTGTGCACTCCTCCTGGCATGCTCTAAGGCTAAGGGTCATTAGTTAGCATCCTGATTCCCAGCAGACAGTGACAAGCCCATCTTCCTGGGAAGTCCAGAGTCACCTCTTTAAATGGCTATTATCATCCCCCTCCCTCACCAAAAAACCCTCAACCAACCAACCAACCAAACAAACAAAACCCCCAAACTCACAAGGAAAGGTATTTATAACCCTCCAGCCCAAACACAGCTACTTGTGTTTCTCTGTGGTTCCTCGCCATCTTCATTACTTCGTATATAATTTTACAATTTCCTGTTCCACTTTTTCTCCAACTAACAAAATTCCACGTATAGCCCTTTTTCCATTTAAATAACCATATCATCTTTCATTAAATTATACATCAGTGTTTCTCTGTTGCTGGACATTGGCTTACAATTTTCCAGCTCTTATCTTTTCCAGACTTTACTGATAAAACTCCTTCTTCCCAATGGTCTGCCCCTTTTCTTTTGAATCAGTTATTCCAGCTGAATCTCCAGGAGTGGAGGATTAAGTTAAAGGTGGGCAGGTACAGGTTCTTGGTGACTTTGCTTCCAAAGGATGCAGGGACAGCACAGTGTTTCTGTTTGCCTTCAGCCTCGGCATCTGTGGGACATCTGTTTTAAAACACGTGTCTTTCTTTATTCATCTTTATAGTTGCAAATCAGTATCTTGTATTTTTAATTGACATTTCTTAAACTTCTGGGAAAATGATCCATTTCCCCCTGTTTGTGGAACCCTAGAATTTGGGGTCTGAGATGCTTCTGCTTTGTCTCCAGTTCTTCGGGCAGGGCTCATGACCAGCCTGTACTTATATGCTGTCATCTTGTGAGTGCAGGTGCACCATGGGTAACATCAGTCCCCACACAGGTGCTCCCAGGACTTGCTCTGCTTGTTGAGCTCTAGCTGTCCACATTTTCTGTCTCCTTTAATTCCTGGTTGCCTCATTGTGCTTGGGATGTCTGGCTGAGGAATACTAAGGGTTTATGAAATTAAAAAAAAAACAAGTTTGTAAAGACCACTCTCAGACCATGCTTGCTGGGCTCTAAGAAGGACTTTCCAGGGAAGGAGGACTTCTTGGGGAATAGGAGGACTTCTCAGGGGAGGACTTCTCAGAGGACTTCTTGGGGGGGGTAAGAAGACTTCCCACGAGAGGAGGACTTCTGCGGGGTTGGAGAGGAGGACTTCCAATGGGAGAAGGACTTCCTGGGGAGGATCCTAAGGGAAGAATTCAGAAGGTTTTTCTTGGACTTGGTGGTTCTTGTTGAACTCATCAGAAGTTCTTGGCATTTGGGTCCTCTCTGGGCAGCAGGTTTGCCCAGTGGTTAGACATAAGTGTTAGTGCCCACTCATTCATTTTCAGAATTTACCTGTTTATTTGTAGGTATTTTTTGCATTTCACTGATGTAGTCCAGGCTGCTCTAGACTGCGTGACACTCCCAGCTCAGCCTATGGGATGACAGATGTATAAGTTTATAGATGTGTGTCACCACATGTATATAATGTGTGCATGCACATGTATGTGTTCAGTATATGCACATGTGTGTGTGGAGGCCAGAGGAAGACATCCAGTGTCCTGTAATACTATTCTCTGTCTTGTTTCCTTGAGATGGGGTCCCTCCCTGAATCTGGAGCTGGACCAGCAATCAGTAGACCCCACTGGTTCTTCCCTTCCTGTCTCCCTCAGTGCTAGGCTTACTGGTGTACATGGCAACACACAGCTTTTCACATGGGTGCTGAGGATTTGAACTCGGGTTTACAGAGCAATTGCTCTTACCCACTGCGCTATCTCCCCGGCCCCTCACTTGCAGTTTTGGTGGGTGAATTGACTCTGGTCCCAGTGTCTTTAGCAGCTGTTGTCTGGATTGGTGCTTCCTTTAGTTTCTGCTGAAGAGGCCAGTACCAGAAGACATACCATGCCCGGACTCCTGTTCCTTTCAGCTGTCTTTATCCCATTTCTGGCCTTCTTAGGAGCACCTGTTTCTGGTCATGGTGATTGAAGGGAGGATTAGGAAAAACTTTGCTCTCTGTGTCAGTTGATTTCCATACAGCTCTAAGACTGTATTCGAAATCTCAATAGCTGAGCTCATGTCATGTGTGGAGAATGCCCCTTTGTAGCTCTAAATGCCCTGGGGGCCTCCTGGACTCCAGGTTTGTAGCCAGTGCTACCCTGGCAGGGGCTCCTAGGTGATGCTGATGTTTCTGAGACCCAGCAGCTGTGGCAATACTATTGGTCCATCCTTGCCTGTGCCAGTCATTTATATACACACTACCAGAAGAACTCTGGAAAGCACTTCACCAGGCATACCAACCTGCAAGGGAGAAGGAGTTGCCCCTGAGAGTTCTATTACAGAGAGAAGAGACTAGACTCTTACTTAGCCTTTGCTGGAGGGGTTTGGTTTGAGCTGTGAGCAGAAGGAAGCCTGGGAGGAGATGGAAAATGACCCAGGACAAAGGTCTCAGAACTGAGAGGCTGAACTGAGAGGCTTGCAGAGACAGCACTGCCTTTGAGTTCTACGCTCGGCCCAATGCTTCTGTTTTATTTGTTTTGTTTTTATTTTATGTGTGTGGCTAAAAATCTACCACATGCATGCAGTGCCCGCAGAGGCTGGAAGAAGGCTTCAGATCTCTGGGAACTGGAGGCATAGAGAGTTGTGAGTGGCCATGGGAAGCCAGGGAGGCAAGCTCACATCCTTGGAAAGAACAGCCAGCCAGGTTTTATTTTTTTTAAAAATGTCAAGCCATCTCTCCAGCTCCCATTGATGATTTAGTTTACTTCCATTTAAAAATGTTTTTGTTTGTTTGTTTGTTTTGTTTTCAGTCAGGGTGTCTTGTAGCCTGGGCAGCTCTTGAACTGTCCTTGTAGACAAGGTTGGCCACGATCTACTTAACTTCCTATCTCTACCTGCCGAGTCCTGGAAGTACAGATGTGTGCCACCACACTAAGTTTACGAAACACAGGATCAAACCTACGCTTCCTGCATGCCAGGCGAGCATCGCGCTCCCTGAGTCACCGAACTTGTATTGAGTGGCTTTCGCATACAACGTATTTCCGAAGCAAACTAGTCTATGTGGAGTGAGACATGGTGTAGCCTGATATGACGGCGTCTGTCTGTCTGCACAGGTGTGTCAGGGACAGTGTCTGGGTGGCTTTGGGGTGTCCTCATTTCCAGACACTTAGGCCGCATGATGTGGATGAGGGCAGGAAGAAAGGAGCACAGGGTGGATTGCACTCAGGTGACGTGGCTTGGTCACTCATTAGCTGTGTGTGTTGGGGCGCTCAGTCGCTCATTAGCTTGTGTTGGGGATGGAGGGGGGGAGCCACTTGCCCTCCTTGGTCCTCAGTTTCATCCTAAATGGGGAGAGAGAAGAAACCTGCATTCCTCCAGATGTATGTGAGGGTCAAGTGAGAGAATATTCAGGAAGGCATATTGTAGGAATGGTGAACTTAAATTAGATAATTAAATTATCTGAACGTCCCCAGCACTGCACCCCTGCAGTGACACTGTACCTAGTGTTCACTTCAAGGCTTATCAAGGCCTCCCAGTGCTGAGTCATCCTTGTGTCAGGATTCCTTCCAGCCTGAAGGTGGCCAGGAGAAGTCTCACTCTTGTTTCAAGAAGAAAAGCTTTTACACAGACCATCCTGAGGTTAAGGTCGTGGAAGGACCAGACTTCCATCCTAACTCTTCCTGGGACAGACTCAAGGTATCCCTTGCACTAACTGTGGGGTTCCAGGACCTGCCTTAAGTCAGGGTGGGGACAGGATGCTGGATGATGTCACCATGAGACACAGAAAATGCTGTGGTAGACTGATCGCTAGCATTTGTTCAGTTGCTACGGGTCACACCCAGCTCACTCCGAGCTGAGAGGTCCTGCAGCATGGACAGCGAGTGAACAAAAGAAATAAAAGGAAAGGAAAGGACATGGCTGCTCCTGGGTATGGAGGAAAATGTTTATTCTAGATATGCGGGAGAGCATAGTCAGAGCAGACACATCTGGGAGAGTCCAGAATGGTCAGGTTCCTGGACCATGCGAGGAGAGGGAGAGGGGAACCAAGTACAGCAGCCAGGAGGCCAAAGGTACAGAGAGGCGGGGAACCAAAATGTCTGGATTATATAGGGAAGAGCCTCTGGAGGAAAGGCAACCAGCCCTTGGGCAGGAACATTCAGGGCAGAAGGTGTGGTATACCAGCCACACCTTTTAACAGGTAGGGACTGAGGAAAGCCGGGAGAACCTGGAGGCCAGGTCCATTTTGATATGTTAAAGAGGTATCTCAGCTGTCTGTCCCAGTTTGAGATGTAACAGACAGGAGGTTTGCTCTGGTGTGCACCCGTGTCCTCCCTCCCCGAGAGGAACATAAGCACTAGCCTTGTTGCTGAGATTAAATATGTCCTGGGGGTTGGGGATTTAGCTCAGTGGTAGAGCGCTTGCCTAGCAAGCCCAAGGCCCTGGGTTCGGTCCCCAGCTCCGAAAAAAAGAAAAGAAAAAAAAGTATGTCCTGACAAAGACAACTTGAGGAAGGAGGGGCTTACTTTGACTCACCCTGCGAGGGTGCCATCCATCACAGCAGGAAAGGCTTCTGGCCACATGGCACCCACAGTCACAAACCAGAGATGACGATTGCTAATGCATAGCTCACATTCTCTCTTTATTCAGTCCAATAAAATTGAATATTGACCAAATATAATTCGAAATTTTCTAGTGGCCATGTTAAATAGGTGAAAAGTAATAGGTGACCGGATGTTAATGATAATTTTATTGACTCCAACACATACTATTTTTTTAAAGATTTATTTATTTATTATATATAAGTACACTGTAGCTGTCTTCAGACACACCAGAAGAGGGCATCAGATCTCATTACAGACAACCGTGTGGTTGGTGGGATTTGAACTCGGGACCTCTGGAAGAGCAGTCAGTGCTCTCAATCACTGGGCCATCTCTCCAGTCCACATACTGACTTTATTATATAGGCAATATGAGGTTATTAATGAGCATTATACACACACACACACACATGTATATTCTAAGTCTGTGTAACTAATGTCAGTTTGACACTCAGCACATACCTGCTTATGGGATTGCCATGGTTAAAGTGAGCAGCAGTTCTATTTAAACAGTAAACTTGTGCTTAATGAAGTAATTCATTAGTTTTTGTATTTAAAATTAGGTTAAATTTAAAAATTCAGTTCCTTTGTCCCATTGGCCATGTTTCAAGTGCTCAGTAACCACACATGTTTACTGGCTAAATATTGTCGAACAGACTAGACAGAGAGGGCTTCAGCAAACAGAGGTGTTTGCACACAGGCCAGGACATTCATGTGCACCATTATGGAGGTGCAGAAAATGTTGGAAAGGGGGAGATCCTGTCTAGAGATTATTTTATGAAGATTTGTGTGTAAGTTAGGGACCATGCTTAGATGATCCTGAGTCCATGAAGAGGCCATTTTTTATAAAACTAAGGAGAGGAAGCTCTAGGGGCCATCTTGCCCAATCTGCTATTTTTCAGGTGTGAAAACCACAGCTTTCCTAGAGCAGGGAAATGAGTCACCACGTCACAGGCAGTCGGGTCTAGCATTTGTTCCTCTTTGTGGTCTGTCTCAGTCCATTCTGACTATGGCACCCCCCCCCCCCAAAATTCATGTCAGCTCCTCATGTAAAATAGATCCATTGAACCCTAAGAGGCTTGAAAAGTTAACTGATTTCAGCTTCAGAGTTTAACACATTGACAAGCAGGGCCTGGCAGCTCCCAAGCCTTTATTCCCAGCGCTTGGGAGGCAGAAGCAGGCAAAGTTCTGTGAGTTTGAAACCAGCCTGGTCTACAGAGCAAGTCCTAGGCCAGCCAGAGCTACAAACGAAGACCCTGTCTTAAGAAACAAAACACACGGAAGCCAGCGTCTTAGGGAGCACAGCCAGGCCCGTTATGAGTCAGAGTCAAGGGGATCCATTCTGAGCAAACTACGCTTCAGGTAAATGGGAGCAACCAACAAGCACTGTGGTTTTAAAGTCCCATGTGTGGTAGGAGTAGTGTAGCCCTTTCTATTCCAAAGGAGCAAACTGGGAAAGAAGAAGTGAGTGACAGGTCTTGAGTCAGTCTTAGGCTGACTTTGGGCTCAATATTTTGCCCTTCAGGCCCTCCAGGGCACAGATCCTGCATAACAGCTTTGGGTAACCTTGCCCTCTTGTCTTTGCTCTGAGTAGTCCACACCTTACAGGTTGGAGTGGTCTGGCTGCGGCTCTTCCAGACAAGAATGGATGTACACCTGGCGGTCCACTGGTCTGGCGTCTTCAGGCAACCTGATTGCCTGCTGCAGGGGGCGCTCTGTGCATTGGCTTCCATCCCCACACAGTTCTCTTTCCAGGGGCCACCAAGCTCTGAGGCATCCTTTGAAATCCAGGTGGGAGTAGCCACACCCACACTGCTTTGCTTGGCACAGAGCAGTCACTTCGGGAACCAGTGGAGCCACACCTGGGGTGACTGATGTGGTGCTGGAGTTCAGGAAGCAAAGGCCTCCACATGAATCAGCGCTGGGCAGTGGGGGGCTCTTCCCTTGATAGGTTCTGTCCTCCAGGCCCTCAGTGTGGCCCTGAATCAGCGCTGGGCAGTGGGGGTGGGGGCTTTTCTTTTGATAGCATTCTGTTCCTCAGGATGGTCCTGAACCACTGCTGGGCAGTGCGGGGCTCTTCCTTTGATAGGGTTCTGTCCTCCAGGCTTCAACGTGGTCCTGTGACAGGAGTGGAGCTCTTTCCCTACTATGAAGTCTGAGATGACTTGAAACCTTTATCTCATTGTCTTGGACAATAGGCCCTTTATACAGTTGACTAATCTCCATTGTTTGGATGAATAATATCTTGCCTTCCTTGGACTAGCTGATCCTTGTAAATCTCCTTATCAGGCAGAGCTCAGCCCCACCTGTGTTCTCTCAGCCACAGAGGTTCTCATGGTTTTCTTCCCAGCAGGAATAGGCTGAAAAGCCTGAAAACGTTTACATATTCTTTATTTTGTAGAATAAATAAATATTTTATTTTAAAATATTCCTCTTTGGGCCAGTGAAATTGCTTGGTGAGTAAAAGTGCCTGGAGACCTGAGTTTGATCTCTGGAACCCATATGGTGGAAGGAGAGAACCGACTCCTGCAAGTTGTCTGTACAGGTACACACACACACACACACACACACACACACACACACACACACACATACACAGAGAGAGAGACAGAGAGAGAGAGAAACAGACAGACAGACAGACACACACACAGACAGAGACAGAGAGAGACACACACAGAGAGAGACACACAGAGAGGGAGACAGACAGACAGACAGACAGACACACACACACACACATCTATATTTTTACTGGGTCAAGAGGAACAGACTCCTTCACCAGCGTTGTGCTTAGACATTTTCTGAGCCAGATACCCAGTCTCATCACTCACAAGTTTGACCTTTTGTAAGATACTAGCACATGAGCAAAATTCAGCAACATTTCTCTGCTATTTTGTTACAAGAATGGTAATAAAATACTTCACTGACTGATGCTATGTTCCTCGGTTCTATCTGCAAACCTCACCAGAATGTCAGGTTGCCATCTGTATTTCTACCCGAATTCTATTCAGAGCCACTTAGATACTTTCCGGGTGTTGAGACTCCCTTCCCTAGAACCGTTCTCTGTGGCTCACTTTTGACATCGAAACCTAATCCCAGCATGCATTTCACAACTCATCTGCCCCATCAGCGCCTTACCTACTTCTGAAGCCACGCCCATGGTTCTAGCTTTCTGTTTGTTGGGTTTTTTTGGTCACAGCATCACCCCACTCAATACAAACATCCTATGTTGGGTTCTTCAAGCAGCTATAGAACAAAATACCACAAACCGATATTTATTTCTTACACTCTCAAGGCTGGGAAACTTAAGATCAAGGCATCAGGAGACTTGTCTTGGGGGAACTTGCTTCAGAGATAGTTGTCTTCCTTATAATGGGAAGGTTTCTGTTTGGAGTTCGCCAGAACACAGAGGCAGATTGTCTTTTTTGGGTAAGAAACTTATTAGAGGAATTATTAGAGCCATAGATAAACATAAAAATAGATATTGCAAGAGTTTTAAAGAGAGTTTAGACCCATAAGGGCTAAGTAATCTCTTTTGTAGGTTTCAGAGGGGATAGAGTGGTCCCATGCTATGTGATTGACGAGCAGCCCATAGTACATGCTTGGAATCTGGCTGTCTCTGATTCTCTGGTGGTAGGGGAAGGGGAAAGAGTTGGCCCTTTAGTTAATATGTGTATTTATCATACTTGGTGTGCCGCCTGAAGCTCCTGGTTGCTTAAGGTGCTTATAAAGCTTCCCTTGGGGAGGCGAGGATTCTAGCTCATAGCCAGCCATGACAGGCACCTGCTATTTCTTTTACAGCAGCTGTGAAGGTAGAGACAGGGAGAGGCTGAGTGGCTGGTAGCCCAAGCATACCGGTTATGACATCAGCAATAGCAAGTTCTTTATTTCATCCCAACTTACTTTGGTTTCACTTTGGTTTTTGTCCTGTTTGAGTTTGGGTCTTAACTTTTTAATCTCAGGATGGCCTGGAAGTGGCTGGATGGACTGGGCTGGCCTCGAATTTGTGACAATCCTTTTGCTTTTGTCCCACAAGTGCTTGAGACTATGCTTGTGTAATTTTAATTTTATACACACCATACTTCATACAGTTATTTGTGAGTTACAGAAGAGCTACGCAAAGCTAAAGAAGCCAAGTGTATGCGTAGGTGTATATAGGATCCTTCTGTGTAGCTCTGTCTTGGAACTCGCTAAGATGTCCATCTCCTAATTTCTGGGTTTAAAAGCATGTACCACCAAGCCTGGATTGACGCCTCAGTTGGCAAAGTGCTCACTGCATAAGCAGGAAGACGGAGGTCCAGGTCCCTAGCTCTCACTCTGAAGCTGTGCATCTCTGATTTCTGCACTAGGGAAAAGGGGACAGGAAGAGCTTGCAGGCATCCAGTTTAACTGAATCCAGAGTTCTAGGTTCAGTGAGAGATCTTGTCTTAAAACATAAGGCACAGAGCACTAGAGACAGACTTTGACATTGATCTCTTGCTTCTACATGCATGTGTGCACAAATGAATACACACGCAGAGGGTCAGTACAACTGCAGAATTCTTCCTGGGACCAGATATTGGGTCTGGAGAGCTTCCAAGTGGGCAGTACCAAGAATAGGGAAAATCATTCTTAGTTGGGTCCAGGACAGTTAGGAATTTGCCACCTAGTGATCTACATGGCAAACACATATTGGAGGGTGTCCATGACAGCGATGGACTGGTGTGTCTCCCTGTAGTCTGTGGTTTCTCCTTTCATGAATCGTGTGTGAGAGGATTGTTGTTATTCATTGGTCTGGTGGCTGCGATGAATTCTCAGGAGATAATTTTTTATTAATGTAAATAATTCACTTATCATTCTTTGCCTTCTGGAAGTAGGGGACAGATGGTACTTGTTCATTTGTACAAGCAAGATAGCAAGTCAGGGACTGGGGATATGACTTAACAGCTAATGGTGCTTGCTGCCCCAAGCCTGAAACCTGAGTTCAATCCCTGAAACAAACCTGATTGGAAGGAGAGAATGAACTCCAGGAAGTTGTCTTCTGACTTCTGCCTGTGTGCCATGGGCATGTGTGCCCCTTGTCATCAACTGACTAACCAGCAGGATGCCAGGTCATTGTACCTTAGCGTCCATACTGCTGTTCTACCCGAAATGTAATTCTCAATGGGGCACAGCTTCCTCTTTACAGAAAAAGGGTAATATTCACGATAGCAAGGGACCTGACCTTTCTGGGAACACCCTAGGAGTGACTTTTTACTCAGAGCTCCAACAGAAGGAATATAGTACTAGGTACCGGTTAGACTAAGCTCCAGACAGGGCAAGGGAGATCCTACTTTCCAGACAAGCTGAGAGTCGGGTGTAGGACCTGCACGCAGGAGCCAGGCCTCACGACGTACAAAATTAACTGGGCCTGGCCCTCCCCACCGGTGTCTTCCAGAGTTTCCGGAGGAGAACTGTTCGATTTCTTGGCCCAGAAGGAGTCGTTAAGTGAGGAGGAAGCCACCAGCTTCATTAAGCAGATCCTGGATGGGGTGAATTACCTTCATACAAAGAAAATTGCTCACTTTGATCTCAAGGTCAGTAAAGGGAGTAAAGGGCACGGGTGTTTAGGAAGAAGGGACCTTGTCCCCTTGTCATAGATAAGAAGGGTCTGGTGCCCATAGGCCCACTCTGAGCACCTTTAACCCCAAACCCAACCCCAGGGCAGGGATTGGCCTGTTGCCTGTCACCACCTCAGTTTCACTATGATCACTCTCAGGCCTTGTGCACACAGGGCTGGCTACAAGAAGCTCTTTAAACACTTTATCTCTTCCACGGAGTAGGTGAGGCATACTTTAAAAAGTTTTTTAAAAAAGCAACAACAAGAAACTTGAAGCAAAACTCATTTCCCAAGAGGAAACTAAGAGCTAAGTCGCAAGGCGGCAGAACTAGCAGGATTTGCAGGATTGCTGAGGTCGGCTGATACCCTAGACCCAGCACACCATGGCCTTCTGTGTCTCCTCACTGGAGATGCTAGACCTTGGAGCCCAAGGACCATTGGCTGCCTGCTCCTCCCTCACCCCAAACTGGAGCCGCAAGGCTGCTTCCAGGGCCCACTGATCATTTGTGGTAACTGGTGTTCAGGGTTGAGAAAGTTCATCGTGACCGTGTTTAACTGCATGTATAGCTGTGGTCAAGGCAGAAGGATTGGCTCTCTTAGTAGCTGAAGACTCTCTTAGGCTCGGAGACTGGGGGGGTGGGGGTTGCAGAGCTGACTCACTGAGGTCCCTTCACCTCACGAGTAGATTCCTGTTTGTAGGAGGATGCCCACACACCATTTCTTGCATTTGCTTCTTTATTTTGCTTTTGAGTCATGATCCTATGTACCTCAGACTGACCTCAAACTTGTTGGCCTTGAATTCTTGATTCTCCTGCCTCTGCTTCCCACAGGCGGGGCTCACAGGTGTGCACTGCCACACCAGGGTGGCTGTCCAGTCTTCTCTGCAGAAACTCCCGTGCTGGGTTGTGTACTGTGCTGAGCATTCTTTCTAGGCTTAGCTCTTCTCTCTCTCTCTCTCTCTCTCTCTCTCTCTCTCTCTCTCTCTCTCTCTCTTCCTTCCTTCCTTCCTTCCTTCCTCCCCCCCCCCTCTCTTTTTGTTTGTATTTGGAGACAGGGTTTCTTTGTGCAGCTCTGAATGTCCTGGAACTCCCTCTGTAGACCAGGTTGGCCCCAAACTCTCTGCCTTCAGAGTGCTGGGGATTAAAGGTGTGCCCCTCCACCCACGTGGCTAGTTTCATTTTTCTAAAGAGATTTGTGCAGGAGACAGAAAAGAAACATCAGCCATTCTAAGAGTCATGTCAGAGGGGAGCACTAGAGAGTGGGGGTGGGGAGCTGCTTGGAAAAGCTGGCATTTGATTTTTCTAAAGAATTGACAGGGGTTTGCAGAGGGAGAGGACCATCTGAGGAAGGAAGACTTATATACTGTGTATAGAATCGCAGTAACCACACAAGCATTCAATGAAGTATAGAGAAAGGATAGGTGTACATGACTGGAGAAGAGACTGGAAGCAATTGAGAGCCGCTAAGGCTAAGCCAAGGAGGCCCTTTACCCTGAGAGAAAAGGGGCCAGCTTGATCCCTCTGTCTGGGAAGATGGATGGTAAGGAGACAGCCGGGCATCTGGGAGCCCAGCCAAAAGTAGTAATCTAGGTAAGGGACGGTAAGGGACAGAGGTCAAACTCAGAATTGCTTAGGGGCTTAGTTTCATGTGACGGAAAGGAGGAGTAACATCTACAATGACTCCATATTTTGTTTGAGGGACTGATCCAGAGAAAACATGACATGCCCACAGTCTCACAGCACCCACACCAAAAGTGTGGGCTCAGTTCCCATGCGTGAATCCCTGTCCTAGCTCTTATTCCAGCATGGTCCCCTTCCTGATGCCAGTTATCACAGGCCTTTTTAATGATTTCTACTGAAGACAGCTTACAGAGTCCTCTCAAGCGTCACAAAATAAAAGTTGGGGGTCCCAGTGGAGGGTGGGCCTGGCCAAGCTTTTGGACAGTGGGATAGTGATACGCCAGGTAGGTAATAGTCTAACTGTGTCTCCTCTGTGTCTCTGTGTCTCCTTCCTAATAACACTGAGGCAATTAACTTATTTTCCTGGGTCTTTACTGGCTGCTGGAGACTGCCTCCTTTTGTCTTTTCTCTAGTGGCTGATAGAAATGGAAGGGTTTGCCCTGATGAAGGGGCCTGGATGGAGTCAGCCGTGTTGGGCTTTATGCTTGATTCTGTCCTATCCCTGAAGACACCTGAACCTTGGTTTTTCAGCCCTGTTGTAGCTACCACCACCTACCTGGCAGAGTTGACGTTAGAGGGAAGCAGCGCTCAGTGGCGCATACAGAGTACGTGTTGTGTGCTGTTATTGTTACCTCCCTTCCCAGAAGAGTGGAAAAGAAAACACAACTCTTATTACAGTGTTTTGGGCTCTGGTAGACTAGGAAAACAAACTCCAGTATGCAGAGCTGAGACTTGCTGTGTGGTAGGGTGGCTGATGGGGCTATTTCTAACTCTCAGACGCATTCTGGCCATTTTCCACGACCCAGAGATAGTTTGAGTACAAGTAGATACAAGTAGGGCAATGATGCTGCTAAGCCCATCCACGGCCTCTGGGTATATAGACGCTGAGCTTTCTGAGCCTCCCTTCCATGGGTTTCATGGCCTAGGTGCAGACAGGCAACTCTGGGAAATGTTGAGCAGCAGGACCACAAATGGCTTTTCCTTATGGCTAGGAGACATCTACCTGGGTATACTTAATTTATTTTAGAATTTCTCCTCTGAGTCGGGATGTATCCTATCCTCTCTGTACCAACCAAATCTAGCCCAAGAACTCTGAAATAGAAGAAAGTGGTCCCCAGGACAGATGGCATATTAAAGCAAAAATAATAAATCACAAGAAATGATTAAAATTATATGTAATCCGGAAGCTCAAAATTTCGAGGAGGCTTTTGGTTTTTATGGACACTAGCAAGAGGGTAAATTCCAGAGCAAGGAATCCCCCAAAACCCAAGCTTCTGAGTTCCTTTGTGAGCAGAATCCCCTCAGTGCTGACCTATGGTCATGGTGTGATAGGGACTGCTGGGCCAGCTTTCACAAGAGTGGTCGTGGTAAGGCTTTAACGACACAGTACACTCTAGAATCCAGCTTACACCCTCTTCTTCCTCATTTGATCCTCATGGCAGCAGAAGATGATGTCATATTTTTACAAACCAGATACTTGGGATTCAGAGAGATTAAGTAACACGCTCAAGATCACACAAGTATCAGGTGACAACTCAGCACTTGTTATTCATGCTGCTAATCCAAGTCTGGGCTGGGCTATACATTTTGTTTTGGTTTTCTTGCCATATAACCAAAGATGACTGTGGACACCTGATCCTCCTGCTTATGCCTCCGGAGTGATAAGCATGTGCCTGGTTTCTAGCCCCTTGCTTTTCTTTTCTTTTCTTTTCTTTTCTTTTCTTTTCTTTTCTTTTCTTTTCTCTTTCTTTCTCTCTTTCTTTTCTTCTTTGGGCCAATATGTTCTCCATTGTTTTGGTTGAGCAAACTAAACCAAAAAATGCTGTCCTGTCTTTGGCTACTTTGTGGGTTCTTCTTTCGTCCACTCTTCTTTACCCCTTTTCTCTCATCCTTTCAACCCCCTAACACTAGATAGGGGAGAAAAAAGGGTGGAGGGGGAAGGTATCAACATTATCATTAGATACTTCCTTCTGATTAGAGGCTTCGAGTTCCTTGGGGCAAACTTGTCAGGATATCTAATTCTTCTTCTTCTTCTTCTTCTTCTTCTTCTTCTTCTTCTTCTTCTTCTTCTTCTTCTTCTTCTTCTTCTTCTTCTCCCCCCCTCCTCCTCCTTCTTCTTCTCCCCCCCTCCTCCTCCCCCCTCTCTCCTCCTCCTCCTTCTCTTCCTCCCCCCTCTCTCCTCCTCCTTCTCTTCCTCCTCCTTCTCCTCCTCCTTCTCCTCCTCCTCCTTCTCTTCCTCTTCCTCCTCTTCCTTCTCCTCTTCCTCCTCCTCCTCCTTCTTTCTCCTCTTCTTCCTCCTCCTCCTCCTCCTCCTCCTCCTCCTCCTCCTCCTCCTCTCTTCTTCTTCTTCTTCTTCTTCTTCTTCTTCTTCTTCTTCTTCTTCTTCTTCTTCTTCTTCTTCTTCTTCTTCTTTCTTTTTTGCACACAATTACTTAACAATGACAGACTATGATGAACAACAACCAACAACCCACACTGCTTCTTGGGGTCCTCAGAAAAGTCCCCAGAATTCCAAACATCAGTGATCACAGATCTGTCTGCAGCTGACAAAATCACACCCCTGCTAGAGCACCAGGCAAATCATAGTCAGCTGCTGGGGACCATCTGAAGTAGCCCCATATCTCACACCTGGGATTAATATGAAAGCACATTCTTAGAATATTTCTGTGTTTTACAAAGAAACCAAAATTCTTGCTACACTGTCCCCTCTCCTTCTGTGAGCATTTCCTTTCCTAATATTTCCTGGCATTTCATGTTAGGGGCCTCTGAGGTGTCTGGCTGCCCCCAGCTGTGTGCTTCCTTCTCTACCTGAGCCGAACTTCTCCTGACTGAAGTAGTGTTCAATGGTTTCTTTGAAGTTTCATCGCAGCACACCAGGAGCCCTAACAAAGCAATAGATCTCAATAGGAAAGGAGTTTTTTTTGTTTTTTTGTTTTTTTTGTTTTTTGATAAATAGCCCTGTTAAACGCTCACAGAATTCTTATCAAGTTGATAATCCCCTCCCAAGAACCAGTTACTTCCTGGTTCTCTGAGATGCAGTGTGCAAAGGTACTTGTGAGCAAGACAGTGCTAATTCATTGCTATCTATGGTGGCCGCAGTGGTGAGTAACAATGGCGGTTGGCATCCGTGGAACACTTACTATCTGAAGGCGAAAGGTAAAATAAAAAGGGCTGTGGCAGACCATACGACTGAAATATGAAGCTTACGGGGGGACACGTGCATGAGTTCCCAGGTTTGAGGGAGATGGTGGCACCCTGAGGGGTCTGTATGAAGGCTCTCTCCTCTGAGTGTATCACTTGTGCTGCTCATGCAGCAGTGCTGAGGTAGAAGCGCTGAGGTTACGCCGTAGAAAAGACGTCATACGAGGCTCCTGGGACATCACTGTGCCCCCTTAACTACCACAAAGGGTGCAGGGTGTGGTGGTGCATGGCCTTTAATCCCAGCATTTAGGAGGCAGAGGCAGACAGATCTCTGAGTTCAAGGCCAGCCTGGTCTACAGAGCAAGTTTCAGGATAGCCAGGACTACATGGAGAAACCCTGTCATGAAGAAAACCTAAAACAAAACAAAACAAAACGACCTAACCAAGCAATATTCATGTTCCCATTTGACAGATGGATCGCCAGGACTCAGAGAAAGAAGTGATCTGCTAGGGTCCCACAGTTAGCACAGGCTAGAAACAGACACAGACTCATGTCTTTCTGATGCCAGTCGGCCTTGGCAACGAATGCTGAGCACTGTGGTTCTTCACAGCTCTTGCTTTACAACACCAACTGTGAGCCCACCCCTGGAGCTGGCCTTAATTAATTTTAATTCCAGGGGATTCTAAGAAGCAACTGGTCCTGTGATCATTGGAGACCCCAAACCATCATGGAACTCAGAATATTAGTATCCAGGTCAGAGTCCTCATAGCTTAGACAGGGGTAGTAGTAGCTCCCTAGATCGGATGAGGAACATATACGAACGGACAAGAGCCTGTCGCAAGGATTGTTGGACGTGCGGCACAGACTGTGAAGCCTGTGTGCTTGCTGGTTGATCCCCCCCTGAGACCAGCAGTCCTAGCACAGCCCTGACTGTGAAGTTTTACAGTCAGGTATGGTGGCACACCAGTTAGCCAGAGGACTACCAGCATGGTCTGCATCGAAGATTCTAGGCTCTGGCCAAAACTACCCAGTGAGACCTTCTCTAAAAAACACACAACTAACAAAGAGTGCGTCTTCACTTCTCTTCCCAGCAGAGCAGAGAAAGAACAGGCCATGATTTCCTATCCTGTTTTTCCCTACAGGGGCAAGAGGTCAGAGCCACACAGTGGTCCCTCTGCTGGTGACTGGGTAGAGGCTGTGGTTTGACAAGTCTAAGGGCAGCTGAGTTGGGCCCTTCCCTAAGCCACAGCTGTGGTTCTTCTGGGAAAAGCAGGGAGCTGGGCTGGCATACTGACTGAGGTGCAGAGCCATGGTGAAATGCCTACTGTGGGCAGGCTGGGTGACCCCAAAAATGCCTACTGTGGGCAGGCTGGGTGATTCCAAGGACATGGCTGCATCAATCAGAGGCATCTGAGTAGGAATCACATGGGATGTAGGCTCAGCTCAAGTCCCTACTCTTTTTGGCTGAGACACCTTCGAGAATGCTTGACTAAGAGCTTGCCTTGGTTTCATCTGTGTGGCCTGAATCCTGACAGGACCGGCCTCACACAGTAGAGATCAAAAGAGATGAGGACCTTATAAAATGTTAAGTGCTACAAGCTTTTCTGTACATTCTACACGACTTGTTAGCTAGATGCTGTGAGGAACGTAGGAAAGGGGTATTATTATTATTTTTTTATTAATACAGTAGGGAAAGCAAGACTCATTTCCAGAAATCCAAACATATCAGCTCATCCCTGTCATTCCGAGTGCTCAGCAGGCTGAGGCTGGATCACCGCGTGTTCTAGGCTAGCCTGTGCTAAAAACAAAACCAAATAACAAGAGAAGACTTACTCCCAGAATGCTTGGGTGCAGTGGCCTTATAGGTGGAGATAGTTCTCGGAGATGCCGGGGAAGGAGAAAGGCTGGGCTGCACATGCAGCTGGTAGCTCCTGGGAGAGACAGGATTTGGGAGGTGCCTGAAAGGACTGCAGATGACCAGATCCTCTTTCTGAGAGGGAGAGACTCAACAGCATAGTCAGTGTTGAGGCTGATGTGTGTGATCCTTTTCGTATGCTATGTTTGATCTTCCTGGTAAGCATCTAGGGCAGTTGGTCATGACTCCTTGACCCTTTCACAGGGGTCACCTAAGACCATCAGAAAACACAGATATTTACATTACGATTCACAATGGTAGCAACATTGCAATTATGAACTAGCAACAAAAACCATTCCATGGCTGGGGGGGGGGGTGTCACCACAACACGAGGAACTGCCTTAAAGGGCTGCAGCATTAGGAAGCTTGAGGGCCATTGCTCTAGGGGGAGCTTTTATTGTTATCCCTTATTTGCAGGCGGGAGAAGTTAGGAGCTTGCCCACTGTCAGACGGCTATTCATAGCAGCATGGAGGATGAGCCCAGGGTCCAGGGCCTGTGCTGTTAACCATTATGCATACCAGGTTTCCCCGTGAAAACAGGATGTGTGAGAAGCACGTGTGGGACTGTGTTGGTTTGCTCCTTTGCTTGCTTGTAACCAGTCGTTGAACAGTCAGCACAAGGCTGGATGCTCTGGGGTGCTTAGAGATAACAGTAAGAGGCAGGGACCCTGACTTCCTCCTGGGGTGATGTGGGCAGGGCACATAAGGGAGTGATTATCACACTGGTGGTGTTCTGCTGGAGGCTGTGTAGTGATGACAGAGGCCCTGAGGTAGGAAGCATTAGTGTGTTGGAGGGATGGGCCACAGACATTCCTGTGTGGGTGTTGAGTTTGTGCAGTGAGGCAGGAGAGGAACTGTGAGGATGGGGTTATCTGGCAGAATAAACTGCTGGTTGGGGCGGTGGTGGTGGAGGTAGTGGAGGGGAAGTAGGTACTGAGCTGGCAGTAGGGGCTGCCGAGGGGCCAGGACGTCTGTGAATGGCAGACATAGTGGGGCACTGGGCACTGGCTACACTGGAGGCTTGTGGGTCAGGGTTGTTTATGATCAATCTGTTTTGCTCTCTCAGGTTGCCCAGAGGTACCTGACCAATCTGGGTTAGGGCTTGGATTGCCCATGAAGTTTTCTTGTCCTCATAGCACAAGCCCATCTGGGCCTTGGACTCACCTAGCAGCAGGCAGGCCACATGAGACACTTGTGGCTCAGTACACTTGAGCTCTGCCTCTTCTGCAGTTTCTCGACTTCTCTAGGCTTCCCCTAAAACATGACTGACTGACCTCTGAGATCCCTCGTGGCCCCAGCACTGTGAGACTGAAGAATAAAACAGTATGGGGAAGGGAAACAGGAAGTGGGAGCGTGGGAAAGATGATTCGTGCAAGGGCATGTTCTCCATGATCTCAGGTGTCAAGGACCACTCCCAGAGAGGACTCTGAGCTACTATGGACAGCTTAGCCAGTGTGCTACAGCCTCTCTTGGGGTCCATACTCCCTTTCATGCATGAACCATCTCTCTGATTCCTCAGAACAGTGTACAACCTACCAGGCATGTCCCCACTTTATAGGTAGGAGGGAGAGGCCCCAAGAAGCCCAATGACTTTGCCCATCTCATATTTTCAGTGGCAGAGCTGAGAGGCAAACTCAGACCTTCCTGCTGCCAAGCCCTTGTCTTTTGCCCTTGAGCACATTGTCCTGAGGTTGCGTTCCTCATATTCCAACTCTTGGACATGCTGTGCTGGTCCCATGGAACCAGTTGGTACCACAGCAGGCACCTCTAACAAACATGTTGGCTTTTCTCAGAGTGCCTGCCTGACTGGCAGGCCAAGTGAGGCATGTTTGTTTTGACAGGTGGGGCAATTCCACCCCACCCCATCCCCCGGTGGCAGCTTTCTGTCCTGGGTTAAAGAATGCAGTGCCTCCCCCAGCCATGCTTTGCAGGTGATGTCAGCTGCGTGGGCTAAGTACCTGGCTGCAGTGAGTACCACTGGACGAGGCCGACGGGCAAGGAGGATGGATAGGATTGTGCTCCCAGAGGGCAGTCTGGCTGGGGCCCAGCCTCTTGTGGCTACCTAGTCTTCCTTCCGACCTGAGGCAGAGGCACAGGATCCTTTCCATGTCTAGCCTTGGGGCTCAGAGAGGCAGACGTTTGTCCAGCCAGAATTATGTGTCACATCAAAACTGCTAAAGGAACTTTGGATGACATCTGCTGAGTGGTGAACCGGAGCCAGAGAAAGGAAGTGGTCTGTTTATTAGCTCTACACCTTTGCGCACAGACCTGAAACTTTTTCCCGGCCACAGATAAGAGCTTTGGCTCTTTATCTCTTCAGGAGGGTGGAATGAGAGACCACAACCTGGGGAACTGCCAGCTTGCTGGGTCTCGGGCTACCTTTCAGCCCTATGAACGGCTCTCGGGTCAGGAGGGATCTCTGACACTCCTGGTGGTGGCGTATAACCAACCAGGCAGAGAAGGAGGAAACCCTCGCTGGAGATCTTTCACTGCATTTACATGAATGTTAATGTGTAGCAGGCAAGATAGCAGAGGCGACACCAGGAACCTTGACTGGAACTGAATTACCTGGGGAAAAGGCCATCCACCTAGGCAAGCATCATTATGGATGAGAGACAGCCTACAGTTGGGACTATCAGTAAGCACGGTTGGCTCTGGAGGACTGGAGCCTTGAAAATAAGGGAGTGGCAGGAACATGGTCATGAGGCATGGCTTGGAAATACGTGGAGAAGAATAGCAGAGGTTTTCAGGCGAGAAGAGAAGCTACAGCTGGGGACAGTGTTTACTCTAGGGATGTAGACCTGGGGAGACTGCTCGTGCTCCAGTAGATGGTCCACCCCGTGCACGAGCACTAAATGGATTCAATAGAGACAGGTGGGGGTGGGGGAAGAATTTGACTAAAACAATATATGCATGTATCAATACGAAATAAAATAGTGAAAAAGTATAGAGCTTTATCCAGGGTGATCCGAGGTGTCTGAGATGGTGGGGAATGAAAAGCAGGTCCAGATGTGAGACCCACTGCAAGGCTGGGAAGGTAACTGGGGTTGTGGCTGGAGCTGGTCCAGGGATCTGAGTGCCTCAGTCCTCAGAATGAGCTTTTTGATGGTCACTGGGACTTCTGGGATATTTAACAAGACTGCTTGAGGGGGTAAGATTAGGTGCTGGACTGCCAGGGAAACTCTCCTCCCATCATGAGCTGGTGGGCCCGGAGCAAGTCTTTTCGTTCCCTGGGCCTCAGTTTCCTGCATCTGTGAAATGGTAACAGTGGGAGCACCTACCTCTCAGGGAGGCTGCCAGGATCGCATGGAGCATGGGAATGAATCTCTGGTCCCTGGAGATGGTCAGGCTGTTACTGGAGGCTGGAATGGTAGAAGGAAGCCTTATGAAAACTGCAGATAAGGGGAACCATGTTCTCTGGCTAGCCTAGAATCCCCTTAGTGACCTGGAAGTAGCAATATCATTTGGTGGCAGGGAGCCCATGGCCTGTCTGCACCCAGTCAGAGTATAGAGGGCCAACTAAAAATTCAAGTAGCCTACTGGTGATGGTGGGGACAAGTAGCCCAGTCCGCATCCTTGGCAGAGTATTCCTGCGGCCACAAGGCCATCTCCCCGGCTGAGTGCCTTGGGCCACACTTCTTTAGATATAACCAACTTGGGTCCTCCCCTCCTAAAACTCCCCATTTTCTGTTTTTGTTTTTAAGATTCATTTATTATTTATAAGTACTGTAGCTACCTTCAGATACACCAGAAGAGGGCATCAGATCTCGTTACGAATGGTTGTGAGCCACCATGTGGTTGCTGGGATTTGAACTCAGGACCTCTGGAAGAGCAGTCAGTGCTCTTAACCACTGAGCCTCCTCTCCAGCCCCCATAACCTCATTTTCTATTTTTATTTATGTATATGCCCATGTGTATAATGGCACATATATGCAAGTGTCTTTGGAAGCCTGAGGAGGGCGTCTGATCCCTGGGAGCTGTAGTCACAGGGTATTGTGACCACCTTGATGTGGACTCTCAGATTTCAACTCCAGTCCTCCGGATGCTCTTAAGCTGTCTGAGCACTCTTCCCCACTGTTCAGTTTTCTTGTCTGAGATAAGAGCAGCTAGCTTAAGAGTTCGACAAGGCCTGAACGCTAGGCTAGGGGCATGGTTTGGAGTATGCTCATTTACATGAAAGCATCCACAGAAGAGAAGCCATCCTGTGGCGGCAGGCAGATGCTGCCTGCTCCAGACACTAAGCTGCATAGGTTCCCCAGCTCAGGGATAGGGATCATTAATTTAGAGGGTGGGGACAAGAGCTTTGGGTATGACAGATAGATGCTTAAATCTCTGGGTTCCTTGGCTGATGTCTTGGCTTCTTTGTCAGCAAGAAAGGAATGATAACACCCTCTGTTCAGGCAGTTGAGTGAGGTGTAAACTTAGACCACGAATTTGGTTGGTGCCAGGTCCTGCATATTTCATTGGCTTAATAAATGGTACTTGACTTCTCTCGGGGAACACCTACTGAGCTTGGTGGCTGTCAGGCTCTATCTTAAGCTCTGGGGAGAGGATAGAACAAATCACTTAGGGAGCTTGAAGCCCATTGGAGGGAGATTGATAAGTAAGCAGAGGAACTTGAGCTCTGGACCAGAGGAAGTGCTATAATGAGGAAGGGCAGGGTGTTTGGAGCTGGGAAGGGAGGGGCCATCAGGAAAGACCTTTTGGAGGAGATTGGCTATCTTGGCTGAAATGTGAATGGGCAGCACCAGCTTTGGGGAGGGGGCAGGGTAGGGGAAATGCTCTAAGCAGCTGGAAAATGGGTCTCTGGTAAGAAAATGTAGTCTGCCATCCCTCCAAGCCAGTGGAGAGGCCATTTCCACCTGTGAGCTACAGACGTGAGTAGATAAAAGGCTGTCTCTTCTCTCAGGGTGTCGCTTCCCTGGAGATGTCAGCCTCAGTTCTTTGATGTTGGGTCTCTGCTGTTCTGTAATCCTGACCATCCAGGGGTGGGGGTGTCCGTCTCTGTGGCTCGTGGCTTCCATTGCATTCATTGTTTTGAGTTGGGTTCTGAGCCGAGGTGGTCAAGATAGGGTAGGGCCTGGTCTCAGGGCCTCGTTCCTAGAGAAGTTCCTAACAAGGTGGCCAATGATGTGGGTAGAGAAGAAGAGACGTGGCCTGGCAGGGAAGTAGTGAAAAGTGGGGAGGATGTATCTCGGTGCAGGGAATAGCAACAGTATTCCTGTGGCAGCCACCAGAGTGCTGGGCCAGGGACACTGGAATGGGGCCGCCTGCCCGGATCTTGTCTCCTGACCTCCTCTGCCCTCGCACTCCCTTCAGCAGAGGCTAAAAAATCTGATCTGCCTTGGGAAAGGACTTTGACACATTTTCAAAATAAAGCTGAGAGTAATCTCCAGGGGGCAAGAAAAATAAACAAGCCTTAAAAATGCAAAAGAAAACGTGTTGTTTAAACAAACCAATAAAGAAAAAGGAAAAAATCTGAGGGAGGGCCTCAGTTCCCCGGAGTAAAAGTCTCTGGCTGCATCAACCGGAGGTCTCAGAGATTTCATGGAAACAGAAACACCTGGTGTATTTGTTGGGTGGTAACCAGACCAGATTAAGTGTGAGTTTAGCTACAAGTTAGGGTCCAGTTCAGTGTGTCACAATGAAGGACCCACACAGCGCATGGGGTAGGAGGGCATTGCAAGGCCCCAGTTCTCCCTCTGGTCCAGAATAGCTTCATGCCAGAGAGTCCGGAAGGATAACAGAGGCTGCTGGACTGGAGATAGCGGCCAGATGTCCTAACAAAAAGATCTGAACAAGCAGAGGCCTAGGGGTGACCAAGGTCTCCTTACAACCAGGTAGGGCCTGGCTAGGGCTATTGGAAATGTCTTCTAGGGAGAGAGAGTTTGAGCAAGCCTTGTAAACCCAACCAGGAGTATGGTGGGAGTAGGTGGACCGGAAGTCCTCTGGGTGCCAACAGGGGTGTAAGCAAAGGCATAAGGTGGGAATTCTTCCTCAGTTCTTTGAGAATGGTGGCTTCTGATCCTCTCAAATGTGTTTGCTTGGTTAACAGCCTTCCTGGACTTTACTCCACATATGACACAATCCACCACTTGCTGTGTGTAAATGATAGATTTTATAACCAAAAGTACAACCATTCCCAGGGCAGTTTTAGAATTAATTTTAGGATATTTTTTATCGGCTCCTAAAGGAGCCACACATTTATTAGCAGTCCCTATATATTCCCCAGTCTTGGTGTTGTAAGACAGGGTTTCTCTATGCAGCCCTGGCTGTCCTAGAAGTCGATCTGTAGACCAGGCTGCCCTGGAATTCACAGAGATCCGCCTGCCTCTGCCTCCTGAGTGCTGCGATTAAAAGACATTTGGCACCACTGCTTGGCTCCCCAATTTTTTTTTAATTTATTACATTTTCATGTGTGTGTTTGCTCACATGAACATGCAACAGTGCACATCTGGAGGTCAGGGATGAGCTTGCTGCAGTTACACCTCTCCTTTCTACCATGCGGGTCCCAAGGATTGAACTCATACCATCAGGCTTGGCAGCAAATTACATCAGTGATTCTCAATCTGTGGGTCTCAACCCCTTGGGGGGGGTGTCACATATCAGATATCCTGTATATCAGATGTTTACTTTACGATTTGCAACAGTAGCAAAATTTGCAGTTATAAAGTAACAATGAAATAATTTTATGGTTGGTGTCACTACAGCAGGAGGAGCTGAATTAAAGGGTTGCAGCATTAGGAAGGTCGAGAACCACTGTTTTCCATGCTGGGCCACCTCACTGGCCCTATTCCCCAAGTCTTACTCAACTATTAATCTTCTTTCTGTCCATATGTATTTGCCTAGACTCTGTGTGTGTTTCGTACAAACAGAATCCTGTATTATGTACGCTTTTGTGTATGTTTCTTCCTCTTTCTCCTCTTCCTTTCTTCCTCCTCATCCTCGTCCTCCTAGTCTTCCTCCTTCTGTTGGAAGAGACTTAAGAGTAGCCGGAGCTGACCTCAAATGCACTTCACTCTTCCTCTTTATCATCCCAGGCACTAGAGTTTCAGGCAAGCAACCTGACACCTGCTTAGTGTAACATTTTCAAGGCTTATCTACATTGTAACAGAGATCAATAGTTAATTCCCTTTTACCTTTTCATTTGTTTCATTCCTCTTTATCATCAAATAGTATTCTTAGTGCCAATAAGGGTACTATTTCACACAAGTAAAATCCTTGGTTCAGTTCCCAGCCTGGAAAAAAGTAGGCTTTCCTATGTGAATATCATATACGGTATGTATATGAATCACTTTGTGTATCTTTTTATCAGTTTATGGGCATTTTCTGCTTTCTGGCTCTTGTGATACTGCTAGGAATGTTACATAAAGATTTTTGTATGGTTGAAGTTTTCAGGACAATCCAACTTAAATAAGACAGTCCTTGTGGGGTGATGGAAAGATGGCTAAGCGGATAGATCTGTCCGTTCCCTGTCTCTTCTCAGAGCTTGGATGGGAATGAAGAAGGCAGACCTCATGATCCTGTCCAGATACCCTGGAAGCTGGGAGAGGGATGGCAGGGTGGACTGTGAGGGTCTAGTCAGTCTCCTTTCCGCCAAGCCTGCCATTGTTGGGTCAGGCCAGCAGCTGTTTCAGGGCCGGAAATAGGTTGGGCAGCTGGTATTTTCCCTGGAAATCAGGTGCATTTTTCCTGTGTCCTGCCAAAAGCCAAAATTAGTTAAACACACAGAGAGAAGTTGGTCAGTCTCAGAGAAAGTCAACAGGAAGCTGACTGGCCAGAGGACAAGAGGGAGGTCAGAGAGTCAGTCAAGGCTAACGAGTCCTGTATAAACTCAGGGGAAGCTGTGTGCCCCTCTCACATCACAGGGAGGTGGCTTTGCTTATAGGAAAGGCTACATGCAGGATTGGTCTCATCTGACAGATGAGCAAGCAGGGAACCTCACTGAAGGATTCTTCCATTCAGAGACAGATGGGAAATTGGAGCCCCATTCTCTAGTTTTGCTGTCAGTACAGGGTTAGTGGAAACTGGTCTTTGACCCTCGGTCAAAGCTCACAGAAGACTTAGGACACAAAAACAAGAACTCTGCTGTTTTATTCCCTCTCTGGCCCCTTGCTAAGAGAGCAGGAACCCCACCCTAACCCCACAGGAAAACACAAAATAACACTTTAATTACTATCTTGCCTTCTTTCTGTTTTGTTCTGCAGCCAGAAAACATTATGTTGTTAGACAAGAATATCCCCATTCCACACATCAAGCTGATTGACTTTGGCTTGGCTCACGAAATAGAAGATGGAGTTGAATTTAAAAACATTTTTGGGACACCTGAATTTGTTGGTGAGTTTGGGGATTGTTTTTCTCTCCTTCTGAATGCCAATTGAAACTGGGGAGGGAGTTCAGACCTGAGTTCAAGGCCCAGAATCTGTGTAAGGAAGCCAAGGGTAGTTGTAATCCCAGAGCTAGAGAGGCACAGACAGGTAGAGACTGGTCTCAGTGGCCAGCCAGCTGAGCCTGCCTACTTGACAGGTTCCAGGCCGATGAAAGGCACTGTCTCAAAAACTAAGGCGGATTATATTGAAGGAGCAATAGCCAAGGTTGTCCTGTGGCCTGCAGGCACACACACACACACACACACACACACACACACACACACACACACACACACACAGAGGGGGGTGGTAGAGAAAGACAGAGAGACAGAGAGAAGGAGGGACAGAAATCTTAGGAACAATCCTGGGCTGAGGAATGATGCTTTGGGACACTTGCAAGAAACTGGAGTTGAGAAGGAATCCTCTTGGTAGGCCCTGGGTGAAGAGAAAGGCGTGGGCTTGGCTTTGACTGCCCAGTGGGACAGAGAGTAGCCAGGTGGGGCTAGAAGCCTTTGTAGAGTTAAACATTCCCAGACCTGGCCTCACCTTTTACTCTTGGAAGAGTTCCTTGTGCAGATTTAAAAAACACTTCCTGGGTCTTGGTTCCTCACATGACTCCTCTGTCTGGAGCAGCTTTTGATTTCTTGAAAAGGAAAGAGGGGGTCATCTGCCAGGTGCTAGATCCCCACCTGCCTCTCCCGAGGGAGAGCCTGGCCTTCACTCACATACTGCAGCAGTCAGCTCCGGCCGAGCTCTGGCCTTGATTCCTTTCCTCTTCCTCCCACCCTTTGCCCTAACCTTTCCTGTCCTACACACTAGATACTCTCCAGGGAACTGGTCCAGAGGTTTGGGGCTCATTAGAAAATACCTCTGCAGAGAAGAAAGGAACAAGAGTTGAGAATCAAACCATCATTTATCTTGTATGGGACTTGGAGTGTTTCAGAAATGGAGGGTGTGGTCTCCTCAAAAGGCAGCTTGAGTTATTTTCTCCACCAAGTACCTTGTTCTAGGCCAGACCCTGTGTCAAAAAAAAAAAAAAAAAAAAAAAGAAAGAAAGAAAAAAAAACAACAAAAAAACAAAAAACAAAAAACCCAACATCCACCCCCAACAACAGACAAAATATGAGAACTTTAGGGCTGTAGATGTGGCTCAGTGGCTAAAAGTCCATACTCTTTCAGAAGACCCCAATTCAGATCCTAGCACCCATGGTAGATGACTCATGATCATCTGTAACTCCAGCTCCAGAGTGTCCAAAACCCTCTTCTGCCTTTTGTGGGCACCTGTGCTCACACGTGCACACTTACCCACACATAGACGCACACATCTGTTTTGAAACTATTAAAAAAAAATCAGTGTGTAGTCATGTATGGCAGTCATCATTTTAGTAAGACGCAATGAAATTAATTTCCTAGGGCTGAGGAGACAGCATTGAGTAAAGTACTTGCCATGCCTGTGTGATCTCAGTTTGAATCCCCAGAACCCATGAGAGCCAGGTGTGGTACTGTGTGTCTACAATCTCAGAGTTTACAGCAAGATAAAAAGCAGACAGGAGAGTCCTCAGGAGGTAATGGGCCAAGCCTGGTATACATAGGGTGAACATGAGATGCACAGAGAGAGAGAGAGGGGGGGGGGAGGGAGAGAGGTGCAGACAGAGAGAGACAGAGAGAGAGACAGAGAGAGACAGAGAGAGAGAGAGAGGTGCAGACAGAGAGAGAGGGGGGACAGAGAGACAGAGAGAGACAGAGAGAGAGAGACAGAGAGAGAGAGACAGAGAGAGAGAGACAGAGAGACAGAGAGAGAGACGGGGTGGGGGTGAAGGAGAGGGAGGGGAGAGAGAGAGATGAATTCCTAGAGAAATGATCATAGTTTGGTTGTCAGAGTGGTGTCAGGTTGCCATGTGAGAATGACTTGGAGCTGGGCATGCTGGTCTACACCTTGTAATCCCAGTAATCGGGAGGTAGAGGCAGGAGGATCTGGAGTTCAAGGCTATGATAAGCTACACTGGGAATTTGAGTTCAGCCTGTACTGCATAAATCTTGTCTGAAAAACAAAGAGACGTCTCTAACTCAGGAATTTGAGACGGAGGCCAGCATGGGCTGCATAGTCAGATCTTGGCTCTCCAACTTGAAAAAAAAAAAAAGATTCTTGGCTGGATGGTGGTGGCTCACACCTTTAATCTCAGCACTTAGGAGGCAGAGGCAGGCATTCTGGGTTCAAGGCCAGCCTGTTCTACAGATCGAGTTTCAGGAGGACAGCTGAGGCTACACAGAGAAACCCTATCTCAACACCCCCCCCCGCTACACACACACCCCAAAACATTCTTTAAATATATATTCAAATTCTGCACCTCTCTTATTGGACTAGTCCATAGATTACTTGAGGTCCACACCTAATTTGAATATCATTAAAAAAAAAAGAACACACTTTCATGTGTCTTATCGGCAAAAATGGAAAAGAAAAGAAAGTAGCAGTGGTAAGAAGCAGAAACCATTCAAGCCTCTCTGAGAGGGACTGGGTGCAGACATACAACAGCTCAGCACATGGGCTAATACACAGTGGAGAAAACAGAAGTCCATGCAGGAAGCAAGCAGAAGCAATCAAGAGATACAGTACATCCTGGCACCATTTAAAAATAGCCAGGGAAAAAAGTCAAAGCCAGTATGGGGCGTCTGCGTGTTGAAGGAGGAGATGTAGGGGAGAGGACAGCAGACAGCCTGTAGATGCTGTGATTTAGACATTATTCTGGGTGTAGAGCTCATCTATCCCGTGCTCCCCTTCTTGCCTTAGCAGTTATCAAGGCTCCCTTTTTCTCTCATGAGGTACCGCCTTTATAATGTCTCCATTACCACGTGCTTACAAGTCACAGTCAGAGTGAGCATGAAACCGAAGGTTGGCTTTCTGGGGCCTCTGTGCTCTCGGGGCATCTCACGGTCCTCTTGTCTCTTTGGCGGAATCTTCTCTCACACTCTATACTGTCTCTTGGTCGCTCACTGTATCTTTGGCTCAGTTCCTACTGCCACGTTTTCCTACTTCCTCTTCCTTTGTACCTTCCTTTTCCTTCCTCATCATGGCTTGTTCATGAGAGGTTCTCCCAGCTTAGCAAGAAACTCATGTCTTACCCTGTCTGGGCTACTGCAACCAAACATCTAAAACCTATTGACCAAAGATCCGGTGGTAGTGAGTCCCACATGATGGTGCCAGTGGGCCTGGTGTCTGGTGAGGGACCTTGTCACAGATACCATTGTCTTCCTCTATTCTCATGTGGGAACATGCTCTCTGGAGCCTTTATGAAGGCCTCACTTTATTCTGGAAGGTTTACTATCCTGAACTAATCTACTGTAAGGCCCTGTTGTTATTGTTGGTTTTCTTTTTTTCATTGCCCAAGAGTTAGATTTCAACATAGACTTCCTGTAGAAACTCCCACAGTCCTTAGCAACCTGTTTCCTCAGCATTCTTACATCCAGATTATTCCCACCCACTGTTCTAATATTCCTTTCTCACTATTGGAGACTCAGGATGGAGACGATAGGCACCAAACACTGTAGAATTCCCTAGAACCATCTCCTCTCATCTCTATTCCCTCTTGACGCTTAAACATGACTTCTTTCAGCTCCAGAAATCGTGAACTATGAGCCACTGGGACTGGAGGCAGACATGTGGTAAGTGGTGGCCCGGGATCCTTCCAGGGGCAGAAGGCCCCAGCCCCTGTTTTAGATGGCATGCCCTTCAGTGTTTAAACCCTTAGTCTCCGGGAGCAGTAGCTGTGCAGCCAGCCCGAAGGCAGTGTCAGCGGGAGAGGGGCTGGGGCAAATGCAGGCTTATCCTGGGTCAGCCTCAACTGGGGTCTCAAAAGCAGTTAAGTTAGCTCCATTGGTCCATCCATCAGCCGTTCCACGAGAGCATTCTATGTCCTAGGCCTGTGCTGGCCTAGTAATTCTGCTGTGATAAATTCTTTACTTGTTTTGTTTGACCACTGCTTTACAGTTGGTGCGGCTCCTGACCCCGCCCTCGGTCCTGTGAGGTTGTTTCTTATTCTTGAGTGTCCTCAGTATATAAGGAAAGGGGGCTCAGTGGTTAAGGGACACGCCTCGAGGACTGCGTCTGCAAATTCAGAAGTCAGACCCTGACTTTGGGTCCTTGACTCAGTGTGCAGAGAGTGAGGATCCTAAATGCGTTCTGTCTGTTGCAGAGTGGGATAGGGAGGGGCAGGACTTGAGATGGCATTCAGAGGCCACCTGGGGGAAGCGAGTGACCCCCTGGAGGGCCTGACACAGCCACTCTTCTTTACAGGAGCATCGGAGTCATCACCTACATCCTGTGAGTATTTCCAGCTTAGGGCTGAAGCCCTGCTCAGCTTTAGGAAGAGGGAGAGGGGGCAGGGGGGCATCGATAGATGTGTTACATCCACACAGCTTCTGAGGCCAAGCGCTCTGAGCTCCACTTCCTGCACTTGAGCAGGGTTAGTGTGAGAGAGCTGCCCACCCTCCTACACAGGTCACGTCTAAATTTCTTGGCGGTAAGCTCTGGCCGCTCTGCTCAGCCTTTGGCTGAGATCTTTACTTCACCAGAAGCCTTGTGACAGCCCCGAGGATGCCTGCACGTGCCCTCTCTCCTCTCTTCTCATCTCTAGGTCACTTTCCCTCCCTCTCACACTTTCCTCCCCCCTTTTTCCCCCTTTCTTGCCCCCTTGTATCCAGTGGCTTAAGCCAAGATTTCCTGTGTAGGGTTTTGTTTGTTTTGTGGACGTCACGTGGGGCAGGATACCAGTGCTGTCTCTTTCTGTCTCTGTGGCCGTGGACAGGTATTTAACCTTTGGACCTGTTTTTCTTATCAGAAAAAATAGGAACTACAGACTCTCTGCCATAGGAAGTAGGGTGGGAACAGCCACTGTGGACACATTTCCTAGGTTCGGTTTTGGCACACAGGGCAAGCTGGTAGATACTCAGTCCCCAGTGCTTCCAAGAGGTTGCCCTTGGTAGCTCACATGGAGAATGCCATTTTCATGGCATTTTTGGGGAGGTGAAAGTCAGCCCTTGGCCAGGGCCAGTGTTCCACCGCCAGGGATTGTTCCCAGCAGTGTAGGCTGGGAACTACACTGTGACTCCTGCAGTACAGCTGAGGCCCTCAACTCTGCAAGCCTTTTAATACCTACCCTGGCCCAGACCCCACCCACATCCATTAAGTCAGAATCACTAGGGTAGGGCCATGGCCTCAGTGCCTTTTTAACCACCTAGCTGGATCGGACGCAAAGTGAACAGCCATTTCTCTGTACTCACAGAGCCAGGGAGCTTGTTGCCTATTTTTTTTCTTAAATCTTGGGTTTCTTTAGAATTCTAGTTTTCATATTGAACTATTAAGGAATTCTACGGCACACACAGTGTTCTTATGACTCCTTGACCTTGATGAGACTTATTTTATTTTGTGTTACTTTTCTTGTTTTGTTTTACTGTGTAGCCCTTTGATTATTTATTTTTGTGGTACGAGGAGTTTGAAACTAGAGTAATTGGACGTAAGCCAGGCAAATGTACTACTGCTGAATTATATCCCTGGAATTCCTTAATTATTTCTTCTTCTTCCCCTTCCCCTTCTCTCCTTCCCCTTCCCCTTCTCTCCTTCCCCTTCCCCTTCTTCTCTTCTTATTCTTATTCTTCAATCTTATTCTTACTCTTCCTTTTCCTTTTCTTTTCTTTTCTTTTTTTTTAGAGACTTGGGACTCATAGAAGGTTATTATGTTCTGTGACAGAGACACACTCGATTGCACAGGCTAGCCTTGGGCTTGTGATATTCCTGCCTCAGTTTTCCCCACAAGCTGGGATTATAGACCTCGTGTCTATTGCCTAGACAGTGGTGGCACACGCCTTTATTCCCAGTACTCAGGAGGCAGAGGCAGGTAGATCTCTGTGAGTTCAAGGCCAGCCTGGTCTACAGAGTGAGTTCCAGGACAGCCAGGGCTATGCAGAGAAGCCCTGTCTCTAAAAACAAAACAAAAACAAAACAAAAAGAAAGGAAACTTGTTCTGTCAGAAGTACTCTGTGCAAGCACTCAGGATACTGACATGGATGAGAGTTGGATTTGCTTGTCCTGGACTCTGTGTCTGTGGGAGATACGACCCTGTGGGAGCATGGTTACACTGGAGTTTTGAACACATTTCTGTGGAACAGAGAAGGAGATGAACAGATCTACCTGTCTAGGTAGATGTATTTGAACTAGTAGCTGTTAGCATTCTAAGCTCCACTCCCACAGTTACCTGGCAACAGCCAGGTATGCCTGACACTATAAAAGGGGCTGCTTGCCCGTCCTCTCTCTCTTGCTCTTGCTCTCTTCCCTCTTTGTCCCTTCTCTCCCCATTCCCTTCCCCCCCTTCTCTCCACAAGCTCATGGCCGGCCTCTACTCCTCTATTCTCTCTCTCTCTCTCTCTCTCTCTCTCTCTCTCTCTCTCTCTCTCTCTCTCTCTGCCTTTCTTTGCCCTACTACCCTCTTAACTCCCCTCCCCATGCACTGAATAAACTCTATTCTATACTATACTGTCATGTGGCTGGTCCTTCAGGGGGAAGGGATGTCTCATCATGGACCCGCGGAGGCACCCCCTTTCCTCATACTTTACCACACCTCCATAGAACATAATCCCCCCTCTCTTTATCTTTTTATAAACACATCAGTAGCTATAGAATGGACTGGATTCCCCCAGGTAGGAGAGAAGAGATGAGGGAGGACACAGCACACGTGGCATAGACCAATTTCTGGCCTTATGGAAACGGGAGACTTAGGACTCATAGAGGGTTATTATGTTTTATCCATGCCATAAATAATGATTTATTTCTATCTAGAACCACTAGTATGGATCAGAGTTATACAAAGCATCTTATCTATTTCTTATGGTGCTCTGGACTGGTCCCAAAGACTTTATACATGCTAGGCAAGTGCTCTACCCATGAAATACATCCATATTCACGGACTGTTTGTTTGTTCGTTCTTGAGATGGGGTCTCACTATGCAGTTCTGGCTAGCCTAGAACTCTCTATGTATACCACACTAGCTTTAAATTCATACAGATTCTTCCCCTGCCTCTGCTTTCTAAGTGAGTGCTGGGATTAAGAGTGTGCACCATTCCGCCCAGTCTTCCTTTGATCTTTTAAGATATAGACTCTAAGTAGCTCAGGCTGGCCTTAAAGTCTCTTCCTCCTGCCTCTGTCTGCCAAGCGCTGGGATAACAGGCATTCACTGCCACAGCTCCCTGCCCGGTGTGTTTTGCACACATTAGTTCTTCAAGTCAATCATGTGCAGCATGGGTGGGGGCTGTTTCTGTCTTCATTTTAAATGAGGAGCCAGCGTCTTGGAAAGGTAGAGGACTTTTCTCAGTTTACAGTTAATGAGTGGCAGAAGTGGATTTAAACTCAGAGTGTCAGAGTTTCCCAGTGCACCTTGCTGTTCCCCAGTGCTAAGAAAGCAGTGACAGGGACAGGAATGACTACCACGAGCTGTCTGCTAGATAGAAACAGACTTTCAGCCGAGTGAGAGAATGTGTTAAGGGAGCAGAAATGAAATCCGAAGTGACTCCCAGCACAGCTAATTGGTAAGATGACGTGGTTAATCAAGGTGGGTGGTGCATGGATGGGGTGCGTGCATCTTAAGGGCGTATCTGCGTAGAGGTACCCAGTGCTCAAGGGGAATTCGAATCAAGAGTTGGTGCTTCAGGAGGTCATTGTATGGCATGGCCTCATCCAGCCCCATGGGGACGAAATGTTTTCACGCCTTCTCAAGCTTTGTTCCCTCAGTCTGGAAGTTCTTCCTGGAGCCATTCTAACTGCTGACAGCCTATTCATTCTTTAAGATCAGCCACCCCGTGAAAGCTGCAACGCCCCTACCTCCCTGAGCTCCCCGGGTTCTTTGTTTGGCTCCTTACTGCACTTTACTTTGTTCTACCAAGGGCTGTTTCTCTTCTTTTAGCTTGAGAGTCCCTTAAACACAGTCTCCCTGAGTCAGGTACTCAGTGGGAGGTTCAGAAAGTGAGTTGGCTTAGACAGCACTGAGAAATCAACTGTTTGGTTGCCTGGAGAGAACGGGCTGGGCCTTTCCCTCAGTTCCACGGTTCCTTCTCTGTTGTCCTCAGTCTAAGTGGAGCATCCCCCTTCCTGGGAGACACAAAGCAAGAAACCCTGGCAAACATCACTGCTGTGAGTTACGACTTTGACGAGGAATTCTTCAGCCAGACCAGTGAGCTGGCCAAGGACTTCATTCGGAAGCTTCTTGTGAAGGAGACCCGGTAAGCGGATACAGTCTGGTTTCTCAGGTGCACATTCTTTCCCGTGGCCTTTCAAAGGCGTGCCAGCCCGCCCTCGCTCTGCCGTCTGGGTCATGTAGTCCAGTCTGGTCAGGTGCCGAGATGTGTCCCTGGCCGTGACTAGGTGCGCATCCTGACATCTTGGTTTTGTGCCTTCATCTTCTGCCAGAGTGCAGATGACCCTGTCTGCACGAGCACGCACGCTTATATGCTTGCACGCGTGTGTATTTGGATATCAGTGTAGCGTCTTCCCTAAACATATGCAGGATTCTGATTTGAAAGGTAGACTATGAACATTTTGAAGCGTATTCAAGCTGAGAGTGGAGGCAGAGCAGGCCCAGAGAGGTCAGAATAGTGGGAGAGATGAGACATACAAATCCTACCTCTCCTTCAGCGGCCCTGTTGAGCCAGGAAGCTGTAAGGCCAAAGAAGGGGGATGGGCAAGAATCGGTGAGCTATGATTATCTGTGTGAGCATCAGAGAAGGGGCCTGGATGGGCAGGGGACAGGTCCTCAGGCCAGGGCTATGTCCTCTGACTTTCACAGACTTCAGAGAGAATCAGAGCGGGGTCCTGTGGCATGCAGAAGGGTTGGGGCTCAACCTACCTGAATGTTGAGCAGTAGAGGACAGAGGAGAGAGCTGGGAGGAAAACATCACAATGGACACCAGAGACTTGGCCCTGGAGAGCTGGCTTTCAGGGGGGTCTGGAAGCTCAGTAGAGGGTGGCGATTAGATCCTCCAGTGTGGAAACTGAAGTTGAGGGCCTGGGTAGTAAGGGTTCTGTCTGGATCCTTTCCCCAAGAGTATTGGAAATGCAGTCTGTTTTCAGCCACCTCTGTGCTTGTCCTGCTTTGATGGTGCAGCCAAAGGATGTCAAAGAGGTGGGACACTGAGTGCTGCTCCTGGAAGTGTCCTCAGGGGTCATTTCTGTTTCCTCGTTCTCATTGCAGGAAACGGCTTACCATCCAAGAGGCTCTCAGGCATCCCTGGATCATGGTAAGGGCATGGTATTGAGCTCCAGTGAGCAGGAGGTCCCTCTTCTGCCACCAGGGCTGGCTGTGGCAGGCAGATACAAACAGCTGTTAGGAGGCCTTTGCTTGATCTCGGGTACTCGTCAAGGGTCCTCAGAGGGCCTGGGCTTGTTATGCTGGCTCCGTACTAGAGCGCTTGCCTCACACGCATGAGGCTGTGCAGTCCATCAAGAGCACCACAAAAACAGACAAAAGTGAGTAAATTAGGGTTATGCCATCTGAAGCTTGCATTTTGTGGGTTCAGAGAGCCAGTGCAGCACCGCAGATGTCACTTGAGACGCTTTTTTTTAAATCAAATGTAGTTTACTGGGAGTCATCTCGCTGTCCCTTTTTACACAGAAGTCCGGTTGTAGACAGATCTCAGGCCACTAGAACTTTGTAATCAGGTGGATTTCTTTTTCTGACTACCAGGCTCTCACTACAGGATGAAATGAAAGCCAATCACTTTTATAGGTGCTGTGTGGCTTCGGGAATTTGGTCCTGAGACAGAGATCTGATATGGAAGGGAACCCGAAACTCTGTTAGGACAATTCTGTCCCCTGTTGGAGGGTCAGGGCAGAAAGTGAATTCCCGTCTAACTCTGCTTGTAGTGGGGGCCCACTGGTTTTCAGTCTTGATGTTGGTGTGAAGAGGGTACTGGAAATGGCGGGTACTGGAGCAAGGCCCAGCCCTGGTTCTGTGGGCTGATAAGCTGAACACTCTCTGGACTCCATTAATATTATTCACTGGGAAGGCCCATTGGAATGATCTCAGTGTGGATGAGAAGGGTAGAGGCCTATAGATAATAGTTCAAGTTCATTTACTCCTTGGAGGATAGGGAAGGGCAATAATCTTCCAGGTTGGGATGTGCTTATGGCCCAAAGCTAGAGAGCCCCTTGGGCTCTTTTCTACTGAGCATGCTGATATCCTCAGCCTTCCTCTGCCCACCATAGCCTGCATGTTTCAGCCCTTGAGTGGATGTTTGCAGAGCCTCTGCTTGTCTATGTGAGCTGCTATTAAATTCTATGTGCGTAGACCCTCTCTAATGGTCATAGAGCTCTCTGACCTGAAGTGAGCATGCAGGCAGTACTCCTACGTCCCTCAGTGTCTCTTGCTGTGTGTGGGAGGCAGTGCTAGCCTCACCCTGGCTCTTCCTACCATGTCTTGAAACGAGCAGTGAATGCCAAAGAGGCCGTGTGTGTGCCTTCTGCCTGCAACTCGGACTGCCCTGTGGAACACATAGTATGTTAATATTCTGGTTCTTCTGTCTGAACACCTACTAGTCAAAAGGAGAAGCCAGCGTCCCTGAGCAGTGGAAGACACAACCTGCCCAGCTGAAGACCAAACGCCTAAGAGAGTATACCCTCAAATGCCACTCCAGCATGCCCCCCAACAACACTTATGTCAACTTTGAACGTTTTGCTCACGTAGTAGAGGATGTGGCTCGGGTAGACGAGGGATGCCATGCCCTCGCAGGAGCCCATGATACCCTGCAGGATGATGTGGAGTCTTTGGTCTCCATCTACAATGAGAAGGAGGCTTGGTACCGAGAGGAGAACGAGAATGCCCGTCATAACCTGTCCCAGCTCAAGTATGAGTTCCGCAAGGTGGAGTCCCTGAAGAAGCTTCTGAGAGAAGACATCCAGGCCGCAGGGGCCAGCCTTGGAGGTGTGGCCAGGAAGCTAGACCATCTGCAGGTGCAGTTTGAGACTCTGAGGCAGCAGCTGTCAGCAGACATTCAGTGGATGCAGGAAATGGCGGGCATACTCCAGCTGGAGAGTGGGAACACTGACGGCCACGCCTTGGGCTCCGTGTTCCACCGGGACACCAGTGAGTCCCTACCAGAGCTGCTCAACAGATCACACACGGAGGGGATCCTGGCCGGCTTGAATCTCTGAGCACCAGGATCTAGTCAGTAGTGCATTCCCAGGGTTTTGTAGAAGCATGCTGTCTTCCCCTCTGCTGGTGCATCTAGCTGGAAGTGTCGTGCAGGGTGTGTGTTTGCAGCCTTCACTGCCTCTAGAGTTCCCCAGCCACTGGGGTCTTAGTTAGTTAGTGGACCTACTCCGCACCTCCCTCACCAGCCTAGTTTTCTGAGAGAGTGCTGGCAAAGCAGCTGAGCTGTGGAAACGATGAGAAAACCTATCCCCTCAGCATGCCCTTCTCTGGGGGTATCTTCCGGGCCCCAGGAAATGCTGTATAACTGGGTAATGATGACGGATTGGCTCATCTCTCACATTCCACATGCATGGTGTCTGAGCGAAGATCTTGGATGGACATAGCTAGCATAACTTGCTCAGCAGTACCTTCCTGTTACAGAGTCAGGGCCTTATAGTACACAGAAAATGTTAAGTTCCTTTTGAGTTGTCTTCTCACTCATTGGGTTTTATGACTGTGACCTTACTGGATGCTTAAGGAACTCTAAGGGGCTGGGATATAGGTCAGTTTCTAGAGTGCTTGCCCAGCATCCACAGAGCCCTGGGTTTGATGCCCTGCATAGCATGAAGTAGGCTCGGTGATACATACTTCTATTCCTGGGATTTAAGAGGAGTCAGAAGGATCGAGAGTTCAGAGTCATCTCTGACTATATATTGAGTTTGAGTTAAAGGCCAGCCTAGGCTATATGACACCCTGTCTTGGGGTGGGTCAGGGCTCTGTGAGCGGAGAATAAGGACAGTATTATTACTGTTCATTTCCCATAACTGATGAAGAAGTTGACACAGAGATGGAGAATTGGCATAGGAGCGTTCACAGCCAGTTGCCTTCCCAGGGTGTTCATCTTTGAGGTGCGATATGGAGGAAGAAGTTTAGTGAGGTTTAGCTGTAAATATCCATCTTGATATTAGAGTTCAGATCCCAGAGGCTAAGGGTCTGACTTTATATTGAGGATGAAGACAAGAGACATACAACAAGGATGTATTTATTCCTGTATAGTAGGCCAGTGGGCCTTGAAGCCTGGCAAACCCCAGAGAGCTTTGAGAAGCACGGGGCTCATTGGTCTCTTCTAGCTCCCAAACTTCATAGCGTGATGTCATCTCCCCTTCCTAGGAGGAAGGCCAATGCATCCATGCAGACAGCACATAGACTATGGACCTTGGACCCCACATGGAACTAAAAGCTTGGGACTAGGGGCCAACTGCATCACTTCAAGTACCTCCATAGCCTCACAAAATACCCAGAGATATTATCCCCAGGTTAGGGAGGAAACCAAGAAAGAATGTGACTTGTCCTGTGTCACATTAGTGATAACAATGGGAGCCTTCTGGTGAGTCTGTCACTCTTCCTGATTTCCTTAACTACGTGGACTTTAGGAATTGATTCTGTGCTTGAGGAAGTGGATGGGACCCAAGCTCATCCATCCATTCAGACATAGTTAGCAGGCACCTGCCAGTTTCAAAAAAGTTGACTCGAGTCTGGGGATGTGATGTTATGTAACATCAAGTCAGTTTTCCTTGGAGTTCTCAGTTAAATGATAGATTCTAGCATTACTCAAGAATTATACAAATGAAGAACTCCAGCTGGTTCCTATGCTGTGAAAGAGAAGGGGGCAACATTGTAAGGCCTGGAGAGAGAGATGGAGGGAGGAAGGGAGGGGTGTAGAGATAGATACATGATAGCTAGATAATTGGGTTGATCTGCTTAGGCAACTATGTATGGAGGACATGGGCTGTGGCCAACTAAGCAAACCTGGGAGAGAGCTGTCCCCTGTAGACTGTCATGCCATGTAGACTGTGATGATGAGAAGGGAATGAAAGGAAAATCAAAATAGAGAGAATGGTATGTACACTGTAGAGACCAGGTGTGTACACTGTAGAGAGCAGGTGTGTACACTGTAGAGAGCAGGTATGTACACTGTAGAGAGCAGGTATGTACACTGTAGAGAGCAGGTGTGTACACTGTAGAGAGCAGGTGTGTACACTGTAGAGAGCAGGTATGTACACTGTAGAGAGCAGGTGTGTACACTGTAGAGAGCAGGTATGTACACTGTAGAGAGCAGGTGTGTACACTGTAGAGAGCAGGTGTGTACACTGTAGAGAGCAGGTGTGTACACTGTACAGAGCAGGTGTGTACACTGTAGAGAGCAGGTGTGTACACTGTAGAGGGCAGGTGTGTACACTGTAGAGAGCAGGTATATATACTGTAGAGCGAGCTGAGGAAGAGCAGAACCAGCAAGGCCTGTTGAGTTCTACCTTTGCTCCCAGGGTCACCAGAAGCCATTAACAGGTCCTGGGCTAGTGTTGAAGTAGAAATTCTCAGCAGGCAGCACAGACTAGATTTTGATCTAATAAACTCATTCTCTAGAATCCTTTTTTAAAATTAGCAAGCTGGATCATTTAAGGTATCACATATAATAACTGAAATAGAAACTATTTTAATCAAGTATAAGAAACCACAATTTTAAGATGCATGGTTATTTCACGGACAATTAAGGAAGAAAAGCATCCTATCATGGGCAGTCTTGTAGGAGATGCACAGGGAGAGGGCAAACAAGAGACAGCACCACCACGCAGAAGAGGGTGCAAACACACCCGGCTCAACTTTGACCCTAGGTAGAGACAGTAAAACGTGGAGGAGGAGGCCTGGCTACATTTGCAACATTGCTCTCTGGGTTTGGGCCACATTGGTGTGAACCAGAAGAACTTCAAGCATGGACTGCTGTGGCCCACAGTCGAAGGCTGGGTGACCCCACCTGACTCACTGAGGCTGTGCAGTCCACTCTCCCAATGACCTGCCTCACTTCAGGCCCACAGTGCTGAGATGCCGTGTTGACTGGGAGTTTGACGATGATGGCTGTGGTTTGACGTTGCACATCCAGGGATGAAGGAAAGGCTGCAGAACCCTGTGCCTGACGCTAAAGACAAATGACTCCACAGATGCTTCCAAGTCCCATGTGCCCTGTTCACATACGTGTTTGGTACAAGACACCATGGATATTAAAGGTCCTTTTGGGTGTATCAACAGACCCTGACATTTACATTGGGTTTCCTAAAAAGAGAACGGCCATGGGTGCAAGATGCTGGATGAACCTTCTCTGAAGGCCAAAGTAAATGCAAGAAGATTTAAGTGATGGCCATGATTTGATTAGGGAGGATGGGAAGGGAGAGAGAGAGCTGGTTTTCTTGTGTTTGTGGAATCTACTACTCTGTTCATGCTGAAAGGGTCCTCGGAGGGGAGCTCCCCAGAACTCTCCCTGTACAGCAGTTTGTGGGATGGCACTTATCCAAGGTCACACAGCTGGTCAGCCTCTGGCCTGGCTCAGAGCCATAGTGGTTTCCTTCCTTGCAGTGAAATTTTCCTCTGTGTTCAGGGCTGGTCATAAGTACAGTGCCTCCTTACCTGTTTCTTTTTTTTTTTTTTTTTTTCTTTTTTTCGGAGCTGGGGACCGAACCCAGGGCCTTGCGTTTGCTAGGCAAGCGCTCTACCACTGAGCTAAATCCCCAACCCTCCTTACCTGTTTCATAACCGGAGTCTTAACTGGACAAAGACAAAGTTAACTACGAAAAGAGCCCAGAGACTTTCAGGGAACTTAGAGGAGACTGTGACCTTCCTATGTCACGACACACAAACTCCTTTCTCCTAAGGTATCACAACCTGATGCGCCGGGGTAACTGAGGAGACCCGGGAAAGGAGTGCAGTCAGTGAACCTGCTTGCTCCTTATGGGCACACGGATGGCATTTTAATAGCCACCTAGAGCACAGGGCTGTCACGGCAGGATGGGGGATAGGGAGTGGAGTGCTTCACCAGGACCTAGAGGAAGGGAGCTGGGAACAGGGAGCAGCTCACTGATTTGAGTCTCTGTCACCCTGGGATACTTACATACGGGGGTACAAATATGTGTATAGGTACATTTTATACATATGTATATGCCTGTGGAAGCCAGTGGTCAACCTTGATTGTCATTTCTCTGGAGCTATCTTCCGTGGCTTATTTTCAAGAGAGAGTCTCTGGCTGTGTAGCCCTGGCAGACCTGAGACTCATGATGCAGACCAGGTTGGCCTCCAGTAGAGATCTACCCCTCTGTGTTAGGATCCAAGTCATGTGCCACCACTCCCAGCTTAGCCACCTTGCTTTTTGAGACCTCATAGGGACCACATAGACCAGGCTGGCTGGCCACTGAGCCCTAGGGATCTGCTTCATTTGACCTCCAAGGCACTGGGGATACAAGTGCACACCACTGAGCCTGGCCTTTTACCTGGGGATCAATCGCAGGTCCTCATGTTAGTGCAATCAGCGCTTTGCTGGCTAAGATATCCCCCAGACCCTCACGAAAGATTTTTAATTTACCAGACTTTAAATTAAAGCTTGGCTTCGTGCTCAGTTCAAACATCATTTAGGCTGTCAGGAGGGCAGGGAAAGTGTATAACATATCCCCGAAAATCAGTTCCTAAGGAAGTTGGGAGGCAGGTCCTTGGGCAGGAAGCTGTCCTAGCCTGAAGCAGATACAACTATGGCTGCCCTGTGTGTGTCGGGAAGGGCAGCCACACTCGGCAGTGGATGGTTGTGCAGATTCTGAAGACTCATGAGAAAGAGTTGGAGCAGAGCAGAGGGAATGATCACAGTGTGAAGAGCAGAGACTCCTCCTCTGCTTCTCCTCCTGAGGCGACGATGACAGGGGTAGCTTCCCTTCTCACAGCCCAGTCAGAGGTTGCTGTGTGCCCGGATATAACCGTTTCATCACTGTCAAATCTTCTAGAAATGTCTGTGGAGCTGAATGGCTTTTCTCCTTTGTGAACTTCTTGGCCTGTGGGGACGGTTCTTGCCCTGGAGACTAAAACTAGTGGTGGGCATGTTGGAGTTGCAAAGGGGCCGGTTCAGTTGAACAAACACCCATTGTGTTCTGGTTCTAGGGGGAGGTGACAGATGAGGTCATGAAAACCCTGAATGAGAGGTTGATAGGGAGAGATATTTTCTTTAATGATGTAGTCACTGGTAAACCTATCCAGGCTCATGTGAACAGCCTCATGCGTCTCACTGGGACACACACACACTCACGCTCACACACTCACACACACACACACACACACACACACACACACACACACGAGGGGCTCTAGTTAGAAAGTGGAAGGGGATTAGTAAAAGAGTGGAGAAGGATTAATGGGGTGTGTATGTGTGTGTGAATGTGATTGGAAATACATTATGTTCATGTCTGAAAATGTCATAATGAAATCCTTTACTACAAATAATGTATGCTAATAAAAATATTTAAAAATTTACCTCAGAGTGGAAAAAAGATTCAGTATCAGGCCAATGGGATCCAATCAAGCAGGAGGTAGGAGAGGCTTGGTAAGTTATCAGTTAGACCAGTGGTTCTCAACCTTCCTAATGCTGTAGCTCTTTAATCCAGTTCCTCATGTTGTAACCCCCCAGCTGTAAAATTATTTTTGTTGCTACTTAAAAACTGTAACTTTGTGACTGTTATGAATCATAAGTATCTGTATTTTCCAATGGTCTTAAGCAGCTCCGAGGAAAGGTCATTTGACCCCCAAAGGGATCCCGACCCACAGGTGAAGAACGGTTGAGTGAGAGTAATAACACAGTAGAGGTGTTTCCTGGTTGAGGCAGTGCATGAAGGACAGCAGAGTCTGTGGAGATCTGAGGCAGCTGCCTCCTCCTGTGTCCTTACGGAAGACACTGGGTAGAATCTGGAGGTCTGTGCCCAGATTGGGCCAAAAGCTTGGAACTGAGTGATAGGTGGAAAAGGAAGGTTACAGAGATTAAAATTAGTCTGTAACTTTTTAAAGGGAAAATTCTCAAGACGTATGTAGAGGTATGGAATGGTGAGTTCCATGTGTCACCCCCTGCTTCAGCAGGGATCCAGTCCATGGCTGTCACCTCCTTTATCTCCTGCTCTAGCTTCTTCTGAAGTATTGAATATACTTCAAGGCAAGCTTTAAGTGTATTCAGCTCATACCCCAGCCCCCGCACTTTCGAGACACCTTGCTATATGGTCCAGCCTGACCTCAGCTTCCCAATTCTCCTGCTGTAGCCACCAAGTGCTGTGATTGTGGGTGTGTGCCCCCCAAGCCTGCAGGATCTTTCTCTGGTGCCTTCTGCTTTTTTGTTTGAGATAGTCTCCCTTCTCCTGGATACTCATCAAGAAAGCCAGGCTAGCCCGTTGAGTTTCCCAGGGATCCACCTGCCTCTTCCTCCCTTGTCTCTGTGACTATAATTACAAATGCGTACACTGTGCCCATAATTTTCCATGGGCTCTGGGTTAAACTCCAATCCTCATGCTTGTGAGGCAAGCACTTCACCAACTGAGTCGTCTTTTGTTGTGTAAGCATTGTGACATCATTATGCCTAAGGAAATCAGCGATTCCTTTGTCTCCTTCATGAACCTAATCCACCCTCATGTGGCAAGGGTGTTGTTACATCCATGTGGTTTGTTCATATCAGGACCCAACCACAGTTCCCACGTGGTATTTAGTTGAAACCTTTACATACTCTTAAGGGTACAGGAGGGAGAGTTTTGGGAAGTTTTCCTTAGAGACAAAAATTGCTTAGAAAACACAAAGACCTGGTAAAGAGGATTAAAACAATATCGATGATCTGTCCCAAAACCTACCAGAAAAATGAGACTAAGCCAAGCACGGAGAGGAACATTTTCACCTTCTCCCAGTGGCTGCAGGGTCAGCTCCTGAGCACCCAGGCTGGAGGAGACAGATGAACTCACAAAATTTTCACCTGCATCTTCCTGGGAAAATAGGTGTTTGCCAACAGGGGCCGAGGCCCAGCCAGCAAAAGGAAGGGAAGAGGTACCTCTTGGAGGAAGACTTAACTGAGAGAAGGGACGTCTACCAGGCCCAGAGTGGCAGGGGAGAGAAGCGGGTGTTCCTGGCATTCTGTGGAGTATGAGGCTGTGGGGTGGCCCGGATGGAGGCTTGAAAGCTACAGTCTATTTGCAGCTCCTGTGGAAAGCCTGGTATAGAGAGAAAATCACTGGAGGGGGTGGCGCCTCTGAAGCCCACGGTTCTCTTCTCGAATCTTGAGGGTGGCTGCTACAGCTGCTTCCTCTCCCTGCTCTGTGGCGCCACTTCACACCCCCCTGGGCAGTTTCAGAGACATTCGCATCCGTGTAGAAAAAAATCTGACTGCAGCCACAGCTTTCTGTTTTCTTACCTCCCTTTTCGACATTTTTTTCAAGATGCCAATCATCCCTGGGAGCCCCATCAGAGCTACCTGGGCTCCCTGATATCAGAGATAGACCATAGACTGGAAGATGGACACTCACTGTCTTTCTGAAGAGGGAAGGGCAGGAAGCCGACACAGTCCGTTCAACCAAAACAATGCCACATTCCTTCTGGGCATAGGTCTCACGGCAGAATCTCTCTCCTTCTGGCTTTCCAGGCTGAGATGACTGCATCAGTCTTTTGAGAGACTCTTAGCAACCAAGGAGCCCATTAATGAGGAAAGGCCAGCTTGACAGGTTCATAGGTTCGGTGGCCTTTTCCTTGGACTCATGTGGATATGTGTAGCATATAGAGAGACACTAGAAGTAATTGTCACCTCGTGTTCATGTCCCTGGGCACAGCTCCATGTGACATTTCATTGGGGCCTCTCTGCAATGTGAATGACACTGTTAAACCAGAAGGAAGTGGTGTTTTCCTTAATAGGATTTCCTTTTTCTACATGTGGTCTCTCCAGCTAGGGGGGTTGGGAATCTTACCCATCAGTAAGTGCTTAAGAATAAGTCCTTCCTCTCCCTTAGTCTACTGCTTCAGATTTCCTTATGAAAAACAATTACATTATGCCAGAACTAGGTTCAAAGGTCATTTATGGCTGAGTGAATTGCACCTCCAAATGGTATTGTGATTGCTGATCAAAGTACCCTGGGCCTCTTATTGATGGGTGTGAGCAGGTCCAGGTTTACAGTGTGTGTGTGTGTGTGTGTGTGTGTGTGTGTGTGTGTGTGTGTGTGTACATGTGCATACAAGTGCCACATGTGTAGAGATCAGACGGTGGTTTTTGTCATGTGGAACCTAGGACTGAACTCTGGTCATCAGACTTGGCAGCAAGCACCTTTACCCACTGAGCCATTCTGTTGGCCCAGGTCTTGGGATTCCATTTTAGTTGGTCTTGTCGGTAGTTCAGGGACTCACTTCAACCCTACCATGAGTAAACAGGAGCATTATTGGCTGTGGGAGGAGGGAAGAATGGCCTGCTGGTATAGAAAAGGACAAGTTCCAGTGTCCACAGGTTTTTCCCAGCTGCGGGAGGCCAAGCTGACATCCAGTCTCCACACACAGCAAAGGAACATTCGAGGCTCTAGTGATATCAGAATCAGCAATATTTCTAGAATGATATATAAATTAGGATATTTGGGAGCATGGGTGAGGTATCCCTGGCATGGGCCTCCTGGCAGTGTGGATGGTGGTATACATGGCCTCCTTCTGGTGCCCGGTACCATGAGGGAAACGAGAGTGAGCTGGGCTCTGGGTGTGGTTAGGTAGAACCAGCTCTGAAGAGCCTATGGGTTGCCTCCCTTAGCTTCTTACCTATGACAGCATCACAGGCTGTAAAACAGAGCAGAAAGGCTGCAGAGACCTGAGGGATCATCCTGGATAGTTGTTCTTGGGTCACAGGGTCCTTTGAGAATCCACAGAAGCTATCAACTGTCCTTGGAACCATCGCTTGCCTGAACACACATACACACACACACACACACACACACACACACACACACACACACACACACAATTTTACTTCCATAATTACTATATCAGAAACTGTTCAATTCAGTGGTCCTTAGTATTTTTACAAAATAGTATGGTCACTGTCACTTTCTAATCCAGGAACATTTTCATTAACCCAGAAGGGAAACATTCTCGGGGCTGGAGAGGAACTCGACAGTTAATAGTACTTGCAGCTCTTCCTGAGTCCTAGTCCAAGAACCCACCTAGGTCACTGGCTCCCCCCGAAGCTCCAGTTACAAGCAATGGGTGCTGAGAACCAAACGCAGGTCCTTTGGAAGAGCAGTAGGTACTCTTAACTACCTAGTCATTCCTCCTTGCTCTTTATTTTATTCTTAATTATGTGTATGTGGGGGAGGGAAGGCACATGTGAATCAGGTACCCAAGGTGGCCAGAAGTGTTGTGGCTGGAGTTACAGGTGCTTGTGAGCTGCTGACCCTGGGTGCTGGGAACTGAAGTCAGAGATTTGCCAGAACCATATTCACTCGTAACTGCTAAGCCATCTCCCCAGCCCCAGGAGACATTCTTTCTTAGGCACTCCACATTCTCTCCTGGGCCCAGCTCGAAACCTACCTAATCTGCTTCCTGTCTCCGTATTTTTATCTCTTCTGGCCACATCATATCACTGGAATCACACACAGTTGGCCCTTTGTGTCTGGCCTCTTCCTCTTACCACACTCCCAGGCTTTATTCATGTTGTGTAATGTACCAGCACTTCACTTGTTTCTGTATTTACCATTGCTAGTTAGCACCCCATTGCATGAATATGCCACGTTTCGTTTCTCTACACATCGACAGATATGCTTTTGGGTTGTTTCCACTTTTTTTGGATTGTAAGAATAAGGCTACCCTGGGCATAGGGCGATCTGCGATGTCTGTCACTCCATTGAGGCTGGTCTGGCTGATTGGGCAGGGACCCCTCTCCTCCCTCAGTACTCTAGGTGCATGTCTCCCAAAGGCTTGGTTAAAGATGGCTTTCCCTGAAGGGAGAACGGGTTCTCCTGTCAAAGGTATATGAGCATTTCTGCTCCTCTGCTAGAACTTTCCAAGACATTCAGGGATGGTACTGGAGCTGGAGCTGGAGCTGGAGAGATGGCTCAGCAGGTGCCAAGCTGACTACCTGAGTTCACTTCCTCAGACCTACATGGTGGAAGGGAAGAACCAGCTCCTATAAGTTACCCTCTGACCTCCGTACACATCTGCCCTTCTCCCACTGATAAACAAATAATGCCATGGAATGAAAGAGCGGGGCTACTCTGACCATTCACATACAAGTTGCACTCAAATATACACCATTTTAGGATATCCACAGAATCCCCTAAACCTGTCTCTTCATTTAGGAAACCCTATTTTACTATTTTACAAAAAAAAAAAGGGGACAGTTAAAGGGAAACAGAGAGGGCTGATAACAATCATTTTATTGCTGTTTGCTTGGTGATCCTGGATTAGGTATGTCCGTATCCGTGGGTTCATTCAGTCTCACCAGCGCTGTCTCGATATTATAGGTGAGACAGCCAAGGCACAGAGAAGTCATGGTAGGCTTTTTGCAGTCCAAGACTGCCAGGCAGTGAATGTCAACTGTGTCTCTGTCTTCCACCCAACCCCTGCCCCATCGAGACCCCTATTTTCTTCCATTTCTAATACCAGAGGAGTATCAGCGCCACACCTGCCAATAGGCATGCATTTCACCAAAGCCAGTCAGCCCAGTGCCATAAAATGACCCCCTCCCCAAAGCGATACTGATGACTACTGCTTTTCTCAGTTAGAGATGGTAGTCATGCTAGTGTTTCTCTCTCTCCCTCTCCCCCTTCCCCTTCCTCTCCCTCTCCCCCTCCCTCCCTCCCCTCCTCTCTCTCTCCCTCTCTCTCTCTGTAAGTCTCTGTGTGTACGTGAATGTCTGCATGTTTGTCCCTCCCTCCCTCCCTCTTTCGTCCCCTCTCTCCCCCTCCTTCTCACCTACCCTCCCTCCTTCCCTCCCTCCCTCCCTCTCTCTCTCTGTGTATGCATGTACTACATTATAGTAACTATTATATGTATAATAGCTCAGGGACACTCAGGATACCTTCTGGGCAGTGAGACATTCCCACTGCAAGCCTTGCTGGAGAAGGTCGGCGGCAGGCTGAGGACAATGTGTAGTCCAGGATTCTGTGGGGAGGTGGGAAGCTGCCATTGAATCCCAGTTGACACCGTCATGCTGTCGTATCTCTCAGCCAGTGGACAACCAGCAAGCCATGGTGCGCAGAGAGTCTGTGGTCAACCTGGAGAACTTTAAGAAGCAGTATGTCCGCAGGCGGTGGAAGGTGCGCCAGGGCCTGGGGTGAGGGGCAGGGGCCGGTGGGGTTCCCTGCTTCTCCAGATCTCCCTTTCAGCCAGCCGTCCTCTTTTTGATTTCCTCAGCTGTCCTTCAGCATCGTCTCCCTGTGCAACCACCTCACTCGCTCCCTGATGAAGAAGGTGCACTTGAGGACAAGTGAGGACCTGGTAAGTCCATGTAGAGCCCTTTGCTTGGGCACAGCTCCTGGACTGTAGGCGTGGAGGGGGAGGATATTAACTATTTCTTGCCTGTTCTGCAGGCCCTGTCCTCTTCTGCCCTGAAGGCTGAAGTGTGACCAGCAGAGGGATATGTTTGAGGGACCATTAGGAACCCTTCCGTACGGGGTCCCTAACAGCTGCAACTCCACCCTACCCTTCCCACCCCTACCTGAGAACCAGCAGTCCCCTGAGAACTGTGGAAATGGGCCCCATAGACCATCCAAAATTTACTCTGGCCAAGTATAATAGGGTACACCTATAATCCCAGGACTTAGGAGGTGAAGGCAGAGGGTACAGGCAAGTTCATGAGACCCTATTGCAAACCACTCTACCTCAAAAAGTCCTTTTCTGACAATCCCAGCTCCTCTGTACAATGGGTGCTTGGCTACACTCTTTCCAACTGTCCCTGCTTTGTTTTAGACTGCCTGTATCAATAACATTTGAGATGGTATACTTGTTATAGTTTTTGTTTGTTTATTTAATATTTATAATACTAAGGGTTGAACCCAGGGCCTTTATTATGCTAGGCAAATGCTACACCATTGAGCTACACCCTGGCCCTTTAGTGTATGCTTAAAACAAGAGACTTGTAATGGAATGTACTCATCAAGAGGGTGGTGGCCTCGGGCTGGAGAGATGCCTCAACCATTAAAGGCTAGGTTCACAACCAAAAATATAAGAGGGTGGCCTCTAGAGCCAGTCTTCCAGAATTCAAATCAGCTATTTCCCTGCTGTGTGACCATGACAAGGTTACTTGATTTCTCTGTTCCAAAGTGTCATTATTTGTAAAACGGGAGTAATAATACTTGTTACCTTGCTGGGTAGTGGTTAAATGTAAATGAAGACCTGTTCCTAATGCCTGGTGGGTATGGGCTCAGTGTGTATTAGGATTCATTAATCCTGCTTAAAATTCTCCTGTTGGTGTTAACATTTCAGTTGGTGGGGGTTCCCTGGGATAGACTCTCCCTCCTGATTGAGTGGAAAGAGCAGGAGTGTCCAGAGGTATAAATTAGTTCATATATTCCTTGCTCAGTAACGGGCTGTAAAGTAGCCGCCTGGCAGTTGCCCTGTGGAAACTGAAGATGCTTAACACTGGGCCTGCACCCCAGCTCCCTGCCTATCCCTGCACTCCCTGTGGCCCCAACACGTCCTCAGGGGTCTTTTTCCATAGACTGAGCTCTTGTTTATTCCTGCTCTTGCCAGGACTTTGGTAGCTCTAGAGGCCTTTGTGGCTGAGTCCCTCTTCTGGCCACCAGCCTCATGCACTGTGAAGGGAACTGACTTGGCTGGCTCTGAGAATCCCTGTTTGTCACCGTTGCGTTTACCCGCCTCACTCTTTCATTGTTTGCCTCTGACTCACACTAAAAAGTTGCTGTTCAGCAAAGCTTGAGTTATTTTCGTTGTCCTAGTCAGAGTTGGTCCAGGATGTGTTGGCTAAGTTGATCTTGACCTCAGATTTCCTACTGGCCCAGGCCTGCTTGGAGGGGGTGTATGACAGGCAGCAGGCATGGACCAAGTCTTGGACCTTTTGCCTTGATGTGATATAGTTGCAGAAAGGGATGGAAAAGAATTTAAATTTCTAACTTTTTCCTGGTATAAAACAGTTTTTTTTTGTTTTTGTTTTTCATTGTTTTACTCAGTCACATGTTGTATGATTTTTTTCCTATTGAAACTTCTTTAATTTTTTTAGAAAGATGACCGGACCTTCTGTTTAGAAAAGCATAGAAATTAAACATTTTTAGACTTACTTAAATCCAAATTATTCTTTTGATAGTTTGGATTAACTGCGGCTAGGGAATGGCTCAGTAGTTAAGAGTGCTTCCTCCTCTTGCCGAGGACCCAGGTTTGGTTCCCAGCACCTACATGGTGACTGGCAGCCACCTGTAACTCCAGTCCCAGGGAATCTGACTCCCTCTTCTGGCCTCCCTGGGCATCTGCATGCATACTGTATGTATATATGTTATATGTGCTTATATGTGCATACATGTGTATACATGTATATATGTATATGTGTATATACACATACATTCGCTTAGGCAGACAAAATAAAACAAAACCTTATAAGAACAAAACACCTTCCAATAATAATAGCGATTTTAACACCTCGTTTAACACTTTCGTGAAGGTGGAAATCAGAAGTCTTTTCCTTCAGACGGCTCTGAGGTGAAGCTTGCTGAAGGCTTGGTGGAGACCAGCTGAGGCCAAGAGCCTGAGATGATGGCCAGCCGACCTTATGGAAAAATTAACCTCTTCCCCATAGACTGAGCTCAGGGGACCCAGAGTCCCATGGACTACCTTTCCAAGAGGCCTTGACTATTGACAGACACAAATGGTACCAGATAGCATTTTCACTGTTATAACTGTGCCCCCCTGCCTCTGTTTCCACAGGGATGCTCCAAGAAGGAGGCCTCAAGGCAGCTAGTTTGGCCCCATTTCAAGTCCCCTTCCTATTCCTGTATGACAGAGGTCTCTGGATGGAGCTAAGGGCTTCCTTTGACATCACCCCACTTCCTCAGCTTATAGGCTCCTTGCTTGACGTATATGAACTTGGGCTGCTCAGTGTGGTTGTTAATGCCCTGCCCTGGGCCTCTCTTTCTCCTCCCCAGAGGAACTGCGAGAGTGACACGGAGGAGAACATTGCCAGGAGGAAAGCCCTTCACCCCCGGAGGAGGAGCAGTACCTCCTAACTGATCCGGCACCTGCTTGTCACCAGGATCCAGACATTTTGTGTTCCTGAGCACTTTGCAAGAGAGAGGAGTCTGCAGGACTCAGAACTTTCAGGAGACCCTGGGAGTTGTGGCTATCTCCTGGTGGGGAGCCTCCAGCATTCCTCAAGCTCTTAGTTCTCCAGAAAACTGGCTTTCATCTGTCTGCTAACCTCAGAAGCTGGGAATGGGTGTGGACTGAGGAAATGGATCTCAAGGAATATCGTGGTTGTTGTTGTTGTTGTTGTTTTTACCACAGGTTAAAGGTCAGATTTAGGCAGCTTTCCTCACAAGGTGACAGAGTACAGAACCAACTGGTGTAGCAGCCATACCAGGAAGACAAGCCTACCCTATCAGAGTAAAGACTCTCTAGAGTGAGGGACCAATCCTGTGACTTTACAAGAATCCATAAGGAGTCAGGCTGTCTCATGTCAGACTGTGTCTGCCAGCCTCTTGCCAGCTCACTGTGTTGTTTTTTTTCTCATTTTTATTATTAAACTTCTTGTTTATCTAATGCTTGGCTGTTTGAGGAGCTTTCTCCATCTGATTCCCTGTAGCCTAAGACCTGCAGCATGGGGAACACTAGGATTGGCTGCTAAGTGGACAGAACCTCAAGAGGTGATCTGAGCAGTCTTCTGAGAAGGCGATAAGATGTGGTCCTGCTGCATCCTCCCTTGAAAGTGTCCCCCTCCACTGCCCCATCACAGAAGGCTGTGATCCACCCACCACCGCTGCTGTCAGCCCTCCTGTTAGGGGATGACTTGTAACTCCCCAACTTCATAAGTTGAAGTCCTAGTCCTCAGTGTCTATCACTAGAGATAAAGTGATAAGTGGCTCATTAAAGTGGGGCCATCAAGGTAAACCCTACTATGATATGATTAATATCCTTATAAAAAGGGGAAGAATTGGGGCTGGAGAGATGGTTTATTGGTTAAGAGCAATTTCTGCTTTTTCAGAGGACCCGGTTTTCAGTGTCAGCACCCACAAGGGGCACCAGGCACATGGTGCTTGTACATGTATGCAGACACATGTGTATACATAAAATTACAAATAATAACAAAAGGAGATTTCCTCTGGGTATGGTAGCTCATCTCTGTAATCCTAGCACTCAGAAGGCTAAGGCAGGGGGATTGCCATGAGTTCAAGTCCAGACTGGTATATGGGGGAGATTTACCACCTGTGGAGCTTTACACCTCTAAGTCCTAACTCCTTAGGACATTGAGGTAGAAGGATAACTTGAGCCCAGGAGTTAAGAACAGCCTGGGCAACAAGGAGAAGCAGGAGGAACAGGAGGAGGAAGAAACTGAGAAAGAGAAGAGGAAGAGGAGAAGCAGGAGGAACAGGAAGAGGAACAGGAGGAGGAAATTAAGATTAAAAAAAAAAAGCACACGAGGACACTGCATCTCTATTGGCCTCTATAAACTAGGGAGAAAGACCTCAAAAAAAAAAAAAGCCAGCTGCTGAGTGCTGTGCTAGGTTCTGTGCTGGGTGCTGTGCTAGGTCCTGTGCTGGGTGCTATGCTGAGTGCTGTGCTAGGTGCTGTGCTAGGTGCTGTGCTAGGTGCTGTGCTGGGTGCCTGTAATCCCAACACTTGGGAGGCAGAGACAGGAGGATCATGCTACAAATCTGAGGCCACCCTGGTTTACACATTGAGTTCCAGGCTAGCCAGGGCTATGTAGCAAGACCCTATCTCAGAAAGCCAAAGGGTGAGTGGGGTTGGGGGTCCAGTAATCAACCCATGCTGAATCTCAGATGGCGGGTCTCCATTGTGAGAAATTAAATTTCTGTTGTTTAAGCTCTTTAGTCTGTGGCAGTGCTAGCAAACGGGAATTCTTAACAATCTAGATGGAGGAGGGCAAAGAAGCACCCACAGGGAGAAATAGGAAGAGAACGATCAGTGAGGCCAGTAAGGAAATTTCTACTGCGTACAAACCCACGCTAAGGGCAAGGGTGTGTGTGTGTGTGTGTGTGTGTGTGTGTGTGTGTGTGTGTGTGTGTGTAATGTAGTGATATATACATGTATAGAACACTTTGTTTTTGTTTCCTGACTATATCACAGGAATAGGACTCCTTAGCTAGTCTGTTTCTAAAATACCAGGTACTCTGAAAGAGAGAGAGGGAGAGAGAGAGAGAGAAAGAGAGAGATAGAGAGAGAGAGAGAGAGAGAGAGAGAGAGAAGGAAAGCACAGAGGTGAGTGAGTATGGCATTAATTCCTTTTAGTTAACAGGGCTTTTGTTGTTTGTATAATTTTTTTTACACCGAATGATTGATGATTGTGTGTATGGGGGCACACATGCTCTATGGAATGCATGAGGAGCTCAGAGGACAACTTGCAAAAATCAATTCTCTTCTACTATATGAATCCTGGGGATTGATTTCAGGTGATCTCAAGTTGTCCGGCAGGCTTGGCAGCGGGCACCCTTATCTGCTGAGCCCTCTAGCCAGTCCTTGTTTTGTTTTGAAACAGGATCTCATAAAGCCCAGGCTGCCCTTGAACTCTTGATCCTCCTATCCCTATCTCCCGAATGCTGGCAGTACAAGTGTGCACCGTCATAGTCGAGGTGAACAGTAAGTCTCAGTCACACTGTGTGAGTCAGCCAAGCTTCCTTTGTGCTATAGATGGATCTAGAGCAGAACAGTCCCCAAAGAACTGAAAGGCTCTGGTTCCAGAAAAGCTCACAGCAAGTGGAGGCCACACTACTCCCACACACCGCCGAGTCCCTGTGGCCTCTCCCTACTGGCAGATGGATGCAGGAGTAGAATAACAAGCCCAGCGGAGACAGGTGTGTTCTGTTGGCTCTGAGGAGGAGGTGTTGACAAGCTGACACCTCAAGGCTGAGAGAGGTCACAGCAGTCTTTGAAGAAAGTGAAAGACCAGAGATGAAAACCACATTCTGTGAGAGAAGTTCTTTGAAGAGCTCTGAGGTAGCTGCTGTCCCAAGTGTCTACCTGTGTGCTTGCTGGATGCCACATTAATATTCCATAAACACACATATAAATATTTTAGCACACACTGTGTTGCAATCTTCAACTCACAATCTTGATTCCAGACCTTGGAATCCACTTGTCTTTTCCATTCATACATTTATTTGCCAATAAAACAAAGCAAACAAAAACTCCCAGCATAGTTTGAAAGCAGAAGAAGGTCACATTTAAATAAGCAAATGAACCATGAGCTCTCTAGAAAGAAACTCCAAGCCCTGGGCTCCATGGGTAATCACATGTGAAAACCGGGCTGTTGAAAGGACCAGCAACCATCACAGGCTTAGAGAACTTTCTTTCCATCGGGCCCCACCCCCTCCGCTCCCAGTTTGATGTCAGCCCCATACTGTTCTATTCACAGTTGCTGCAACCCCCAAAATATCGCTCTTGGCGTCTGCTGAGAAGGTCCCTTTCTCAGCAAACCTTCACAGGCCTAGGGACTCTCACAGAAGAAAAGCTTCCAACGGTGGCTAATTGCTGTCTCAAAGGCAACCAGCCCAGTTGGTGAACTTCCTTCAAGTTTTCCTCTGCTTGATTGTCCCTCCCTCCCACGGGTGCCCTCCATCAGCAGCAATTCATAAAGGGTAACTAAACACAGATTTTCCTTTCCTCACTGAGTAGAATCCACAGCCCTAGCTCTTAGTCTAGAAAACAGTCGATTATGTTATCTAGGGACAACACGATATTGTAAGCTCTTCCATCAGCCCTCAAGTTAAAGAAAATAACAACAGAAATGAGGGAGGCGGTGATTTGGAGGGACCTGTGTGTCAGTGAGGCATTCTCTGCAGCCCTGTGCACAACCTTGTAAGGGAAATGAGTTCCATTTTTAACGATGATGAAGCCAGCCTCAACAAAGAACTGTGCCTGCCTTCTCCCAGCTGGAGCTCTTGGGATCTGGATTCCAGCCCAGATTTGCCTGCCCTGGATTCACATTCTACGTTTCCTAGGGGGAAAAAAGTAAAAAAAAAAAATAATAATAATAAAAAAGAAGAAGAAAAAAAAGGAAAAGAAAAAAGAGAATCTTGGAGAATCGCATGAAGTACAATTCTTTCTATTTCAAAACGAAAAATCTGTACATAATAACATCGTGTTTTAGAAGCAGAGAGGACTTCAGTAGAAATCCCAGCTCACTCCAGGGCAGCTACACCAGGGAGGCAGGGTGGGCAGTGGCTGGCATTCAGGGTTCTGCTTCTTTGGTTTTGGTTTTGTGGTACTGAAGATTAAACCCAGGCCCTTGAATGTGCCAGACAGGCATCCAGCCACTGAGCCACAGCCCTAGCCCTGCAGCCAGGCTTGGTGAATTCCTCTACTCTGTCTCCTTGTTTTTACTGGTAGTATTGCATTAGTGAAAAATCTCATAACAAAATGTCGGGTCTGGGTGACTTATGTACTAGAAATTTACTTTTTCAGCTTTAGAGACTGCAAGGTGTCTGTAGCATTGTCTCAGTCTGAGGCATCTTTCCTTAGTTTGTCATGTCCTGGTCTTCTCTCTTTAGATGTCTTTAAAACAAACAAACAAACACCAAGGTCTCTAGTCATGCTGGATTAGTGCCCATAATATATCTTCCTCTTATCTATTTATCCCTATAAAAGGCCCTGTCTTTAAATATAACTTGTAAAATATAACTTGTATAAATATAACTTGTAAAGTTCCATAAGTGGGTTTAGGAGGAAGTAAACAATTAATTCAGTCCATAAAATTCCTTCAACTTGGGTTAGGGACATAACTCAGTGGCACAGTGCTCTTTTCACATGTGCAAAGCCCTGGGTTCGGTTCCCAGTCCTGGTAGAGATAGTTGCAGGTATGATGGACTCGAGAGACTCAGGGAAAGATACCTGAGTCCAGGCTCTGCGCAGCATCTGTGGCAACCACATCCAACTCCTGCAGTTGTCTGTCTGTGTGTCATTCCAGGGGATGGGACTGAGGACAGTCCAGTCTGCTGAGTCACAAGGATGAGGGCTCTCTGCAGTCACAGTTGGACATATCTCCTTTCACACACAGGGAGAGGAAATGCAGAAGGGCTGGCTGATCCTGCATTCTTCCAGAAGGTTGTGACCTTAGTTAACCAGGGAAGGAGCGGAAACAGGAAAGCTCCTGAGACCTACAGGCTGACAGAGGTTAAACTGAGACCCTGGAGCTCCCCAGCTGGGTCCTGGAGCATGACTTTCTCAGACCTTTTCAATAGCCAAACTGTGGGCTTTGGACCTGGGGGGGGGTGTGCATTTCCTAGTTGGGGAGGAAACAGGGCAGACTTTGCTGAACGGTATAAACTGCAGACCTCATCAAACGCCTTCACTCAGTGTTAACCCTGGAAAGCCCCACCAAGCTGTAAGAGATCATATTCTGGAAAATTCTCCCTCCTCTCCTCAGTCAGGCAACAAATAACATTGCACAGGGTCTGCTTAGCCACAATGTAATCAAGCGAGTCTTGCAAGCTTGTCTGATTTGTGATGTGCTACTAAAGGTCCTGCAAGTGACAAGACCTCCCTCAATAGCTGGTATCAAGCCGGGTGTGATGGTGTGATGTCTTTAATCCCAGAGGGCAGAGGCAAGTGGATCTCTGAAAGTTCGAGGCCAGCCTGGTCTACAGAGATGGTTCCAGGACAGTCAGGACTTTTACTGAGAAAAACTCTGACTTGAAAAAAAAAAGCTATAATAAAAAATTATTCATGTTTGACAGGCTCTTTCTCTGGTTGGGCCCAAAGCTATTTCCTAGAAGATCCACCCATCGCTCCTGTTCTGTCTTCTACAGTCACATGCATTTAACAAATGTGTAGACGAGAGAGAGAGAGAGAGAGAGAGAGAGAGAGAGAGAGAGAGAGAGAGAGAGAGAGAACATGACAGGTCCTGCAGAACCTACAGTTTAACGGCAGGGTGAAATAGGAGCTAAGCCAGGAGCTGAGGAAGGAGCCTTCTTTCTGACAGATAAGGCCCCAGTGAGCTTCTGAGATGTGCCTTAAGGACAGAAAGCCTTGTGTTTGCAATGGGTCTACAGAGTCTGCAGTACAGGGCTCACCTGAGCAGAGACCTGGAGGTGGGAAGAACTTACATGTCTTGAGGATGTGGGTGCCTGGTAGCGTACACTCAGGAAGAAAGAATGGTGGAGCTGATGGCACTGGGCAAGAAAATGGCTTTGAATGTAGGCTTGAGCCTCCTGGGTGATGGGGAGAGGTGAATATTCTTTAGGGCTGTGGTTTAGATTAGCATCTCTTAGTGTGGTCTCTGGCCAGCAACCGGAAACTCATCAGAAGCACACATTCTCTACCCGACTCCACCTTTCCTGTATTAGAAGCTCTGGGGGGGGGGGTGCTAAACAAGTTGCTTAGAATATTCTTCAATGATGCTTTAGAAAAACCACCCTGAGGGGCTAGGGGGACGACGGCTCAGTTTGCAAAGTGCTTGCCATAGGAGTATGAGAGCCCAAGTTCAACCTCTAGAGTCCATGCAAAGAGACAGATGAGGCAATATGTATGCATTAATCCCAGCACTGGGAAGGCAGAAACACGAGGATCCCTGGGGCTCACTGGCCAACCAGCTTAGCCTAAGTGGTAAGCCCCAGGTCTAGTGAGAGACCCCGTCTCAAAAAACACAGAAAAAGGCTTTCGAGGAACAACCCTGAAGGTTGATCTCCAGACAAAGACGTACCTACACACATTGGATTGGGCAGGGCAGCTTGTGGAGAAGACAAATTCAGACTACTGGGATAATCTAAATGGGATGAGCAAAGACCTGACCTAGAGAGGGAGCAGGAGGAACCAGACAGGTTTGGTTTCCTCTGTTACTTCAACTATTAGCTACACAGACATGGATGAGACAGCTGGGTTGCAATTGCCAGTCTTTTTGGCTCTAGTCAAAAAAAAAAAAAAAAAAAAAAAGAATCAGGGCTGGAGGATGGATGTAAGGACCAGTTGGAGATGTCACCAGCAGTGCTCTCAAGTAGAGTGCCCAGCTGTCCACATTTGCCTGAACCTGACAGGTTTCATGGGACAGAGCTGTTGTAGAAGATGGCCCTCCAAGCAAAACCATGGTCAACTTCATTGGATCAGCTGCACTTGGAGGAAGACCAGTATCTCCTGTCGCCCAAGACCAGGCTTGTTGATTGTTGATGTTACCTCATAGGAGAAGATAGGCAGGCTCATTGGACCTTCATCTGAATACCAGCCACACCTCCCAGTCAGTTGTCTGCAACTCTACCTAACTGCACAAGGCCTGAAATTCTCCATAGCATATAAGCCAAGGAAGATTGATGGAACAATGTTCCGTTGAGGTGACTATGGGAAGCCATCATCTAAGCTTGGTGAAGACTTTGCAGTGTATGTGCTTCAAGATCACCCTCTGTTCTTCCAGCAACCCTCAGCTGTGCTCTGTAAGGAAGCCCAATAAACTCACCAGGGTGAACACGGATGGCACTGTGGCATGGCCTGCCTTGCGCCTGATGAAGAGGGAAGGAATGTTTACATTCCCTAGAGGAGAATTGCTTTCGAGAGTGGCAAATCTAGGAATGTCCAGTATATGACTGGACATCTGGTCACCTTACCCCGTGACGTGCTGTTCAGAAAGAAGTATTTGGTAGGGTGTTTATGGAGAACCGGGTGAAAGATGGAGTTCTTGAGGGGTCCCAAGTTGCTTCTCAAGCATTTTAGTTGCCTGTCTGTCTTACCATCCATTTCGAGCTTAGCAGATGCTTTTTATACAACCCTTCTCATGGCCTGGTTATGCAGATTGGCAGAGAGAAGAAAGGGACAGACAAGGGCATAAAGACAGCACCCCCTCCCTGGCCATGCTGCTGGCCGGGTGCCTAGGTCACCAGAAATACAATAAGGCTCATGGCTCTCAGACCTTGCTGATGCTGCTGGAAGCTGAAAATACCCAGGGCACTGGCCTGATGCCTGGGTGGCTCCTCTGGGCCAGGAGTAGCTGTGATGTCTCCACAGGGCTCTCGGTATTTCATCCCAGGCTTCTTTGGGGGAATGGCAGGGCCCGCACCTCTCACCTCCCCAACAGGCTGAGTATATTAAACAGACCAGTATATTAAACAGGCTTTTTGTTCTTTATCCCAATACATGCCCGGGGAGCGGGAGGGGTGTGCAGCAAAAGACTTTATTGTTTACTCAACTGAGAGCGTCAGACAGAAAGGTGACCCATAGATACTGGGATAGTTAAAGTTGCCAGGTTGACAGGATCCAGAATCACCTCCAGGCGTGTCCGTGAGGGAGATCCGAGTATAAGTTAGCTAAGGTAGAAAATCCCACCGAAGCTGTGGATGCTATTCATGGGGCTAGGGTTGTGGACTACATAGCAAACAGAGATCTAGTCGAACCCCAGTATCTGTCTGTCTCTGCTTCCACACAGCAGACACAATGTGACCAGACACTTCACACACCTGCTTGTATGCCTTTGCTATGATGGACTGTATCCCTTCCAACTGTAAGTCAAAATAAACATTCCTCCTCCTCCCCCTCCCCCTCCCCCTCCTCCCTTTCCCCCTCTTCTTCCCCCTCCTCCCCCTCCTCTTCCTCTTCCTCCTCTTCCCTCTCCCCCTCCTCCTCCTCTTCCTTTTCCTCCTCCTCCTTTATTCTTTTGAGACAGGGTCTCACTAGGTAGCCTTGGCAGGCAGGTCTGGAATTAGTTCACAATGTAGACCAAGCTGACCCCAAACTCACAGAGATCTGCCTGTTTCCAGGTGCGAGCCACCATGCCTTGCTTTAAGTTGCTTCTGGTCAGGTGCTAGGTCACAACCATGAGAAAAGTAATTTGCATATGCCTTTACAGGAAGTGAGCACAGACAATGAAACCATGGCAAAGCCTTTCTTGGTCTACATGCACATCCCTAGATCAAGAACAGACGGGCCAGGATAAATTGTGATTATTTAGACCTAAGGCCTGGCGCCTTAGTGCCTAAGGCACAATTGGTTTTCCCCAAAACTGCTAGGAGGAAGCTGAGGTCTTTGCTGAGAGAAAGGATGTTGACAGAGGTGTGTGGCACCTCCCTCCATGCTTGCTATAGGTGATGGTAGGCAATGTCTCTTCTCCTTCCTCACTGGACACATGCCCAAGAGGTGGGCTTTTCTGCTCCTGCAAAGCCTGTAGGTACCTACCTCTGTTCTCTAGGAAGTGTCTTCTGGCAGATTGTGCTTACTGTGTCTTTAATGTCAACACTTAGGGGGCAGAGGCAGGTGCATCTCTGTGAGTTCAAGATCAACCTGGTCTATATAGTATGTTCTGGAAAGGGTTACATAGAGACACCTGTTTTCAAGAAAAGAAAAAAACAGTCTTCTAGTCTAGGCTTGCAGTATTGATCTGAAACCCTGGCCTGAGAGTCAGGCTAGGTCTCAGAGTTTGAATGACAGGTATGGCATCTTCTTGGTTGGGTTATTTTTTTCTTAAACCAAGGCATTGGGCCTCAGTTTTTCCACTTATATGATGGGGGCATGACAATGTCTTCCTCACAGGGCTTCTATGACTCTATTCAATTGTATTAGCTAATGCATGCCGGGACTTAGTGTATTGCACTCAGAAAGTGGCTTCTGTCCTAACAACTGTGCTTTAAGGATGGCCATAAGACATAATTTTATTAGTGAGTAAACTGGTGCAAATGGAAGAAGGGGGTGGGGTTCCCATAGTGTTGCTGCCTCTGCCAACCACTCTGGTGACTGCTAATGTATGATGAGCAAGACCCTTGGCGTGACATACCTCTTGCTTATGTCCTTTGGTTTTCCCCAGTGCATGCTGGGGGCTGGCTGGCCCACATCCTGAACATTCTGTGAGCCGTGGTTGATTAGGAAACCTCACTGCCCAGTTGCAAAACGCCTTCGCTTTCCACCTGTCTGGCCCCTTCAGCTGCCTACGGCCCGATGCAAAGGAGTTTTGCTAGAGAGCAGCAGCGACTGCTGTCTTCTCACCTGCCTGCCTGTGCCTCCCCAAACCCCACCCCACAGATTGTGTTCTAGCCTCGCACCAGGTCTTTATTGCCTTTAGTTCTCACAGCAATCCCGAGAAAGCTTTATCTTATGGTTCAGGAAACTAAGGCTTCGAGGGGGGAAAGCATTTGTTTTGTTTGCATTCCGAGACAAGTGCTCACTACCATAGCCTAGGCTGGCCTTGAACTTGCAACCCTCCTGCCTTGGCCTCCCCTGAGCTGGGATCCTAGGTGTGTACCATGCCCACACACTTCTGTCTTTTTTGCTTCCTAGATGTCATATAGTGAGCAGCTTCTGTCATGATGTGAGGTCTCACAAAGACCCCAAGACATCAGAGGCAGGAAACTATGGACCTAAACTTCCCAAACTGTGAGCCCAAATGACCCCTTCTTCCTTTTCTGTTGATTATCTTAGGCTTCTGTCACAGCAATGAGAAGTTGGTAGTCTGAGGACTTTTGTAGGCTCCAGCACTGCATAAACCATACATGCTGATACATGCTTGCAATCCTGGCACTCTGCAGCCAGAAGCAAGAGGACCAGGAATTCAAGGTTATCTTTTGCTACATAGTGAGTTTAGGCTAGCCTGAGCTATATTACTCTGTTTTAAAACAAAAGAAAACTAACACATCTGCATCTCCACCCCCCTGTCTCCAATGTATATGGGTGTTTTGCCTGCAAATAAGTGTGCACCATGTGCATGCAGTTCCCACAGAAGCCAGAAGAGGGCATCAGATCACCTGGACTTACTGACAGTAGTGCATACTCCAAGGATGCTGGAAGAACCCTTGTCCTCTGGAAGGACAGTCAGTTCCATTAACCACTGAGCCATCTTTCCAACCCAGGTTCTGCACCCTTGAGAAGATTTAAAAGGGAAGAGATGACTCTGATGCTAGGGGTGAGAGACCAATAGGCTCCCAGTCATCCTCTTTCAAGGGCATATGGCCAACTTGATCATTTGTTTTTCTGAGTGCCCCCAACTTCTGGCCTATCCCTGTAATTTCTTATCTATTTGGTTCTCATTCAGGGAGTGGGGGATGGGAAGAACAGGGACTGAAGTCTGCTTTCCAGGGGCAGTCTTGCTTGATGGAGCACCCCTGGGCAGCACTAGGGATACCTGACCCTCCTTGTGGGGCTGCAGCTGCTTTGGAGCTCCTTCTTCTCCATTGCCAGGTTTTTCTTTTATTCCTTGGCAGCTGAAGAAAATACACGGGGAGAGGGCAGTGAGGGCGTTACTGGGCAAAAGCGCCTGCGGCCAACCTGGATGTACTTAGTCTCATCCCCAGGATCCAAATGGTGGAAGGACAGAAATAACTTTTGCAAATTGCCCTCGGACCTCCACACATCTGCTGTAACATGCACACGTGCACACATGGACACACGAGTGCACACATACACACACACTAAATAAATTTCTTCTTCCTCAACATTTCCAAGGCTTGAACCTGCATAGCAACCAAGCTGCCTTCTCTAGTGTCAGGGGAGAGCTAAGTGATCAGTTGGTAATTCTAGGAAGAGAACTCATGTTTAGCAAGACCCTGTTATACAAAGGCATTGTTCTAACTTTATATGTACGTTCCCTGACTTGTTCCTACCACCTTTGCAGAGGAGGAAGTGGAAGGCCTTGGAAGTTATGCTGTATCAGACATGGCTAGTAGATAGTGGACCAGGGTTTGGCTCTGGACTTGGAAGTCCATGCGCTGTTACTGTAGGCTGCCTTTGAGGGGCTCCTTGGTGACAGAGTTCATGAAACTTCAGGAGTTGTGTGGCATCCTACCCACACAAGACAGTCCTGGGCATTCATTAGTGTCTACCGAGACCAACCTCAGCCAGTTTATGGGCACGGTGCCATGTTGCCCATTGTCGAGCTCATAGGCACGCCCAAAGATTATTCAGAGAAAAGCTTGGAACCTTACAAGACCATGGCCACCAGGTGGCACTGCAAGGGCTGACATCTTTTATTCCTAGATCTGAGAGCCAGCAAGATATACCGGGTTCCTAAAACAGAGGTTCAAAGGAAACGAGCAAACCAACCAACCACAGGCCAAACCCTTCAGAGTCTGGTTTAATGTTTTACATAGACTTTGCGGAAATCTGCCAAGATTTTTTTTCTTAATGCTTTAATTTTCAGAGTCAGTTAAATGTCATCTATGTAATTCAGGAATTTTCGAGTATAAAACAGGAGCTGGGGTTGTAGCTTAGTGCTAGAGTACCTTCTTTGTATGCACACAGCTCTGGGTTCAGTCTCCAGTACACACACACACACACACACACACACACACACACACACACACACACACACACACTGTATAAAAAGTATGTGGGAAAAATCAACTCTTCAAAATATTTACTGCTATTAGTTATTTGTGAATCCTTCTAAATATTACACATGTAAACATAATATAAACTCATCTCTGTATAAGATTACATATGAATATATATTTTACATAGCAATGTGTATATATAAATTCATATATATATATATATATATATTCCTTCTTTTAAAACAGATGGTTGCTTAAAAAAACTTGCTTTTTGGGAGACTATTAAAATGGCTCATAGGAAAAAGATACTTGCTTCCAAGTCTGATGACCCAAGTTCCATCTCCAGATCCAAATGATGCAGGGACGCCAGCCAGGCATGACGGTGCCTGCCTTTAATTCTATCACTCAGGAGAGTGCGTTACAGGCCAACCAAGGCCACATAGTGAGACCCTGACTCAAAAACAGCAACAGACTGAAATAGCAACTATGACATATGAGTGTGCATGTGTGTGTCCTTTCCTTTTAGGGAGAAGAAGATCCACCATAGTCTTCTATTCAAGACTCCCTACCATTTAAAGAAGAAAAGTTAGTGACGGTAGCCATACTTTGGTAATTTGCAAGCAGGATGAGAGATGTAGACATTAAAAAAGACAGAAAGCAAACATATTTTAAAGTAAAACAGGCCCAATTCATACATCTTTGTTTTCCAGCAAAAACCAAGGTGAAACAAGTAAAAGTGTTAACAGGCAACAGAGGCTGGTTTTATGTAGAACTGTACCCTCAGCTGTAATCCTTTTATAATTCAATTGATTTGTTTTTGTTTTTTAAGACAGGGTTTCACGTAGTGCAGGCTGGCTTTGAACTCATATGTACCAAGGCTGATCTTGGATCTTCCTGTCTCCAGCTCTCACGTGTTGAGTGTAAAAGGTGGTGCCACTGCATCCAGGTTACAGGGCGCTGGGGATCAAATCCAGGGCTCTGTGTATGCTGGGCAAGCACTCTACCAACTGGGCTTAATTTCCAGCTTGCTTGCCTTATAGTTTTGAATTATATTATTATTATTATTATTATTATTATTATTAGTGTGTGTGTGTGTGTGTGTGTGTGTGTGTGTGTGTGTGTGTGTAATGCAGGGTGGGGGACAATGGGTATCAAAGGACACCTTTTGGGAGTCAGCTCTTTTCTCCTACTGCTGGCTCTGGAACCTGAACTCAGGACATCAGATGTGCACCTGCTGAGCAGCTGCTTGATTTTTTTAATTGGCTAATCTCAGATTGTGGCTTTGGAGATGTTTTATACTCTGTGTCATTGGCTCTCTGAGCTTGTCATCTGTCAGTGTTTTCGGTAAGCTTTCAGATTGGTATTCTTGATTCTTGTTTGCACAGAGTGTCGGAAACCTTCAGTCATTATGCTGTCCCCGATCAGCTTTCAAGTGGCGCTGCCCATGTGACTTTTCAGAAATTACAATTGCACGATGTTTGTGATAATTACTGTGGATTCTTTCCAGAGGTTTCTCAGCACTTTGGCCTTTAGTGGACTTTGGGAACAGAGCCACAGCCTCCTGTTATCTGATGATGCCCAACTGCAGCTGCACATTTTCTAATCCCCTGGGGAGGCAGGCGTAACAGCTACTGTTCCCCAGCCATGGTGACCTGCAGGCCTTAACTCAAAGGCCTATTTGCCATGGGGTAGGATAATCCTGTTACATAGTATACATACTGGGTCACAACTTGTTTTTTCACTGAACAATATAGACATTTTGGTCAGTTTGTAAAAGCCTCATTCTTTTGGGGATTATAACACAATTATATTATTTTCCTCTTCACCTTCATTTCTCCTTTCTCTCTCTCTCTCTCTCTCTCTCTCTCTCTCTCTCTCTCTCTCTCTCTCTCTCTCACACACACACACACACACAACCAATGCCAATAACAAAGAAAAAGAGGTCATAATTTTGAAAAGTGTGTGTGTGTGTGTGTGTGTGTGTGTGTGTGTGTGTTCAAATATTCCTAAATACATAAATACAACCCGGTCATTTCAGTTCATATAAGATTACTTGCGTGTAGATGTTTTTATCATTTGTTTGTTTGTTTGTTTTTTCTGAGACAGGATTTCTCTGTGTAGCCCTGGTTGTTTTGGAACTCACTCTGTAGACCAGTCTAGCCTTGAACTCACAAAGACCTGTGTGCCTCTGTTTCAGGAAATCTGGGATTAAAGGCATGCACCACCACTGTCAGGCATTTGGGTATATTTTTAAGGCTGACTACTTGGTACTGAATAACGAATTTCCATGCTCTTCTCTATGGAAGACTCTTATCCATCCTCTCGGCATCCCTTAGCAGCCTGTAGTTCTTTGTCCAGAGCTGAGGCCTTGCAGGATGTCGCCGTCCACGTTAGCATGACCCTTAGTTCGCCCTTGCTCAAGTCATGTTTGGGTAGCCATGTTGAGGAAACTTCATGGGTGAAGCTTCTGACTTTTCTAGGAGTCACATCCCACAGCAAACTTGTTTTTTTTTCTGGTTCTTACAGTCTTTCCGCTCTCTCTTCCACAATGGTCTCTGAGCTATAAGTGCAGGAGCTGTGCTGTAGGTCTATCAGTTGGGCCCGGGCTCCACAACTCTGCATTTAGATTGGTTGTGGTTTTCTGTAATGGTCTCTGTCTGTTGTAGAGAGAAATTTCCTTATGAGAGTTGAGAACAAACTGTGGAGTGGTCATTGTTGATTCTCCTCCAAGACCATGACTTCAACCTCATTCTTCATCATACCATATGTTGTTCTATTACAGAGATATAGTGTTTTGGGGTTTGCTTGTTTGTGTTTTGAGACAGGGTCTTTCCTAGGTTGGCCTGAGACTCATAGTCCACTTGCCTTAACCTCCAGAGTTCTGGAATTAGAGGTAACAGTACACCTGACTCTCTCTCTCTCTCTCTCTCTCTCTCTCTCTCTCTCTCTCTCTGTGTGTGTGTGTGTGTGTGTGTGTGTGTGTGTGTGTGTGCAGGTCAGAGGTCAGTGTCAGGTGACATCTATTGTCCTTCATTGTTTTGAGATGTAGTAGCTCACTGCATCTGAAGCTGACCAGTGTGGCTGAACAGGCTAGCCAGCAAGCTCCTAACACCCTCCGATCTCAGATTTCCTGGCCACAGGAGTACAAGAGTACTTACCCCTAATCGGTCTTTTAAGTGGGTGCTGGGAATCTAGAGTAAGACTCATGTATGAACCATGTTACAGACTGAGCCAGCCTCCCCACCTTGGATATCATACTTCCTCCAGATTCACAGAGGCCTGAGTATTGCCTTGTAAAAGACCCTAATTCAGTTCCCCAAACCCTTGCCGAGTGGTTCACAACTGCTGGTAACTTCAGCAGGCACCCGTACCCACATGCTTGATTATACAGCAATAGACATACTAATGCATAATTCCTTTTTTTAAAAAAATCAGGGGCTAGAGAGATAGCTCAGTGGTTGAGTACTTGCTGCTTTTCTAGAAGACCCAGGTTCAATTCTCTGCACACATACAATGGCTCAAGGCCACTTGCAACTTCACTTCTAAAGGATCTGATGCCTTTTTCTGGCCTCCTCAGGTACTAATCATGTTCTCAGTATACATGCATGCATACATACATACATACATACATACATACATACATACATACATACATACAAGCAAAAAACCCAAATACATGAAGTAAAATAAATAAAAATGTTAATTTTAATAAATAAACACAGCAAAAGGAAAAGCTCAGGTTTAGTTAAGACCTTTTATGGCTCCAACAACAGCTCATTCCTCACTCTCCCACCCTCTTAACAGGAACCAATTCTATGAGCTTAGTGTTTACCATAGATAGTTTGCACCATTGCTTACATGCTTTTATATCCATGAAGATGACATGGCGTCCTTTTGCAACCTTTGTTTTTAACCTTTATTTGTGCTTCATGATATGTAATTTTTCACTAATATTATAATCTTTTTTAAAAGATTTTTTTATTTATTATATATAAGTACACTGTAGCTATCTTCGAACACACCAGAAGAGGGCATCCCATTACAGATGGTCGTGAGCCACCATGTGGTTGCTGGGATTTGAACTCAGGATGTCTAGAAGAGCAGCCAGTGCTCTTAACCACTGAGCCATCTCTCCAGCCCCTATAATCTTGAACCAAAATACTATTGATACACATGGCTCTAGTTTGTTGATTTTTGTGTGCATATGTGAATGTGTGTGTCTCTGTGTGTGTCTATGTGTGTGTGTGTGTATATATGTGTGTGTGTGCATGTGTGTGTCTGTGTGTGTGTGTGTCTGTGTGTGTCTCTGTGTGTCTGTGTTCTGATAACTGAACTACAGTCTGTTCCCCTCCCTGCTGATGGATACTTTTTTGTTATAAACATCACCATCCTGCCCAAGTGTGAAAGTTCCTCAAGAAGTAGAGTTTAAGGCTGAAGTAAAAATGTCTTCAGCTCTCCTAGGTATTGCCAAATCGCTCTCTCAATGAGTTTTACGTACTGAGCTTGCCATCAACACTCTCATGTAAATTGGCACACCTTTCATTTTATTGGAGCCTAAGACACTTTCCTTTTGTAGCATGTGATGGGGCTCCTTAGCAGCCTTCTAGAACTTCATTTCTATTTCAATTCAACAAACATTACTTGGCCACTGTTGGGAGCAAGCCCTAGGAAAGATCGGTGTCAAGCTGGCCTCACTCCTGGCCCTTGAGAAGTTTACTCTAGCAGGCGAGGGAGAACCAAGCATGGCATGAACCAACCGCATGGAATTGTCCGTGAGTTACAAACCATCCCCTGCGGTTGTCTTACTACAGAAGTGACTGTTTGCTTTCCAATGAAGATTTTAGTTTTTTTTTTTTTTTTCTTTTTTTTTCCCGGGGCTGGGGACCGAACCCAGGACCTTGCGCTTCCTAGGTAAGGGCTCTACCACTGAGCCAAATCCCCAACCCCAAGATTTTAGTTTTTATTTTAAAAGGAAAAAGTCTTTTTAAAAACAGACTTTAGAACTGGAGGTTGTAGGTCAGTGGTTGAGCACATAGCATGCATGAGGTCCTGGGTTCAAACCCAGTACAGCATGGAGTTGGGGAGGGCAGTGAGATGGGAGAGAAGGGATGAAGGGATGTCTGGGGATGTAGCTCAGTCAGAGGGTGTTTGCTTAGCAGACACAAAACCCCCAGTTTCATCCTCAGCACCGCATAAGTCAGCCATGCTGGTACATGCCTGCCGTCTCTCGGTCCTCGATGTGCTAGTCTCAGTTGTACGATTTAAAGCCAGCCTGGGCTAGGTTAGACTGTCTCAACAATTAGTTAGTTAATTAAAATAAAGAAGTCCAAAGACAATAGATGTCTGTTCTGCCAGGATTGAGGTGACTTGTTCTGAGTAGGGAATGCGGCTAGGTGGCATGCAAAGTGTGAAGAGGGGAGGGACGGCAGTCATGCAGGGCCCTTCTTAACTACATCAGACACAGGGAGATCACAGCAGCTTCATTCAGAGGAAACTATAATGCAGGCAGAGACACAGGCATAAGTGCTGGACCATGAGGGAGGGCAAGCCAATCCTGTCACTTCTGTGGGTTGTCTGTCTACCTGTCTCTAGAGTGCTGGCCAAAGTTTTTCTGGCTCAAATTTGAACAGCTGGATTTAAAGCTGGCATGTTGGCACCGTTTGTTCAAAGCCAAATTACTTGTGGGAGTGTGTATGTGTGTGTGTGTGTGTGTGTGTGTGTGTGTGTGTGTGTGTGTGTGTTGTTGATAAAGGGTCTCCTTACAGTGCATGATTTACTCTTCTGCTTAGGCCTCTTGCCTTGACACCGTGAAGTGTGCAATGCTTCACAGGCATAGTGCCACCCGTCCTAAGCAGCTTTGCTCCTGTTGGGTGACATCTGTACTCTGAATTAGCAATGATCCTCTTTGATAGTTCTTTAAATGCTAAGAAAAATCGTCTCAGTTTCAGGGAGTAAGATGGGAATACATTTAGGATGACCCGTTCCCAAGAACAAGCCTCGGTAGCACAAGGGGAAGAACATGTACCCATGAAGCACCCAGAGGAGCTAGGATGGGACATAAGACACAGAAAGGGCTTTCTAAGCTTCTCAGATATGCAAGGCTCTTCATGGTGCAACATTTGCATGTAGCCTGTGCACATCCTTCTGGGTACTCCCAGCGACTCTAGATTACTTATAATGCCTAATATGATGCAAAGGTTATGCAGTCATTACATCATTTGTTTAAAGAGAATAATGATACGATTTAAAAAAAATGTGGGGCGGAAGAGGTGAAGTGCTTGCTGAGGATATGAGTCTAATCCCCAGATTTTATGAAAAAAATCCAGGTATGATAGCACATTACAAACCCAAGGGCTAAGGCAGTGGGGAAAGGGACTCCTAGGGCTGGCTGGCTGGCCAGCCTGGTCTACTTGGTGAGCTTCAAGTCACTGACAGACCCTACCTTAAGAGACACAGTGGATGGCTCCTGAGGAATAGTACTTGAGGGTGACCTCTGGCCTGTACCCACATATGTGCACTCACACAAATACACATGTACATGCACATACACATGCACACAGAATCCACACAGGTTCACTGAAGATGGACTTTACGTTTTCAATCTTTTAGATGGACAGGTTATCACTGTGTTGCCTAGATTGGTCTCAAGTTCTCGGGTTCATGTTGTCTTCCGACCTTAGCCTTCCAAGTACCGGAAGTCCAGGCATGGGCCACTGTATGTGGCTTCAAAGAGATTTAGGATTGAGCTCAGGGCTTGGTGTGTACCAGGTGAGCATTATCACTGTGTGCTTGCCAAGTTTTGGTCAAAAGTTGATTGGCCATGGATCGGGGAGAGTCAACGTCATTTGGTAAAGAAAATATGGGGAAAAGGAGAAAAATAAATACATCTTCCAAGTTCTCATAATCTCACTACTCACACTTAACTGTTTAAAAAAGTTTAGAGTTTATATATTTTAAAGTACAAAAATACATTAGTGTCTACAAAATGAGCCTAATGTATAATGGCAAACCTCGCTATAATTTTCACTAATGTGATTTTTTAGCGAGACTGAGGGTGTGTTTAGATGTTTGGTGGAATGTAAAAGTTCTTTTCGGAGTTGCTCATTTATACTTTGCCCCTTTATGCATTTGGATAGTCACCGTTCCACCTGGCTGGGAAAGCTCTGAGTAAAAGAGATGTTAGTAGTTTCTTATTGACGATCTATCTCACACCCCTCCCACTCCCCCATTTCTCATTTCTTTTTAGTGCTGTCTACTACATTCCAGTCCCCAGCATAAGTAGTTGCCTCTATTGACCAGTAATGGGGGAACGGGAGTCAGGGGAAGGGGGACTGTGGTTCTGTGTTTCGCCTCACCACTGGGGGTCACTGGGGAGGTGAAACATAGAGGTGCTAGGCTAAGTTCCTTCCTTGCTGCCACCAGGGTGCTGGCTAGTGGGATGCCAACAAGACACTCAAGGGAGATGAAACACAGCCTAAGACAGGGGTCGCAGCCTATGTTTCTCCAGGTGAGGAATGGTGAGGGCTGGGACAGAGACTGTGGTTCTCAAACTCCTGGGCATGCAGATGCTGCTGGGAACCTTGAAGAGTTGAGAATGAGGCCTGAGAAGAGCCTGGGGAAAGACGAATTCAGCTTAGCTCAGCGTGAGTGCCAGGAGTGCAGAAAGGCCTTCTGCAGGAGACTTAGGGGAGGCTCTATAGGAAGAAGGGCTCCCCAACAGTGGTCCTTAATGAGACAGTCCTTGCATGTCCAAACTGTTTATTCATGGAGGAAAAGGATACATATCACTTACTCAGAATGAACCAGTGATTAAATACTTTCTTCAGGAAGGAATTCCTGGGAAGAGAAGCTTATTGGCTAAACCCTCATGGCCTATCTAGATACATCATTATTATGGAGAACTCTGGGTTTCTATGCTACGTGACCAGTTGTCATGGTCCCATTAGTGGAGTGTTGTGGACATGTGCTCCAGGACATGAACCTGGTCAGGAGTAGATTCAAATGCCTACCGTTCTCAATTATGAGAATTGCTATGGTTCCTCAATCTGCTCAACCGTACCAGCTCTTCTGTCTGGTGACACATGGTTCCACTTGCCCCATAGGGGACAACAAGTGGACAGGGGAACTGGACGATGATGACACACAGTCCTGCCTTCCCAGCCCTGCTTCGTAGAATACGTAATGGCCATTGCTGTGTGATCTGAAGAGTTGTGACACTCAAGAGACTAAAGAGACTCTCAAGATCAAGACTGTTGCTTTTCCCTCACAGAAGGAAGGGAAGTGGAAGGGAAGGGGAATGTCACCACAGGATCACTTCAGCCACACACACCTCCCTGCCAGCTGTATTCAACTCTTCCCAAAAGCACATGGTCTCATGGTTCCTGGAAATGCTTGAGTTTATAAAATGTGGAAGGCTATGTGAAGCAGGGACTCCATCTCTCCAGCTGTGGGAATCACCATCCATGATGGACTGAGTCTTTTCAGTGCTGTGGCTGGTGGCTTTGAGATCACTTACACTTCTGTAACTCCTCACCCATGCTCCCAAAAGGAAGCCCGACAAACTCAGGTTCACCAGGCTCAACCTTGCTAGAATGGTCACTTTGGTCTGTCACTTGTATCCTATCTGGAAGGAGCATATATTCATTCACATAGCCCCAACAGGGTTAGAGAGACAGCTAAGAAGTTAAGAACACTTAGTATTTAATCATGAAGCTCAGAGTTCAAATCCTAACACCTAGGCCAGGAGCTCACAAATGCTTATAATTCCAACTCCGAGGGATCCATCCCCCTCTTCTGACCAGGCACTGGCAAACACATGCAGAATACACACACTCTCTTCCTCATACACACAACTGAAACTAAATTTAAGAAATCTATTTTTAAAAAAGTTAAAGCAACACCATGGTGCTCGACAAGGTTGCATTTATACGCACTGAGCCTCGTGGGCTTTCCCACTATTGATCTCTCTACCTTCCTGAAGAAGGAATATTGCTTGAGCTACAAAGCAGGGCCCAGAGCAGAGTGCTAGCTGCCAAGTGAAGACCTCTATCCATCTATTTCAGGTCACTGACCTCAAGTTCAGGCTTCATTTGGCAAAGATGGTTAAAACGATGCCATCATTTGCTCAAGTCAGTTCCAGAAAAGCCAGTGGCTACTCTGACCCAGGCTCCAGCTCTGGTCTTGGTTGAGGCACCCAGAATGCTGCCTAGGTCTCTAGGTACCCTGAGGCTGCTGCTCAGGCCTTGCAGTGGGCCAGCTCTGACAAGAACAGCACCCGCCATGATAAAAGGGCTAAGGGAGAGAGAGAGAGCCAGGAAGAGTTCTGTGTAAGCTTTTGGTCACAATGCAGAATGCATAATGGTCATTGCCATAGAACCCAAGCCATTGTGACACCTCAAGAGACTCTGAAGATCAGGCCATTGTTGTTCCCTCACAGAAGGAAGGGGGTGGGGGAGTCATCATCTACATAGTAACCAAACATCTACTCAATGCAGATAGGGCTTCGATGACACAAACAAGACATGATTTTTATCCCTGTGTAGCTTGGTGAGCCAGTGAGTTTAATTGGGCTTACTTATGAGAATATGGACAAACACACCATTGAAGAAAAAATCATTTCTCTCCCTGGTAACTGTTAACTGTCTATAATCCTTGGGATAAGGCCAGGCCCATGGTACCTTCTCCCAGTGATAGAGAATTAATGAATCCAGTCTTGCATAAGTCTCCTATGATAATCATAGCTGCTGATCATTTAAGCCATGCCCTGTCCCTAGACAGCCGACCACCATGGTGGAGGCAAGTGAAGCATGGGTAGTGGAATACAACACCCCTGGTACTCCGCTTTGACATGCTAAGTACTGTAAGTGAGAGATATTGGAAGTGTTCCCCATCTTTCTCTTTTCTTCATTTATCCCCAGAAAATCTTTGAAATAAGCAAGCTGTAAAATGTAGAAAGACCACTGGGTGGTGGTGGCACACACTTTTAATCTCAGTATTTGGGACACTGAGGCAGGTAGATCTCTGTGAGCTTGAGACCAGCCTGGTCTATAGAGCAAGTTCTAGGACAGCCAGGGCTATACAGAGAAACTGTCTTGAAAAACAAATAAATAAAGGAAAACTGAAAAAAGAAAGGAAAAAGGAGAAAAGGGGGAAAAGGAAGGAAGAAAGAAAAGAAAAAAGGAAGGAAGAGAGAGAGAGAGAGAGAGAGAAAGAGAGAGAGAGAGAGAGAGAGAGAGAGAGAGAAACCTAGAAAGGCCACATTTACCTTTCTTCCCCAAAGAAGAAATGAGGAGATGGCAAGTGTCTGACCTACATGAATGGGAGGGAATGGTGCAGAGGGAAGGCAACAGTCTGAGCACATGGGCTGGAGAGATGGTAAAGTGGTTAAGAGCTTGGACTGCTTTTCCAGAGGTTCTGAGTTCAATTCTCAACAACCATCTGTTATGGATTCCGATGCGCTCTTCTGGTGTCTAAAGACAGCTGCAGCGCACTCACATAAAATATAAAGTAAACAATTTAAACAAGCAGGCTTTGATGGATATCTTGTTTGTTACCATTAAGGTTTGGCAGTTCTGTTCAATTCCATTTCTACACGCTAGCCCATTCTCCACTGAGCCTAAGGAGAAAAATGGAGCGTTCTTCCAGGTCTTTGAGTCTTCTTTTACGATGACTCTGGTGTCACATGAAACTTGCAATGAGTTCACAGTGCTTTGCTTTTCTGTTCTGCTATAGGGGTGGTACCTAGTGTGTCCCCTCAGTCAGTGACAAGGCATTCAATCCATACTGAGCATCTCTACCCATCGTCTTACTGACTTGGATTTATTGTTCCCCACCTTGGGGATAATGAAACTAAGGTTCAGTCAGTCACTCAGCTCACTTGTAAGAAAATCTGGCCTTGAATCTCCCTGATGTCTCAGCCTCCCAGATTCACACCTACTTGTTGGCCCAAGTTCTTAGACCTTTAAAATCCTATTTTAGCTTCTAGAAAAACTGCACAGAGGGGATCTTGGAGAGATGTCTCAGAGGTTATGAGTATTGGCTGGTATTCTAGAGGACTAAGGTTTGATTTATAGTACATGAGTAATAACACATAGCACGTGGTGGCTCATAAGTCCCAGGGGATCCAGTGTCCTCTTCTGGCCTCCGTAGGCACCAGGTGGGCAAGTGGCTCACAGATATACATGCAGGAAAAACTCCCACACACATAAATAAAATGACTTTTAAGAACTTTTTTAAAAAAATGCACAGGGTAACTCTTTCACACGAGTTCAAATTAAATGATAGAAGTTAAAATTCTCCAAGATGTGGGTTCAAGTCTGACTTCTTCCTGTTTCACACACAGCCTGAGTTGACCTGGGATGTCCTGGGGTGACCCATGCCATAGGAAAAATTATTATTGAACTATTTTTTTTGGAAATTTCTCCTAAAGGTTAGGCTCTTCCCTTTAAGCCACTGGAAAATTCCTAGGAGCCTACTTCCCTATGCTCCCTCCTGGTTGGCTCTAGGCCCAGCTAGAGGTCAACGCCAGGGCAGCACAGTATTGGGACTTAGATGTCCTCCCTCCCTCACATGCCCAACTCAAACAGTGCTTATCTAGTGTGCTAGGGCCTTGTGCTGGATCCCTAGCACTACGTGCACACACCCATAACCTAGTAAAGGTAAGCTGTCTTCTCCTACATGTTGACTCTGGGACACAGCCAGTCTGGAATTACATGGAGCCTTGTCTCAATAGAGTAAAATAAATGAAGTACTAGGGAGCTTCTAGGACTCTCGCAATAGACTCAGAATCTCTTTCATGGGCTCCAGGCTTAAGGAGAGAGAAGAAATTTAGGTTTTGGATTCTGATAGACTGGGAATGAATCCTGGCTTTTTCGTCCAGTGCTTCGAGGGACATAACTTCATCTCTCTGAGTCCGGGCTTCTAAATTGTAAAATAGGTACATGGCCTTAAAAACCAGACCAGTTCTGAGTACTGAAAGAGCCAATCAACTGGAAGGGGTGGCAACTTCAAGAGTTGCCAGTGTCTTCTCAGAGCACAGTGTGCAGAGAGAGTTCAGTGCCAGGAGTTTGGGCTGAGAAGACGACACACACACACACACACACACACACAGACACACACACACACACACACACACACACACACACACACACAGAGAGAGAGAGAGAGAGAGAGAGAGAGAGAGAGAGAGAGAGAGAGAGCGCTAATGACGAGTGCAGAACAGATGCTAACTAGCTCGGAATGCCCTTTCTCCCACTTTTGTAAGTTAACACTCACTGAGCTCTAATCCAATCCACAAGCCTATCTAGCCTCTAAGGTTTGCATCCTAAAGGTCTTGGATCTCAAATACCATGGTGTTTAGTAGCCATGATGTTAATAAAAGTGCTAGGATGCCTGAGAGATGTCATTTCCAACTGAGGGTATAGCCCATGGCATGAGGTATGACATGGTATAGGGACCTTGGTTCAATATCCAGCACTGATTTCGTGTGTGTGTGTGTGTGTGTGTGTAACTTATACAGTTTATATTATATAATTTAGATTCTATGTAATAGTTTATATTTTACAAATGATTACATGACATGTGTTATGATTCAATAGAAAACACATAATACATATATGCAGACAGAATATTCCTTATCTAAAACACTGGAGGTCTGGCCGGTGAGATGGCTCAGCCAGTAAAGACAACTAAGGCTTATGCACCCCAATGCCCTGTTAATGTGGGGCTGGGAATAGAACCCAGGCCTCACGCATGCTGAGCGGGCATTTTACCAAGTGAGCTACAATGCCAGCACAGACTGTGTTTAAAGTACTATACCTTGTATTGGCAGGTGGATCACAGGACAACGGTTCAAATATCTCCTAACCTTCCCTTGCTTGTGTTGCTCCTGTGAACTTGTTACCGTTTCAATGTAAAATGTCTCCCCCAGGTTTATGTTCTAGAACCTAGCTTCAAGATGAGGGGCTGTGGTGGCTTGAATGAGAATGGCCATCATGGACACATGTTTGAATCCTTGGAATCCTTCCCTGGTGGAGCAGTTTGGGAAGGATCAAGAGGTACGGGTTTGGGGGTTGGGGATTTAGCTCAGTGGTAGAGCGCTTGCCTAGGAAGCGCAAGGCCCTGGGTTCGATCCCCAACTCCGAAAAAAAGAACCAAAAAAAAAAAAAAAAAAGAGGTACGGGTTTGTTGGGAAAGTGCTGCTGCCGAGGGCTTTGACGCTCCAGTGCACTTTCTGCCTCCTGCTTGTGGATCGAGATTTGAATTCTCAGCTCTTCTGCTCCCTCACTGTAGCCTCTCTCATTCTCTGGAACTAAGAAAAATTAAACGTCTTCTTTGGTTAGGGCGTTTTATTACAGCAATAGAAAAATGACTAGGGACTTTGGGGAAGTGACCGGATCCTGGGGATCCTGACCCAATCAATGGATTCACTCCTGATGTTACACATGATCTTAGCTAAAAGGCCGAGACGAGACGCTATTTCACTCCTTATGGAGTCACAATGTGGCAGCAGTATTCGGTGACCGCAAAAGGCAGGAAGTGAGGGCTGATAAGAGGAAGCAGGCCCGTGGGGGCGTGGCCTTACATCTTGGCCTGGTCCCTTCCTGTTTTCCCTTCTCTGCTTCTCAGCTGGCTCAAGGTGAGGCATACATGTCTCTACTTCAGGATGCTCTGCTTACCACAGCCCTGAAAGCAATGGACCAAGCAGACCATGAGTGGAAACCTGGGAAACTGTGAAACGAAACAAATGTTTGCTCCTTTTACAATATGTTGATTGGGTATTTGTAACAGCATTGAAAAGTCTGACACAGAACTCTCAAGTACAGTTGACAACACCCAGAGAATCCAGCTGAGCTCCTTCTCTCTGAACTCAAAGCATGTTTACTAAATGCCTGGCTCTCTGCCAGGTACTGGTGACTGTGTTGAAGAGATCATGATTGAGCTGGGAGATGAAATAGGAAATGGTCGTATCTCTGTGCATGGTGTTTGGAGATAAAGGCTTTATGTGCAGGTAGATAAAAGCTAAGATGAGCTTTCACTGTAGGGTAGATCCTCCCAGGCTCTGACTTGGGTCCTTCAATGTCCTCTCAAATTCTGTTGATGCTTGGAGTTCCCTGGTTAGCTGTGAAGGGCTCAGCCTCTCTGGGAAGCTCGCTGAAGACCCTTCTTCTCTGCTGACTCCAGGGGTGGAACTGGAGAGCTCTAGGTCCCTAGGGTTGGGGAGCAGTTTCTAGGCCAGGCTTTGAGTGGTATATTCCCCATGGCTCTCCTGTGTGCCTGGTGGGAGTGTTAGCTCCAAGGGCCATTCTTGTCAGCAGAACACTGCTTCCAGCCCAGGGGAAGAACAGACCTACTCTCTTCTGGTGTCAGTGAGAAGCAGCCTTGGCAACTGGAACCCTAAGGGAAGGAGGCTGTGCCTGGAAGATCCCCATAGATTCAACCTGTGGCTGTCCTCAGTGAGTTAAGTCACCAACCACTTCATGGTTCCAATGAGAACATTAGAAGTGTGGGGCTGGTTGTAGAATCCGGAGAAATGGGTCACTAATTCTGGGGCCAACTTGGTGATACTTGTTCTCTACTGTCTGCAAACATCTTCACTTTTATGAGTGTGTGTGTGTGTGGGGGGGGTGTCAGAAATCAGAGGTCAACCTGAGATTTCCTTTCTTAGTGCTATTTACCTTGTGTTATGAGACAGGACTTTCATAGCCTTGAAGCTTGCTGACTTGACTACCTTAGCTGGCTAGCAAACTTCCCTGCCTCCCCACTGCTGGGATGACAAGCATGTGTTATCACACCTGGCTTTTTATGTGGGTTCTGGGTTTTGATCTCAAGTCCTCATGTTGCGCTATCTCCCCAGTCCCCACAAGCTTTTTGAAAAGTACCCTTCTCACTGAGAAAACAATGAAGAACCAGAGAAGTCTTAAACTCCCCAAGATCATGCAACTGGACATTCAGTATAGGCCTCTTAGGCACTGAAGGTGGAGACAATAAGTCTTGTATGTGTTAGGATGCAGTTTGGCTTGTCTAGAAGAAGGGTTGCCTTCCTAACTCATTCTTGTATCATGTCCAGCCTCTCTACAGGCAGAGGAAGAGGAAGGCAATCCAGAAACAGAGGCTGTGGAAGGCAGAGAGAGTACCTTTGAAGCAAAAGAGGCCCATACTGCATTCCATTTGTTTGACCTTGGATGGCCTAGGGAACTTCTTGAGCTCCTCTGTGTCTGGAGCTAGTCTCTGCAGACTTTCAGGCACCCTCCAGAGTCAGTTTTTCCCCATCGTGTGCTTTCCACTGCCGGGCTACTTCACTTCATTGCTACCTTTTGGCTTGTCAAATGAGGACTAGCATGTCCTGGCTCCTCAGCTTGTCTAAGAAGATACAGCTTGCAGGGATTGTGGGAGTCACTTGTGTTAGCATTTCCTCTAGGTTCTGCCCAACAGTTACCTAGCAACAGCCACATTGAGCCTGATTGACATGTAAAAGGACCCTCCATGTTATCTCTCTCACTTTCTCACTCTCCCTCCATCATCTCTCTCTCCCAACATGTTCCTGGTCAGCCTCTTTCCTTGTTCTCTCTCTTCTCTCTGTCTTTTTCTGACCCCTTTCTTTCTCTGATCCCCTTTCCAGGTACCAGATAAACTTCATTTTATATTTTATACCAGACCCATCACATGGCTGACACCTCAGGGCGGTGGTGGGGAGGGGGTGTGTGCCTCAGAATGGGTCCACTGAGGCACGCCATCTTGCTGTATCATGCTGCTATAAAACACATCAACCTTTCCTCACTCTGCAGGCCTTACCTGTTTACTTCATCACCATCCTCACAACAGCCCTGTGTTGTGAGAAAAGAGAGAGCTTAATGGGCTTCCCACCCTACAGATGAGAAAAACACAGTGTTCTGACTACTAGAAGGCAGAGGTCCTCCATCTTTGAATCCTGACCTTTTGCTCAGGTGAATACCCACAGTTGCTAATCTGGTCACGGTGCACTCCTTTCTCCAACCTCCTCCTCGGAGTCATTTTGCAGGGCTGTTTGCAGCTGGGAATGCAGCCTGGCTCCACAGGCCGCTCAGGTTGCTGCTCGAAGCTCCTAGGCTGGTTTTTCTGCAGGAATGGAAATTACTCTGTGATCCATTCCTGCTGACAAGGATGTGCACTGACAGCTCTGGGAACATCTGGATTCAGAAAATACATCTCGGGCTGGAGTAGAGCACTTGCCTAACAAGCAGTCCACATCAGGGGTGATGGGGAGAGGAGGCAAAGACAGGGGAGGAAGAGGAGGAGAAAGAGGAGGACCAGAAGAGAGAGAGAGGAAGAAGGTTAAGGAGGGAGGAGAGAAAGATACATAGACTTGGAGAAAGACTGAGGGAAGAAAGAAGCACATACAGAGAAACCAGAGAGAAGTGGGAGGGGAGGGGAAAGAGAAGGCAGGAGAGATACAGAGACAAAGAGAACACAGAGACAGAGAGACAGACAGAGAGACAGAGTGTTGGGAAGCTGTTTATCTCCTAACTCCCTCCACTCCAGCCAGAAGCCAGATCGCCTGTCACTTACAGCACAAGCTGGCACAGTGCCCTGGACTGAGGCTCTTCTCAGCATCAAGTGAACAGAGGAAACTGAACCCTGGTGTTCTCCTGCAGATAAGATGAAGGTTCTGCTTTGTTCTTGCCAAGGAAGAGCCGACTTTGGCAGATGACGAGAATGCTAATGAGGCCCTGGAGAGAACCGGCTGTGTGGAAAGAGTGCTAAGCTCAGAGTCACACAGGACTCTGTGGGTCCCCAGAGGTGTGACCTTGATCTAATCAGGCTGCCTCTCTGAACCTGCTTTGTGGGGTTGTCAGGAGGGGTGAGAAGGCAATGCTGAAAATACTCACAGGCTTAGAAAGGTGCTTTTACAGTGTGTTGGTATGAAAATAAAATTCTAGAAGGTCTATGTAATAATAGACCCCTTTACCATGGATATAAAAACAGCCTGGAGTCGTATACCACAGTGCTTATTCTGGGTGATGGGTGTTCATTTGTTTTATATTTTTTCTCTTTTGAAAACCTGTTGTGAGCACTCCTGTTAGGCTTCCCCCAACAGCTACCTGGCAACAGCCAAGTAGGCCTGGCTTCCTATAAAAGGGGCTGCTTGGCCCCTCCTCTCTCTCTCTTACTCTTACTTTTTTGTTCTCTTTGCCTCTTCTCTCTTGGACCCTTTTCTCCTTCTCCTTTGTTCCTGGCCAGCCTTTCTCTCTTCTCCCTCCTCTCCTCTCCTCTCCTCTCCTCTCCTCTCCTCTCCTCTCCTCTCCTCTCCTCCTCTCTCTCTCTCTCTCTCTCTCTCTCTCTCTCTCTCTCTCCTCCTTTCTCAACTCCCCTTCCCATGCCATAAATAAACTCTATTCTATACCATAACAGGGCATTGGGCAGGGGAGGGGGTGGGGGGAGCTTAGAATGGGCCTGAGGAGGCTCCCCTCCCATCCACCATACCATGCTTTACAAAACATATCCTGGCCTCTTTTTATAAAACACAACACCTGTAGTTTTTATTTTGTCTACTGCTAAGCGTATATCCCATTATTATTAATTATTAACATATAACTGTATAACTAACCATCTCAAAGACTCAACAGAGTGGCTAGGGAGATGGCCAATGAGTACAGAGCAAGCGTGAGGACCCAAGTTCAGATCCCAGCACTTACATGAAAGCTGGAGATGGCAGCACATTCATCGAAGCACAGTGGGCTCTGGAGAGAGACTGGTCAGTGTGTCTAACACTGTGAGCTCTAGTTTAGCAAAAGACCTTGTGAAAAAGATAAGGTGGAAAGGGGTAGAGGAAGACACCTTTTAGTCTCTACCATGGGCATGAATAGGCTAGTGCGCCTGTATATGAATACAACAAGCTCATACATACACACACACATACAAACACATGCACACATACATACCCACACATATACACACATATATACATACATGCATATACACACATATATACACATACATACTACACACACATGCACACACATACACACATATACACACAAACACACATACCAACATATACCCACACACATACGTACCACATACACATACAAACACATACACACATACACACATATAAATACATACTATACACACATACATACTACACACACACATACCACACACACACTCCCACACACATACATACCATACACACATACCACACACACTCCCACACACATACATACCACACACACACTCACACACAGACATACCACAAACACACTCACATACACACATACTCACACACTCACACACGTAGATACACACATGTACATTCACACACTCACACATTCACATACGTATACTCACACACACATATACACACATACTACACACACTATACACACATACACACACATACATATATGCACATACATACCACATACACATACATACACACATATACACACATAAATACATACTACACACACATACCTCACACACATACATACTACACACACATACATACCACATACACACTCACACACACATACACACATACAAATATACTCATACTCACACACGTAGACACACATATATACACTCACACACTCACACACATTCACACACATATATACTCATATATATGAGTATATCACACACATATATACACTCACACACTCACACACATTCACACACATATATACTCATATATATGAGTATATCACACACACATATACACTCACACACTCACACACATTCACACACATATATACTCATATATATGAGTATATCACACACACATATACACACACTACACACACACACACACACACACACACACACACACACCAGTGATAACTCAGTAAAACTAGCCATTAGTGGAACAAGCAAGCACTTGGGGGACAGAAGGTTGTGGCTTTGAGACCAGCCTAGGCGACATAGCTAGACCCCATCTCCAAACAAAACAAAACGAGGGGTTGGAGATTTAGCTCAGTGGTAGAGCGCTTGCCTAGCAAGTGCAAGGCCCTGGGTTTGGTCCCCAGCTCCGAAAAAAAGAAAAGGAAAAAAACCCCAAAAAACCAAACCAAAACAAAACAAAACAAAACAAAACGAAAAAACAAAAACAAGTATGGCTGAAGAAATGGTTCAGTTGACAAGGCCTTGGAGTCTCCAGAACCTATGTAAAAAGCCAGGTGTGGCGATGCAGTTCAAATCCCAGCAGCAGTGAGATGGGAGGTGGAGACAGCTGGGTCCCTGGAGGCTTGCTGGTCACCTAGCTTAGCCTACTTGGTGATGTTCCAGGCCAGTGAGGCACCCTGCACCAAGACCAATTGTGGTACAAACTTCACAGTGCTTCTCTCAAATAGACACTAGTCAGAAGGACAGAAATGTCTCACAAGATGCAGACTGATGTCAAATCACCACCAGCACTTGAAACTCATGGAAAAACTTCTCAATGTCTTCTTAGTCCAATTTGAATTCATCAAGGGACACCCATCAAAACCTGGATAAGGGCCAGCAGTCCTCATCAACTCTGGTTGTCTGGTTCATATAGTTACCATGAACGTCCTGAAATGTTGGGTTTAGCCCAGCACTCGTCCTATGATGACTTCAGTGACATGTGCCTGGAGAAGCTATTGTGACCTCAACAATGCCTTTCCTAGCAGATTGTTGTTACTTTTCTGTGGCTGTGATAAAACACCACAACCAAAAACAATCTAAGGAGGAAATAGTTGATTTTGCCTTATACTACCAGAAGGCTGAAGTCCATAATGGTAGGAAAGGCTTGTTAGTAGGAACAGGAAGCTGGTTGATTGGTTTTGTTAGCACACAGGGTGGGTGTGGGACATGAGTGAGTGAGCAGGAAGCAGGGCAAGGTTATAAACTCTCAAAGTCCACCCACTGTGACATACATCTTCCTACTTCCTAAAGGTTCTGTAGTCTCCCCAAACAACGCCCTCAGCAGCCAGGACCAAATGATCAACTATGTGAGCCTATGGAAGAAATTTCTCACTGAAGCCCCAACAACCACCAAAGAAGATAAATGGTTGTGGACATTAGAACTCTTTGGTAAACAGTTACATCATAGTAGACTCAACAGGAATGTTTCCAGGTTGGTTAACACCTTGGTGGATGGGAAGCTCTTTTGTCTTTCAAGAGGTGAATAGCAGAACTTATGAGGTCAGGGAAGCTGGCACGGTTGTAGACACTCTGGTCCTGGGGATATTGGGTTAGGAAGAATAGTGATACTCATCTGGTAATACTACTTTAGACTCTCCTTCATGTGATACTTCATTTGCAAGACCCTGTATCAGAAGAGATACACTTTCTCCTCAACCACCTTCCCAGGGAGACAAGACAATCAAAGATTGACTAGGTTTTGTAATCCAATCAGTACAGGGAAAAGGGTTACAAGTAACCACTAAACATTACACTCCAGAAACACAGAGGCGATGCTATTCATTTCTAGCGGCTGTTTACTGATGGTCCCCTAAGATCCAGTGACTGGGTTTTACTGGGGAAGTAGTTGACCTCCCAAGACAATGAAGTGAGACTCTCTTGTTGAATACCATATAATCAGCTGAACTAGTCTCTGTCATAAATGGCTCAGCTGTTAATATGGTGACCAGCAAACACACATGGGTTCAGTTGGTTACATCATACCAGAAGTCAGAACTCCTAAGCACCTGGAGTCCTGGTTCATTTTAATCTGCCATGGAGGGTGGTGGTTCCGTCAGTTTAATACTGGCTGACTAAAAATTCGACATGAGATACAAGAGGGTGTATTTCGTCTGCATGCTTCTTGGTTAACTATCAACTCAGTCTTTGATCATTTGAATCTTCTGGGACTCATCATTAGCTGATAGTATACATCCTTCCCTTAAATACTTTATAAGACCCTGGGACAAGTATATTACCCCAAGGATGTTTCTTATCTGTTCTTTAACAAGCTACATGTGGACGAGGATAACTATCTTAAGGCAGAAGTATGAAATTTAAAACTTCATCTCATTCAAACTTGCTGGTTTAGAAATTGCCACCAGATGACTGAAATCTTAATAACAATGAGCTCTCTAGGTCAGGCGGACTTCACATATCTCAGTCCTGTTCACATATGATATGGTGTATAGCCTCTCAACTATTTAAAAATTCAGTAAGGGAACTTGATCTTGTAGAGGTATGTGTTTCACATGATGTCCTTAAGAAGATTAATTATAGAATTAGCACTTTGGCTAATCCTGCTCCTTCCTGGTGGTGAGCTGAGCATTTGTAAGACTTACCTGGTTTCTGATATGCGCTCATCTCTCCAGGCATACACTGATCTTCTGGAGTTGCTTGCTATGGTTTCTGTTTCAGCAGACGTGTTGTGTACTCAGGGATTAGACAAGAATTTTAATTGGATTCTGAGAATTCCACTCCAGTCTTCATGCCTGCACAGCAAGCACCTTACCAACTTATCTACCTCACTTAGCCTTGATAAGTTTTTAAAGCATGATTTATTTTATGTGTATTGGTGTACCACATGCATGTCTGATACTTACAGAGGCTAGAAGAGGGTATTGGAACCCTTGGAAATAGAGTCACAGATGAGTATGAGCCACTATGTAGGAATTGAGAATCTGGGAATTGAACTGGGTCTTCTAGAAGAGCAGCTATTGATCTTAACCACTGAGTCACCTCTTCAACCCTCCTTTGATATGCCTTTATCTGTGAGATGGCTCGGTGTGCAAAAGTGATTGCCACCAAGTCCAGTGACCCAAGTGTGTTATCAGGATCCACCTGGTAGAAGGAAAGGACTGACTCCCTGAGGTTCAAGCTGGAATATACTGGTTTGGTCGTATCTGAGGTTGGCTGCATTGTTTAAGGAAGGAGGTAGGTTCCAGGGACAAGGATGGTTGCTGCTGTAGTCTGTGACTGCTTTCTTTGGTGCAGGAGTAGTTGGATTACAGAAGAGATTTTATCGTTTACTGTTAATAAAACTACAAATACTAATTTAAGAAAACAATAGGTAGCGGGTTGCTAGTGGACCCTGGTTAGGAAAAAGTAAGCAAAAAGAACATTTGGGAGGAGAGACCATGGCCTGGGCCTTAGGTGTTTGTGATAGCGTTCCAGTCTCTTGTCCAAGTCTGTATCACTTAGGCTGTTTCCAAAGTGTTTTCTGCTCCTCAGAAACCAGCCATATAAAATCTGAGCTTATGACCCCATTAGTCAGTCTTTCACAGGAAAGACATTTACCCAGTCCTCGGTGTATATTATCTGGGTCTAGGGATAAATTGGGGATAAATCATAGGTTTAGCCTTCTTTTTATGATGTCTGGTTCAATGTGCGGTGACTTTATACATCTTTTCAAGAGCCTTGCTTTCTGGAGTTGGGGGACATTTGTGCCTCTAGTATCCTTTCTTTCTGGCCATTCTTGTTATAGCCAGTTGCTCCATGATGCCTGCTTCTTTTGAGGTACGGCTGGCTTTCTTGACAGCTCATTGTTTGCCTATCTGGGCCTGACTCAGTCTGGCTGAGGCCATTGTGGACAGCCCTGTGGAGAAGTGCTTGTGATCACTGGCTAGACCAGGACATATAAACTGTGGTGGTTGGTATCAGGATGTACTAAGGTAGTATGTGTGTGCATGTATATGTATATTCATGTGTGTGCATGTCAGGTGTCTGTCTTCGACACTCTCCTCCTTAGTTTTTTGAGACAGAACCTTTTACTGAGCCTTGAGCCCATGGACTTAGCCAGACTGGTGGAACAGTGAGCTCCAGAGGTCCACCCATTTCCACCCTACACAGCCCTGAGGTTACAGTAGTGTGCTACCACACCTGTATTTTTGTGTGTGTGCTAAGATTTCAGAAGCAGCTGGGTCTTCAAGCATGCACTGCATATGTTCTACTAATATGGCTACCTCTTCAGAGCTGAACAGCACATTTTAAACTCAGGTGACTTCCCATCTCCCTCGTGAATCTTAAAATGGTCACAGTCAGCCCCTCTGCCTGGAACAGCCATGGCTATTTGGAAGTCATTACTTTCAAGGTATGAACTCAGTGACTTGAGAAAGTGAGGGGAGTAACATCATTTTTTTTAAATACCAATTTTATGGCTAATAATATATTTGGCTTCCCAGAAACCAATCATGAGGAACTCTGAACTCACAAAATGACTCCATTGAAGATAATCATTTTCTCACACTGAAAATATTTGTCTGGTACTGTGTCTAGCAAACAAAAGGAACATTAAGCTGTGTGTTCAGAGTTGTATTTCTAAGCTTGCTGTCATTTGCAGAGAGAGTCTGTTTATGCAGCCTTTTAGGAACAAAGCCCTCCTCCCCATCTGGGGGCGTCTGCACCATCTGTAGGATTACTTCCTGTTCTATTTGTTTTCAGGTTATAGGGACTGTGGGAGCTCAGCAGATTTTGAACATTATCACTGTAGAGGGAATTGTTCAGCCCCCGAGGCACAATAAAAAACCGAAACTGAAAGGCAGATGTAAAACAGGCGTGAAGACCCATTCTAAAGGGGAAACACACCCACGCAGATTGCCTTCCTCCATCTGAAGTCCAGGGGAGAAGCGAGAACCGATAGGTACAGGGAGTTCTTTGCAGTTCCAGAGCCAGCCAGCTACTCCTTCTGCAAGGAGGCGTGAGCTGCCGAAGGGAAGAAAGCTAAGAGCTTGTCAAGTGTAAGCTGAAGAAAATCCAGGCAGGCGCTCCAGGATGATCTCCAGGAACGTCCAACTGTGCCATGGAGGATGGCGAGCCACTTGGAGGAGCGAGTAGTGGGTGGTCTGTGCCAGCCACCCCCGGCTGTGAGGCTGTGCCAGCCCAGGTCTTCCACTGAACCAGAAGGAGAGGGCTATTAGGCAAATGCCTGCAAGCAAAAGTGTGTGTGTTGCAGGGAGAGCTAGGAAGATCTCAGACCTCCTTGTAGGTCTGCCCCCGCCTAAGAGACAGAGGGAAGGAAGGTTAGACGGTAGTTTCTTATGCTATTCTGAGAAAGGCAGGCAAGGCCATGGGAGGAAGGAAAAGTTCCTGATTTCCCCGAGTTCCTGTCCGCTCTAGTGTCCCCGCTAGGAACAACCTGTGGAAGAATGTCAGTTTATTTCATTCATCTGAGCCTCAGTTTCCACAACTGTAACTTGAAGGTTGTTAGGAAGATTGGATAAGCTAGCACATGTATCGTCCAGGGTGGTGACTCACTCCTGTCATCCTAGCCCTTAGCAATCTGAGACAGGAGGATTGCTTTGAGATTCTTATCTTTAAAACCAGACAATACCACATACAAAATAGAGTCTGTTTACTCAGCAAGATGTTGAATGCAAATTCTGTTTACATCCTTGTCAGCTCCATCCTGAGGCAAGTTCTGCACAGGCTGACTCTCACCTCAGCCCTCTCTAACCTATACTTCCTCCCAACCCTCAACCAAATATATAAGGAGGCAGGTAAGAGCACTCCAGTGGTCATGCCTGGAAATTTTATGTCTTGGCAACCGGTGAGTGAGTCTTTGTGATAGTCTCTTATATAAAGCCGTGGGGTGCTGAGATGGGAAGAGATGGCCAGCACTCTCACTTGGAAAGAAACTACAGCACAGTTGGAGAGCTGGGCCATGCCCCTTGGGAGTCTTCTTAGGGAGGACTCTCATTCAAGCTCTGTTTCTACATTCTTGGGCTGAGTTGGACCACCCTACTTTACTCACTGTTTCCATCCAACCTTCTGCTGCTGTCCATGAGCCACAGGTACCTGCTATGCTGAGTCCTCTGGCTCCTCTCCCCAACTCTCCCTCCTAGTGAATGCCTTTTCCCCTGTTCATCTTAGATATACCCTCCCTAGGGACCTTCCTCTCACTCCCAGTTCCAGTCCCTTAGGCTTGTCATATCATGTGTCCCTGTGTCTTATATCTGGAAAAAAGAGGGTCCATACTGATAATAGTGCTACTGTAGTTAATCACCACGTAGTGATTAAAATTAGGCAATATCGTGATAAAAGGACTATATGAGAGGTGTCATGATCTTGGTATCCCTGCAGCTCCAATCGAACAAGTGTTTAATTCTATGTAGTAGGAGTCCACAGTTACACAGACATGTGAGAAACCATAGATCCGACATGTTCTCACCCAATCCTTGTCCTATCTGTGCTTCCACTGTTTCCTTTGTACAGTAGGGCATGGCCTCTGAGGGCCCTGCTGGCTAAGCTGGCTTGACTCAGAGGCTCTGAGTCTTAGACTCTTTGCAGCATCAGCTGAGCTTTCCAGGTCCTCACTCTCCACTCCGGTGGCAGGCTTCCGAGGCTGGACAGCTCCTACTCAGGTTCAACAGCCTGCAGGCTACCGACTCTCAGCATCTGGACAGCACCCCAGGCAGAGGCGGCAGAGGACTGGCAGACTAGTGGGCTTGACCTGCAAGCTCCAAGATGGTGGAGCAAGACAAGCACCTACCTGCAGAGGTTGGCCTCAACGGCATCGAGAACCTCCAAATGTCAGGGGAACATCTAGTTAGGCTCTGGTACCTTAGCATGAGCGCTTTTGGTGTCAGCCTCCAACGCTTAGGGCCCTGATCTAATCACTTAGATCATACCTAATCTGGATGTAGGATGTAGCAGGCTTCTCTCCTGATGCTTTATTTGTCGCTCAGTTTTGCTCTTTGTGTTGATTCAGGGTCTTGCGTAGTCAAGGCTGGCTTCAAACTCACTATATAGCCAGAGATGACCTTGCGTTATCCTCCTGCCTCTACCTCCCGAGGTCTGGGATTCCGGATGTAGGACGTTATGCCTGGCGTCCCTTGATCCTATGGGAAGTTCTTCTGTTTTATTTTGCTTCGTTTCTACTGTGAATGTTCAGAATCTCATTATCAGTTAAGAATTCGATCCCGCCCAGCACGTCCTAGGCTGTGGGATATTTTTACATCTTTCACTGTTTCTTTGCTGTTAGAACCAGTGAGAACCGATTCTTAGACATTTCCACCATGACTCAGACTTGTTCATTGACATACTTTGTTTCCTATTCCTGGCACCACGTATGTCTGTAAAAGATAACAGAAAATGCACGGAAATGGTAAAATTTTATTTCTCTAAACAGATTCTAAGCTGCAGATTTTGATGGGTTATTGTTTCATTTGCTCGTCCGTCAGTGTTCAGTGTCTCTGGTGAAATGAACTCTGTACTTGGACTTCATACCACGAAACCCCCTAACCGCCCTCCGTGAGGCAGGGATTATAATTCCCTTTTCAAAGATGATAAAAATATGACTTAGAGAGGTTAAGCGTCATTCCCAAGGTCTCAAAGAAAGTGATTAATGTAGGGTTTCTGTTTGGTGCCTTAACCTTCTTTTTATTCGGTATTTTCTAGCTTCATTTCTGTGACTGTGATAAAAAAAAAAAACCCTGACAAAAAGCAACATAGAGGAGAAAGGACTTTATTCGCCCTACAATTCCAAGTCTCTGTCTATCATTTCTGGGAAGTTGTGATAGGAATACAGGCAGCTAGTCTCATTGTACCCACAGCCAGGAGCATGTTACTCTGATCTTGAATTACAAGGCAACATTAAGTTTTTGGCAACATCAGACTGGATTACTGTCACCTCTCTAGCTGCCCCATAGGCCTTCTCATCGCTGGCTTTTGTCTCCATGCTGGTTTTGGTTTGTTTGTCACACGGTCTCACTATGTTTTCCTGGATGACCTGAAACCCAGTGTAAACTAAATAGGCATTGAAGTTGCTGTGATCCTCCTGCCTCTGCCAGAATTCCAAGCATGGGCCACCATATCAGACTTATTCCTACTGTTCTGAAGCACAGAACACTGCAGTGATGTGATTCGGAAGGGGAGATTCATCTGTCCAGGTAGAATGTTCAGTTATTTTTCATTCATTAGTGTAACATAAAATGATGAGAACTGGCTAAACAGAGTTATTTGCTTGATTTTACCTCAGAGACATACAGATCATGGTCACCTTTTATATCAAGATCTATGGGCACCCAATACCTCACCACTCCTACACTGAAGAAGGAATTTGTTTAAGTAGAAATATCCAGGGCCCGGGGGTCTGGGGTGTAGCTCATCTGACAGTGCTTGCCTAGCATGCACAAAGCATGGATTTAATCCCCAAGGCCACATAAACAGGATTTGGTGGCGTAAGCTTATATTCCTAGCACTTGGAAGATGGAGGTAGGAGGGCCAGATTTCGAGATCATACTCAGCTAGATGGCAAGTCCCAGGAAACCTGGGCGGTGTAAGTATCTTTCTTGTCTCAAAACAAAACCAAAGTCAGCCACCAAAACTGGGAACCAGGTGCCGGCAAGATGGCTCACAGTTAATAGCATCGTTGGAGAGGACCAGGGCTTGGTTCCTAGCACCCACATGACGGCTCACACCCGCGTGTAACTCCAGGTCCAGGGGATATGATGCCTTTTATTTTGGCCCCCTGCATGCTTGTAGTGTACACATAGTCACAAAAATTAATAATGATAATGATAATAATAATATGAAGATGTAGGGTCTTGGTAGAAGGTAACTGGTCTTGTAGGAGAATGCCTAAGAAAGACAGATGGGAAGAAGTGAGACTTCACATTGCATCGTGAAGTTAGTTAAATGGAAGTGTTATGAGGTCTGATTTGAGAATTGTAATAGGTCAGTCATGTGACAATTACAAATGCCAATGATGAGTGCAAACAGACATTGGTGACCTGTACAAATGAAGATTCCTCTACATGCTCTGGAGGAAAATGAATATCTCTTTAATAGCCTTAATCAGGTGCTGTGGGCCAAAAAGGCCAGTGCAAAAAGGGAGTTGGTGAAAAAGAAGTTGCTTAGAGCCAGATGACCCAGGTTCAGATCCTTGCTCCAACCTCCAAACAAGCTTTAAGCAATCTACAAAGAATCCTATCTCATTTATGTAAACAGTTACCCTAACACATGCCTTATCTCTTTCATTATGATTAGGGATAAAAAGCAACAAATCCTAAATAATAAGCCAGAAGTCCATTTCTAGATATATCCCCGAAGGAATTGTAAGGAGAGGCTCAAATGGACATCTGCACACCTATGTTCATAGTAGTGCCGTTCACAGGCACCAAAAGGTGAAAACAATTGTGTGCAGCCCAGGCTGAGTGGATATATACAATGTATCTTCATGTCATGAAATAGAGGGTTAAGTTCCCAGGGCATGCTGCAACATGGATAACTCCAACTATGTAAAGGGAATAAGCCAGATGCAGATGGACAGATGTCGTTTGACTCCACTCACATGAAGCATCTAGAATAATCAAAGTCACAGAGAAAGCCGGAGGAGAACAATGAAGTGTTAACAGTTAATGAGGGCAATTTCAGTGGAGATGTTGAAGAAGGTCAAAGCTGGGGCCTGGGGTACATCAGTGCAAAGGTGCCACTGAACTTGATGTTCAGAAAATGCCCAAGTACTAAATGTTGCTACCCCAGTAAGAAATAGTCTTTTGTTTTTAGTTTTAAAATAATGCTAAAAACTGGGCGTGTGCTGCACATCCGGCATCCCAGCATTTGGGAGCAGGAGATAGGAAAATGCAGGAGTTCAAGATCAGCCTTGGCTATGTATCTAATTTGGGACTATTTCGGGATACAATGGGACTCTGACTAAAAATAAAAACAGGATTTAAAAGAGTTTTAAAAGAGAGAGAAGTATAAAGTAGATGGGTGGGTTTTGTAATCTGTGCATGATAAAAACACAAATAATATGCAGGTTATAGGAGTAAATACAGGGCTTATGTTTTTAACTAGAGCAGCCTGGAGTTGGGGGAATCTCAGGAAGGATTTTAATAATTTGTTTTCTAACCAAAAAGGGAGAGGGAGGGAAGGAGGAAGAGAAAGAGAGAGGGAGGGAAAGAGAGAGGGAGAGGGGAAGGGAGAGGGGAAGTGGGAAAGGGAGGGGGAGAGGGGAAGGGAGAGGGGAAGGGGGAAAGGGAGGGGGAGGGAGAGGGAGAAGGAGAGGGAGAGGGAGAGGGAGAGGGAGAGGGAGAGGGAGAGGGAGAGGGAGAGGGAGAGGGAGAGGGAGAGGGAGAGGGAGAGGGAGAGGGAGAGGGAGAGGGAGAGGGAGAGGGAGAGGGAGAGGGAGAGAGGAACTTAAAGTGGTTGGCGGCTCTGCCTTGTTTTTCCTAGCAGCTTTTAGGATAATTGAACTCTGGAAGAAAAAAAAGATCTATGATCCAACATGCCTGATTTATTATTTTTTTAATGTTCCTCATTTATGTTCTATTCTGAGGTATTGAATTTTATTTCATAATAAAACTGGTTGAGGCCAATGAAAGGCAAAGTCATTGTTTTGTCAGGAAGAGGCAGTCGAAGAGCACTGAGCACCCTGTGTTCTTCCACTCTGCTTGCCAGGTGCCCAGGGACAGGGAGGGCCCTGCCCCAGGATTGCCTAGTGTGTCCCTTTTGGTAAAGGAATCAGCTGAGCTTCCTGTTTATCTCTTAGGAGTCTCCTAAGAGTCTGCACTGGGGCCTGGCTTCCCAGAACTCAGCTAACCACAGCAAGCTTCGCAGATGGATTTGCAATTGTGAAGATGAGGACTGAACTCAGGGATCTAAGAAACTCCAGCAAGGCGCTGTTTGGAGCTCTGCCTGAAAGAGCCTAGAGATCTTGGTTCCACTCACTGTGCTCACAAACGCTCAGGGCTGGCTGTGGAGTTCAGTGGTAGGTGCTTGCCTAGCACCCACAAGGCCCAGCTCAATATCCAGCCCCGAAAAATTCACAATGCTTAATAGTGAGAACTGAAGTATGAACCTCGTGAACAAAAGTTAGCACGTACCCGCACATAATTTGGCAGCAGCTAGGTATTTGGCAGCACATACTAGGAATTTAAACACTTGGGAAACTGAGGCAGAGGAGGACTTTCATGAGTCTGAGGCTAACCTAGGGTATATAATGAGGTGTGTCTCAAATAAACAAGTAAGTAAGTAAGTAAATAAAATAATAAATAAATCTGATCAGGCATGATTTTTTTTTTTCAGAGGCTGAGAGGAATATCTGAAGTTCACAACCAGCCTGGGCAACAGTGAGTCCATCTCAAAACAACACACAAACAGAGAGAGCTTTTGGAAGAGTACTTATCTAGCACAGCAAGGCCCTGGCTTAATCCCAGTCCCATATCCACAACTTTGGAAGTAAGTTGGTATAACTTTTAAACAACATTTCACTAACAATGGCTGTTTTAAGCAATATGCTTATTTTGTTTATGTGTTGGGGGTTCTTGCTTTCCCACTTCTTTTGACTTTAAAATACATACACTCCCCCCCCACACACCCACACACGGTGGTGCAGTGGGGGTGTGGAGGGATGGCTCAGTGGTCAGAAGCACGTTTTACTCTTGCAGAGAACCAGGGTTCAGTTGCCATCACTCACAACTGCCTAACACCCTCTTTGGGCCTCCACAGCTCTTTGTGCTTCCCTCTCTCTGTTACCTGTTCTCCCTTGAAATCATCAACAGACTTCCTCCTCTTAATCCTGACCACACGGAAACCCTCTCACTGCCATTATGGACTTGGTTTCTTCAGAGTTCAGGCTGTCTTTGTGTTGGGCTCCCTTGCCCACGATAGCCTCTCTACCACCCTTGGAGTCAAAACACACAAAGCCCAGCTCTCTCCCTCCTGTCAGGCCAGACTCTCATTTTAGTTCCACCTCAATCCACCTGGCTACCCTTCCTGGTCATCACACAGGTACTTCAAACCTAGCTAGTAGGATTCAGTGTCTCCCTTTTCAAACCAGATTTTCTTCCCTATCTCAGTGACTAAGGTCGGGTCTTGGGTGTCACCCTCCTAGACTCATTTGTTTGTGTTTGTCTATCCCAGGCATCCACAACACTGACTGATCCTATAAGAAGGTACCACTGTAATGAGAATCTGATGAGTCCCTGCTCTTTCCCTATGTACTAAAACCAACTCTAAGACCTCTCCATTCTTCTCTTAAGACATTCCCTCGCATGCATCCCACCTCCATGAGCTCACTGCTTCCTTCGTCTGACTCATCTTCTGCCTGGACAAGGGCAACCTCCCCCTTCCTGCTCTCTCTGCCTCTTGTCTCTTCTTCTCTAGAACACTAGCCAGAGATTCTGTTTTAAAACCTCCATATGGCCTCTCCTTTAACTGACTAAGACACCCCTCAAAGAGTCCCTGGTGCTATCAGGAAATACTTCCTGGTATCGAGGGAAATAGAGGATACAGGTTTGTTGTTTGTTTGTGTTTATTGTGTTTCAGTGCTGGGGATTAACCCCAGGACCTTGAGTATGCTAGGCAAGCATTCTACCAATGAGATACATCCTCAGCCTAGTGTAGGTTTTTCTTTTCTTCACTACCATTATTATTAGTGTAGGTTCCACCCCCTATTCTCATCCCCACCCCCATCCCTGACAGGGTCTTGCTATTCAGCCTAGATTTGGCCCAGAGCATAGAGTAAGCTGACTTGGCCTCCAGAGTGCTGGGCTTGTAGTTGTGTGCCAGCACACCTGGCTTCATTTTTAATAAATGCTTCTCTGACCACTGAAGGCAACTGAAGACCAGACTGCTTGGCCCACCCAGGCCCAGAATTTTCTCCTGGAGAATGGTATTGGGGGCCACTGTAACCCAGAGACTACTTAGGAGATGATGTGGAATTCTCTAACCTCAGATGTTCTGCCAACTCTCTTCAAGGATGCTGGCTGGTTAGTGCTGTCCTGGCCTCCTGTTCCTTCTCTGCTTGTTCCTCCCACTCACTCTGGAGCTCATCAGGGAGCAAGGACTGGGTGTAGCTCCCAGATGTTCTACAGAGCTTGTGGAGAAAAGAGTAGGAGGGAGACGAAACTGCCAAGGAACTTAAGGCCTTTTCCTTGGTATCCCTCTTTCCTAGCGTCCTGAGTCCCCACCATGCTCTGCCTGTGGCCACTACTGACCGTCTTCTAATGGAATGCTCTAGGCTTCCAGCAAGGGACAGAGCACTTCTTCCGGGTACAAGGGCAAGAGACTCAGCTACCTGATTTCAAAGAGGGAGAGGGAGAAGACTTAGCTTCCACTGTCTCAGTGGGCTTGAAAATCTAGAGCCTGGAGTGATGAAAATGGGGCACAGAGGTCTCCTAAGGACAGCGTAAAGGGAATGCAGGCAGAGGTTCTTCCTGGAAGACTTTGAACTCAGGTTGCAGGGCCCTTGAGAAATGTTCAGAAGCCAGCTTCAGTGACATCTTGAACTGTGAAGTTGAGTTCAATAATGTTGCTGAACTGAAACCAAGGGATCCTTTGGGGAAATGGGCTAAATTTAGGCTATAAAGGCTCCTACAGGATTCACTGAATTCAGGCAAAGGGACTTTTTGGGAGATGTTTTTACTGATTGTGGGAATGTCCAGTGAGGCTGCTAAACTTAGACCCAACTGGATATTTGTGGAGATAACACTGAACTCAAGTCACCAGGGCTTCTCACAGAAACAATGAACTCAATTTAGGGACACTTCTTGGGGGTGTCACTGAACTGTTATTGCATGCTGTCTTTGTGTGTGTGTGTGTGTGTGTGTGTGTGTGTGTGTGTGTGTGTGTGTGTGTGTGTTTTACTGATATGAACAGACACCATGACCAGGGCAACTCTTATAAAGAACAACATTTAATTGGGGCTGGCTTGCAGATTCAGGGGTTCAGTCTATTGTGATCAAGGCAGGAGCATAGGAATGTTCAGGCAGACATGGGGCTGGAAGAGCTTTGAATTTCACCTCTTGTTCTGAAGGTAGCTACAAGACTAGAGTCTAAGCAGTTAGGATGAGGGTCTTAAAGTCCTCCAACAAGGCCACACCCACTCCAGCAAGGCCACAACTCCTAATAGTGCAAATCCCTGGCCCAACCATATTTAAACTACCACACACACCTAGAACTTTGATTGTACATTCAAGCCCATGTGGCTTCCTTTGGCTACACTCACAGTTATAGGACATACAGAAAGATGGAGAACACAGACTGCAGTCATTCACAAACAAGGTCGCTCACATTTTCTCCCCACTTTCTGCATGTACACACACACACACACATACACACACACACACACACACACACACACACACAGAGAGAGAGAGAGAGAGAGAGAGAGAGAGAGAGAGAGAGAGAGCGCTTTTTTCCAGGATCTTTTAAAAAACTCATTTATTTATTTATTATAAGTACACTGTAGCTGTCTGTCTTCAGACACACCAGAAGAGGGGATCAGATCCCATTACAGATGGTTGTGAGTCAACATGTGGTTGCTGGGAATTGAACTCAGGATCTCTGGAAGAGCAGCCAGTGCTTTTAACCCCTGAGCCACCCCTCCAGCTCCTTTTTTCTGGATCTTTAATACAAGGATACAAGCCCTTAGATGTTTTCTCTTTTTTTTTCTACCTGTTACCTAGATGACCTCATTCAGTCTCATGACTTTAATATTGTCTGTTCTCTGAAAACTCTCATCTTTACTTACATCTTTAGCTCAGATCTCTCCTCCTGTTCCAGAAAACTCCTGTCTGTCTATTTGATACAACCATATAATTGGTTGACAAGCATGTTCATTCCCACAGTTCCCCAAACCAGAGTTGTGTCCTTCTCCCTCTAAGTCCCTCTCTACAGTCTTTTCCAGAGAAATAAAGCAATTACATTCTTCTAGGTCCCCAAATTTAATAGCACACACCATCTTCTTTCTTATCAGCAGGTCTGCTAATTCTTCCTGAAAGATGTTTGGTATCCAATCTCTGATGACCACTCTACCATGTCCAGTCTGGTCCAAGGCATCCTGAGGTATCCTTGGGCTAGTTCTCTAGCCTTGTGGATTGTTTGTGTGAGCAACTTTGCTTCAGTTTTACCAGTGCTGTGCTCTGTGGCTCAGGCAAAGCCTTCAACCCCTCTACTGATAACCCAGTAGCCAGTATGGTCTTTTATATCTGTGAGCCAGTTCAGGTTCATTTATTCAAAACCCAACAGTCATACTTGAGAGTCTTTGACATTAACCTACAGTGTCCCATGTCACTTCTTTCCACTCTCCTATGTCTTTCCTAATCCTACCGCACTCAGTCCCATGTTCTCTCTAGCCACCCCTCTCTTCTTGCTGTTTCAAATATATTACAATTACTTCACCTCAGGACCCAATCTGTATTTCCTATTCCCTCTCTGGAATCATTCCTCCCAGCTGTCCACGTGTCAGAGGTCCCTGCTCTTACATTGCCCCACCTTAGGGACTGTCTTTGTATAATATAAACAATCGACGACTTCATGAGCATTACTGTCTTTCCCTGCTCTGCACTTTCTTTGCAGCTCTCACCAGGACCTGATATACTATAGAAGTATGTGTTTCTTATGGGTTCATTGTTTGTGTGTTTACCCAGATCACAAACTCCGGGAAGGCAAAGGCTCTGTCTTGTTCATGCTGTATCCCCTGCTCCTACATCAACACCTGGAAAAGAGCAGTGCTCAGTCAGCCAGTAGTTTCTACATCTCTCTCTCTCTCTCTCTCTCTCTCTCTCTCTCTCTCTCTCTCTCTCTCGCTCTCTCTCTCGCTTTCTCTCTCGCTCTCTCTCTCGCTCTCTCGCTCTCTTGCTCTCTCGCTCTCTCGCTCTCTCTCTGTAGGTCAGGTGAATTAGGTCTCTCTTTCTACCACATGGAGTCATCAGGTTTGGTGCAACCACCTTTACCCCCTGAACCATCTTGTCAACCATGGACCTGATTCTTAACCTTTGTGGATCACAGAAAGCTATATATCTTTGAAGGTTCTAAGCAGAGGAGGACTTAGGACTAGAAAAAAGAGAAAGAGGAAAAGAAGGAGGGAAGGAAGGAGGGAAGGAAGGAGGGAAGGAAGGAAGGAAGGGAGGAAGGAAGGAAGGAAGGAAGGAAGGAAGGAAGAGAGGGAGGGAGGAAGGAAGGGGATGTTGTAAATGAGTTACTAAGGATTCTAGATGGAGAAAATGGAGGCTGAGTCTAATGAAGAACAGGGCTTCTTGAACAGCACTATGGGACTAACATGACAGCTAACAAACAATAGGTGATGTCTGTGCTAAAAGCAAATATCACTTTGAGTATTTAAAGCAGAGAGGTGGACAACCACCACTGGGAAGTGTGAGGCAACTCAGAGACTTGCTATAGAAGTAGGGACATTTCCGTCTTTAGAGTGTCTGAGGGAAGGTTACTAGGGCACGGGCACTAAGGTGCACTTGTTTGTTTGTTGTTTGTTTTGTTTTTTGAGACAAGGGTTCTCTGTGTAGCCTTGGCTGTCCTGAAACTCACTCTGTAGTCCAGGTTGGCTTAAAGAGATCTGCCTGCCTCTGCCTCTTGAGTGCTGGGATTAAAGGTGTGCATCACCACTGCCTGGTAAGTTGTGCATTTTTTTAAAATTGATTTTTGATTTGCTATTGTGCCACAGTGTCCAAGTGGAAGTCAGACACCTGGTTGGGACCAGTTCTCTTTCCACCATGTGGGTTCTGGGTCCAACCAATGCTTTTAACCACTGACTCATCCTTCCATCCCTGAACCTGCCTTTTTTATGTGAGTTCTAAGCGCTATGTGCTAAGTACTTTTATCTGATTGATCCACCTTACCAGCCTCATAGTAAGGACAGGGTCTTACTATGAAGCCTTGGTTGTCCTGGAAGTCCTTTGTACATACAAGGGAGGTCTTGAACTCCTCCTGCTTCCTAAGTGCTAGGAATTAAAATTATACATCATTACTTTCAGCTCCAAGGTACTCTTTTGTTGTTGTCATTTTGTTTTTCGATTTTTAAAAAAAATTGTTTAATTTTTTTTACTGGCCAGATTTTATCCCCTCTCCTGGTCCACCCTCTCTGACTGTTCCACATCCCATACCTCCTCCCTCCCTGCTCTGTCTCCATGAGGATGTCCCTACCCCCAGTTCTCCCACCCCACCACACCTCACCACTCTCCAGAGCCTCTCGTCTCTTGAGGGTTAGGTGCATAGTCTCTGACTGATCCCAGATCTGGCAGTTCTTTGCTGTATATTTGTTGGGGGCGTCATATCAGCTGGCGTATGCTGCCTGGTTGGTGATCCAGTGTCTGAGAGATCTCGGGGGTCCAGGTTAGTTAAGACTGCTGGTCCTCCTACAGGGTCGCCCTCCTCCTCAGCTTCTTCCAGTTTTTTCCTAATTCAACCACAGAGGTCAGCAGCTTCTGTCCATTGGTTGGGTGTAAATATCTGCACTTGATTCTTTCAGCTGTTTGTTCGGTCTTTCAGAGGGCAGTCATGATAGGCCCCTTTTTTTGTGATTACTCCATAGCCTCAGGAATAGTGCCAGGCCTTAGGTCCTCCCCTTGAGCTTGATCCGACTTTGGGCCTGACCCTGGACCTCCTTTCCTCAGGCTGTTCTCCATTTTTGTCCCTGCAGTTCTTTCAGACAGGAACAATTATGGGTCAGAGTTTTTGACTGTGGGAGCAAGCCCATCCCTCACTTGATGCCCTGTTGTTCTGCTGGAGCTGAGTTCTATAAGTTCCCTCTCCCCACTGTAGGGCATTTCATCTAAAGTCCCTCCCTTTCAGCCCTGAGTCTCTCACCTCCCAGGTCTCTGGTACATTCTGGAGGGTTCCCCCACCTCCTACCTGCTAAAGTTGCCTGTTTCCATTCTTTTTGCTGGCTCTCAGGGTTTCAGTCCTTTCCCTCCACCCAATAGCTGATCATATTCCCCTCTTCCCCTCTCTGTCTCCTTTCCCACCCAAGTCCTTCCCTCCCCCCTCCTGTGATTGCTTTCTTCTCCCTCCCAAGTTTGATTGAGGCATCTTCACTTAGACCCTTCGGCTTGTTGACCTTTTTGAGTTCTGAGGACTGTATCCTGGGTATTCTGTACTTTTTGGACTAATACCCACTTATTAGTGAGTACATACCATGCATGTCCTTTGGGGTCTGAGTTACCTCACTTAGGAGGATATTTTCTAGTTCCAAAACTCATGATGTCCTCATTCTTAATAGCTGAGTAGTATTCCATCGTGTAAATGGACTACATTTTCTGTACCCATTTTTCTGTTGTGGAACATCTGGGTTGTTTCCAGCTTCTGGCTATCACAAGCAAGGCTGCTATGAAGATAGTGGAACATGTGCCCCTGTGGCATGGTGGGGCATCTTTTGGGTATATGCCCAAGAGTGGTGTAGCTGGATCTTCAGGTAGATCTATTTCCAATTTTCTGAGGAATCTCCAGGTTGATTTCCAGAGTGGTTACCAGTTTGCAAACCCACCAGCAATGGAGGAGTGTTCTTCTTCACATCCTCACCAACATGTGCTGTCAACTGAGGTTTTGATCTTAGTCATTCTGATTGGTGTAAGGTAGAATCTCAGGGTCATTTTAATTTGAATTTCCCTGATGACTAAGGACTTCGAACTTTTTTTAAAAAAAGATTTTTATTTATGTTATATATGTGAGTACACTGTAGCTGTCTTCAGACACACCAGAAGAGGGTATCAGATCCCATTATGGATGGTTGTGAGCCACCATGTGGTTGCTGGGAACTGAACTCAGGACCTCGGGAAGAGCAGTCAGTGCTCTTAACTGCTGAGCCAAGTGCTTCTCAGCCATACGAGATTCCTCTGTTGTGAATTCTCTGTTCTATACCCCATTTTTGGGGTTGGATTGTTTAGTTTTTTTGGTGGTTAGCTTCTCGAATTCTTTATATATTTTGGATATTAACCCTCCATTGAATGTGTGGGGTTAGTGAATTTTTTTTAACCAATCTGCAGATTGCTTCTTTGTCCTATTGACTATGTCCTTTACCGTACAGAAGATTTCTAGTTTCATGAGGTCCCATTTATCAATTCTTGATCTTAGAGTGTGAGCCATTTGAGTTCTGTTTAGGAAATTTCCTCCTGTGCCAATGAGTTCAAGGCTCTTTCCCACTTTCTCTTCTATTAGATTCAGTGTACCTGGTTTTATGTTGAGGTCCTTGATCCACTTGGACTTGAGCTTTGTGCAAGGTGACAAATATGGATCTAATTTCATTTTTCTACATATAGACAGACAGACCAGCACCATTTATTGAAGATGCTTTCTTTTTTCTATTGCATATTTTTGGCTTCTTTGTCTAAGATCAAGTGTCCGCAAGTGTGTGGTTTTATTTCTGGGTTTACAATTCTATTCCATTGATCAATGTGTCTGTCTCTGTACTAATACCATGCAGTTTTTATCAGTATTGCTCTGTAGTATAGCTTGAGGTCAAGGATGGTGAGTCTTTCAGAAGTTCTTTTATTGTTAAGAATGTTTTTGCTCTTCTGGGTTTTTTTGTTTGTTTGTTTGTTTGTTTGTTTTTTGCTTTTTTTTTTGGCTTTTCCAGATGAATTTGAGTATTGCTCTTTCCATGTCTTTGAAGAATTGTGTTGGGATTTTGATGGGGATTGCATTAAATTTGTAGATTGCCTTTGGTGGGATGGCCATTTTTACTGTGTTAATTCTGCCAAACCATGAGCAGGGGAGATCTCTCCATTTTCTGAGATCTTCAGTTTCTTCCTTGAGAGACTTGAAGTTATTGTCACACAGATCTTTCATTTGTTTGGTTAGAGTTACCTCAAGATATTTTATATTATTTGTGGGTATTGTGAAGGGAGTTGTTTCCTTAGTTTCTTTGTCAGCCTGTTTATCATTTGTATAAAGGAAGGCTATTGATTTATTTGAGTTAATTTTATATCCAGCCACTTTGCTGAAGTAGTTTATCACCTGTAGAAGTTCTCTGGTAGAATTTTTGGGGTCCCTTATGTATCCTATCAAATCATCTGCAAATAAAGATACCTTTAATTCTTCTTTGCCAATTTGTATCCCCTTGAACTCCTTTTGTTGTCTTATTGTTCTAGCTAGCTCTTTGAGTACTGTATTGAACAGATATGGGGAGATTGGGCATCCTTGTCTTGTCCCTGATTTTAGTGGGATTGCTTCAAGTATCTCTCCATTTAATTTGATATTGGCTGTTGGTTTGCAGTAAATTGCTTGAATTCCTTATCTTTCCAATACTTTTAACATGAAGGGGTGTTGTATTTTGTCAAATGTTTTTTTTTCCTGCATCTAAGGAGATGACCATGCGTTTTTTTTCTTTGAGTTTGTTTATATACTAAATTATGTTAGTGGATTTTCATATATTAAATCAAACTTGCATCCCTGGGATGAAGCCTACTTGATTGTGGTGAATGATGATTTTGATGTGTTCTTAGGGTCCATTTGCAAGAATTTGATTGAGTATTTTTGCATCAATATTCATAAGCAAAACTGGTCTGAAGTTCTCTTTTTTGTTGCATTTTTGTGTGCTTTAGGTATCAGAGTAATTGTGGCTTCATAAAATAAATTAGGTAGTGTCCCTTCTATTTTTATTTTATGGAATAGTTTGAGGAATATTGTTATTAGGTCTTCTTTGTAGGTCTGGTAGAATTCTGCACTAAAGCTATCTGGCTCTGGGCTTCTTTTTGGGTGGGAAGTTTTTAATGACTTGTTCTATTTCCTTAGGGGATATGGGCATGTTTAGATAGTTTACCTGGTCTTGACTTAACTTTGGTATGTGGTATCTCTAGAAAACCATCCATTTCATCTAGACTTTCCAGTGTTTTTGAGCATAGGCTTCTGTAGTAGGATATGATGATTTTTTTTAATTTCCTCCGTTTTGTTGTTATGTCTCCCTTTTCATTTCTGATTTGTTAATTTGGATACTGCCTCTGAGCCCTTTAGTTAGTTTGCCTATGGGGTTTATCTTGTTGGTTTTCTCAAAGAACCAGCTTTTGGTTTTATTGATTTTTTTTGTATCATTCTCTTTGTTTCTATTTGGCTGATTTCATCCCTGAGTTTGACTATTTCCTGCCTTCTACTCCTCTTGAGAGTGTTTGCTTCTTTTTGTTCTAGAGCTCTCAGGTGTGCTGTTAAGTTGCCAGTGTAAGAGCTCTCCAATTGCTTTACCAGGGCACTTAGTGCTATGAATTTTCCCCTTAGCACTGTTTTCATTGTGTCCACTAAGTTTGGGTATGTTGTGTCATAATTTTCTTTGAATTTCGGGAAGTCTTTAATTTCTTTCTTTATTTCTTCCCTGACCAAGTTATCATTGAGTAGAGAGTTGCTCAGTTTCCACCTGTATGTGGGCTTTCTGTTGTTTTTTTTGTTGTTGTTGAAGACCAGCCTTAGGCCATGGTGACCTGATGGGATGCGTGGGATTATTTCAATCTTCTTGTATCTGTTGAGGCTTGTTTGGTAGCCAATTATATGTTCAATTTTGGAGAAGGTAGCATAAGGTGCGGAGAACGTGTACTCTTTTGTTTTAGGGTGAAATGTTCTGTACATAAATGTTAAATCTATTTGGTTCATAACTTCTATTAGTTTCACTGTGCCTCTGTTTAGTTTTTGTTTCCCTGATCTACCCATTAGTGAGAGTGGGATGTTGAAGTTTCCCACTATTATTGTGTGGGGTTCAATGTATGTTTTGAGCTTTAGTAAAGTTTCTTTTATGAATGTAGTGCCCTCGCATTTGGGGCATACATGTTCAAAATTGATATTTCTCTTGGTGGAGTTTTCCTATGACAAATATGAAGTGTACTTCCTTATCTTTTTTTTTCTTTTCTTTTTTTCCGGAGCTGGGGACCGAACCCAGGGCCTGTGCTTGCTAGGCAAGCGCTCTACCACTGCGCTAAATCCCCAACCCTTCCTTATCCTTTTTGATAACTTTTGGTTCAAAGTCTATTTTGTTAGATATTAGGATGGCAACTCCAGCTTGTTTCTTGGGACCATTTGCTTGGAAAATTGTTTTCCAGCCTTTTACTCTGAGTTAGTTTCTGTCTTTGTTACTGAGGTGTGTTTCTTGTATGCAGCAAAATCCTGGATCCTGTTCTTGGATCCAGTCTGTTGGCTTATGTCTTTCTATAGGTGAGTTGAGTCCATTAATATTGAGAAATATCAAAGACAGATGACTGTTGATTCCTGTTGTAGTTGGTCTTTTTAAGGTGGCATTATGTGTATGTGGTTCTCTCCTTTGGGCTTTGTTGTGATATGATTAATACCTTGTCTTTTTTTGGTGTAGGTACCCTCCTTGTGTTGGAGTTTTCCTTCTAGAACCTTCTGTAGGGCTGGATTGGTAGATAGATACTGTTTGAATTTGGTTTTATCCTGGAATATGTTGGTTTCTCCACCTATGTTGATTGAGAGTTTTGCTGGGTATAGTAGCCTAGGCTGGCATTTGTGTTCTCTTAGAGTCTACATGACCTCTGACCAGGCTCTTCTGGCTTTTAGTGTCTCTGTTGAGAAGTCTGGTGTCTGATAGGTCTGCCTTCATACGTTACTTGACCCTTTTCCCTTGCAGCTTTTAACATTCTTTCTTTGTTCTGTGTGTTTAGTGTTTTGACTATTATGTGACGAGAGGATTTTCTTTTTTGGTCCCATTTATTTGGTGTTCTATAGGCTTCTTGTACATTTATTGTCATCTCTTTCTTTAGGTTGGAGAAGTTTTCTTCTATGATTTTGTTGAAGACGTTTTCAGGTCCTTTGAACTGGGAAACTTTGTTCTCTATTCCAATTATCCTTAGGTTTGGTCTTTTTTATTGTGTCTTGGATTTTCTGGATGTTTTGGGTTAGGGATTCCTTTTTTTTTTTTTTTTTTTTTTTTTCGGAGCTGGGGACCGAACCCAGGGCCTTGTGCTTGCTAGGCAAGCACTCTACCACTGAGCTAAATCCCCAACCTTGGGTCAGGGATTCCTTATGGTTTGAATTTTCTTTGACAGTTGTATCAATCTCTTCTAAGGTATCTTCTATACCCGAGATTCTGTCTTCTATCTCTTGTATTCTGTTGGTGATGTTTACATCTGTAATTCCTGACCTCTTTCCTAGGTTTTCCATCTCCAAGTTTGCCTCCATTTGAGTTTTCTTTATTGCTTTTACTTCCAATTTTAGGTCCTAAATCACCTTATTCAATTCCTTCACCTGTTTGTGCTTTCTTATATTTCTTTAAGGGATTTTTTTGTTTCCTCTTTAAGAGCTTCTACTTGTTCACCTGTATTTTCCTATATTTCTTTCAGTGAGTTATTTATATCCTCCTTAAAGGATTCTACTATCTTCATGAGATAGGATTTTAGGTCAGTTTCCTGATTTTCAGGTGTGCTGGTGTATTCAGGGCTTGCTGTGGTGGGAACACTGGGTTCTGATGATGCCCACATATATTGGTTTCTATTATTTATGGTCTCATACTTGCCTCTCACCACCTGTTTATCCCTAGTGTTTGCTGATCTGGGTGACTCTGTCTGGAGTCTGCCTCTTTTGTCCCTGGGTTGCTTCAGGTCTCCTGGTAGGCCTGCAGCCCTAGCTGTAGCAGACCTCCTCTGGGGCCTTCAAACTGGAGAGTCTTCATCTGGGTAGAGAAGCTGCTGATCTGTTTCTGTGGTTGCAGCAGGTCTCCTGGGAGGCTTCAGACTGTAGGGTCTTCAGAGGAGCAGTCAAGCTGTTGTTCTCTGGTAGCTGTTCTCCAGGTGTGGGGAGTGGGGCGGGGTGGAGGGTGGAGGAGTGGGGTAGGGGGTCATGGACTGTGGTTTCTGTTTCCTTGTGTGCAGCAGAAATCCAGGGAGGATTTCAGTCTGTTGGGTCAGTTGCCCTACATGTTGTGGAGTCCCTGGGAGGTTTTCAGACTGTGGTGTTGGTTGCGCATTTGCCTTGTGTGCAGAGGAACTCCTGGGACTTTAAGCTGTAGTGTCTTCAGGGAAGCAGAGTAGCTGGCAGTCTGCCCTGGCAGACGTTGCCGGCTGGAAGGGATGTCATTTTGTTTTTTCAAGACAGTGTGTCTTCATGTAGCTGTGGCTGTTCTGGAACTCACTCTGTAGACCAGGCTATCCTGGAATTCAGACTACCTGCCTGAGTGCTGGAATTAAAGGCATGTGCCACCACCACCTGATTCCAAGATACATTTTTAAAATCACTGGTTTTAATCTCTGAATTCTAACAGCTATTATACATAGAGGAACTTGGGGCTTCTGGCTAGGATCCCAAATCTTTTCTGTCCTCCTGTTTTAAGGTTGAACCAGTTTTGCTACTTGCCGCTCCTCCAGGGCACTGCCTTTAAGATGCCTTTGGTTGTGATGGAAACTGTGGTTGTTTGAATGAAATTGGCTCCCATAGGCTCATATATTCGAACATCTGAATTCCAGTGGTGCAACTGTTTGGGAAGGATTAGAAGGTGTGACATTATTAGAAGAGGTGCATTAAGGAGACACGTGAGTATGTCTGTGTTTGTTTGTGTGTGTATATGTGGTGAGAATTCTGAAATCTTTGTCTACTTAAAAAACAACCACGGAAATATTTTAAGAGTGTGTGGGGATATGAGTCTGCTTTGCAGTAGCTATGATTTGACTCATGCTCTGTCTAGCAGAGGCATGGTTTTGCCAGCTGCAGATAGCTTCTGGGATTATATGATGTTTGGAATTCTGGAAAGTTTACAATGGATGTATAAATGCTAGAGCCCTGGTTTGGTTCTTGGTTGTTGGTTGTTCAGGGAGGTTTGCAGTTTATTAATAGTCATGTTCAAAGAAGAAACAAAAGGAAAGACTTTAGATGCAGGGCTATCTCTCTCCCCTCTATCCTTCTTTCTTTCCTAGCTAGTTATTGGGTGGGGAGGGGCGAGGTTGAAACGGGGACAGGGAGATAAAGGGTGGGAAACAAAAACCCCACAAGGTAACAAAAATCATGATTCTGATTCCAAGATTCATGACAAATTTGTGTTATTTTAAGCCAATTCAAGTCATGGTAATTTGTCATCAAAATAAAGAACAAATAGGGAGACTTACAATCAGTTCCTAAGACAACCAACAACCTGGTAATTGGAAAGAAGAAAAAAGTCTCCTGTGGAGCAAGTGAAGAGAGCAGTTCAGCGCATGCGCCCTGGGCTGATGGGATGGCTCTGCAGCTAAAGGCTCTCGCTGCTGAAACTTATGGCCTGAGTTTGACCCCAGGGACCCGCACAATGGAGAAAGAACTGAGACATATAAGTTGTTTGACCCCCAACTATTCGTGAAATAAATAAATAATAAAAACATAAGTAAATGTAATTAAAAAACAAAACCATCATGGGCCTTGAAGATAAACAGACCTGATCCAAATCCCATCTGAACTTCATTCCCTGATCTCTGGAGGTATGGAAGTGTAATACCTACCTTGCCCCAGGAGATTGTGAAGATTAAGGCAATTCAGGGAAGGGTCGAGGGTTTAGCTCTGTGGTACACATCTATGGTTTGAGTCCCAGCACCACAGTAAGGAAAGAAAAGCAAATCCAGCAGTCTAGAACCTAGATACAGCACCTGAAAAATAGGAAGGGCTCTACAGATCATCACATAGTTATTTTTATTGCTATCACTCTCACTGCCCCTCCCACTCTTATTCCTACTATGGCTACTGCTGCTCTCACCGCTACACCACAGCATCATAGGCTGAGTGCATAGCCTGGGAAGGATCCACAGAAACAGCCCTGGCAATGAGGGAAGACAGCATCAGAAAGGGGCAAAAGTGGAAGTTACAACACCTACCAGCTATTACCTCTCAACCTGAAAACCCCAGAGGTAGAGAAAACTAGCTTCTGCATTTACCTGCCCGCATCTCTACTAGAGTGCCTGTGGCTGGTACTGTAGCCTCCTGGATGACAGGTTAATGCCAAATCCTCAGCCAAGGGCTCCATCTGTGCTTCTTCTGTTCCACTGGGCCAGACCTGGATTCCAGCTAGGGCATTACTAAGCAAATGTAGAGACATGGCAAGAGCCCAGAATTCAAGGTGCTGGTCCTGTACTCTGGGGCATAGACCTGGACCCAGAGTCTAATTACAGCCATTTTCTCGTGGCATTTTCCAGTTGAGAAAGCAAACTGCACAGCAGAAGAATGTGTGGGCAAGGTACAAACACCTCCTTTCTCTTATTCTCTCCCAAGGCCCCATTATTGTTCAGGAGCCTCCTTTTCTTCAAATGTATAAAAAGGCACCAGATTGCTTTTCCCTAAAACACTGAGCTTCGATGAGTAACACACCAAGACAATATGTTTTAGGTATTTTTAGCATGAACTACCACTTAATATGGTGGTTATGAGTCATCCTCTGAGCCAGGCCTGGTGGTACCAGCTTGTCATCTCAGCTACTAGGATAATGAAGCAGGAGGATCACAAGTTCAAGGCCAGGCTGGGCAGTTTAGTCAGATCATGTCTCAAGATTAAAAGAAAGAAATAACAACAAGATTGCTGTAGATATGGTGATATAGCTCAATAGTAGAATTCTTCCTCACATTCACAAGGTTATTTTTATCCTCTATGGGTGATGGGTAGGAGGGTGAGTATATGTCCACATACATTTACATGTGTGTGGGAGTATGTGTGTAAATCTAATCCTTTAGGGTTTCTATGCTCCCTTTGCTCCCAAATAACTGCTGGGCATTTCAACACCCATTTTAGCTCCCGAATTAAGACACAGAGACCTATTATTTTTATTAACAAGCTGCCTTGGCTTGCTCTGGTTCATGTCTCTTTTCCCATGAGATCTCATGGTGAATCCTTCTGGTCTCTCTACATAGTCTCTTCACCTCTTCTCCCTCTTCTTCTCTACTCTCATCTCTCGGGACCCCTTGACTGGGATCGGAAGTCCTGCCCTATTCTCTCCTACCCAGATGATTGGCTGATCAACTCTTTAACAACCAATCAGAGGTCATGGAAAATACTTTTTTACATAACACAGAAACTGGAGAGATTGTCCAAATGCAACCAGATATCTGAGCATAGAAATCAGTATCTGACCATACGGTACACAAAACCATCCCCCAACAGGTGTGGGAGGATACACATAGGCATCTGCATGGTGCCATCTGTAATTTGCCAGAGTCAGTTCTCTTTACCATGTGGGGCCTGGCATGGAACTAAGATTTTCTTGCTTAGGTTAGTGTTAGTGGCCTTTACCTGTTGAGCCATTTCATTGCTCCCCCCGGAGGTCATGGGTTTAATTCTCAGCACTGGGGGATGGGGAATCCCCAACAGAATCCTCATCTGGAGTCAGATTCTAGCATTCCATCTGAGTTTATTTCAGACAGGGTCTTACTTTGCGGTATAGCTCACTTATGTAGCTGTACTCTAGCATTCCCATCTCAGCCCTTCAAGTACAGGTATTAGAGGCATTTGTCATCACACTGGGTACCCAGTCTGGGTTTGCTTCTTTTAGTTGCATGGCCTTGGACAAGGTGGTTAAGAATCTCAATCCATTTCTATTTACTTATATATCTATTTTTAAGATATGGTCTTGCGGGTTGGGGATTTAGCTCAGTGGTAGAGCACCTGCCTAGCAAGCACAAGGCCCTGGGTTCAGTCCCCAGCTCCGAAAAAGAGAAAATAGAAAAGAAAAAAAGATATGGTTTTGCTAGGCATAGTGGCACATGTCTTTAATCCCAGTATTTGGGAGGCAGAGGCAGGGGGATCCCAGTGAGTTGGAGCCCAGTCTGGTCTACAGAGAAAGTTGGAAGATGGCCAGGGATATACAGAGAAACCCTAACTCAAAAAACAAAAATAGAAACTAACAAACCAACAACAACAAAAAAAGCATGATCTCACTACATGACCCTTGAAGTTCTGGAACTTGCTGTATAAACAAGGCTGGTCTTGTACTCACAGAGACATGCTTTGCTTCTGCCTCTCATGTGCTAGAATTAAAGACATGCACCACTGTAGCTGGCTCCATTTCTTTACTTTAAAAATGGTTTTAGGGTCAGAGAGGCGGCTAAGCACAGATGAGTATGCCTGCTGCCAAGACTAAGGATCTGATTTTAATCCCCAGGATCTCAGTGGTGGAATGAATGGATTTCCACAAGGTGTCCTCTGACCTTCACCGCACACACACACACACACACACACACACACACACACACACACACACACACACACACACAGATACTTCTTAGGGTCCCTCTGAGGAGAATGAGATGATCTGTAGTAGCCCACAGCTCACTGCCTGAACCTGAGCAGTTACTTGGTGTTAGTTACTATCGTCCCTGGTTCTCTTATGGTTTGAATATGAAACACCCCTTAATGAGCTCAAGTGTTTAAGTCTGGGACTCCAGCTGATGGTGCTCTTTGAGGGAATTTCTAGAAAGTTGGGAGATGGGCTGTGACTGAAAGAAGGTGGAGGATCACAGGGATGTGTCCCAAGGATGGATCTTGCCCTGGTCTCTTCCTATATTCCTTTTAACTCTGCTTCTGGATGCCATAAGAACTTCCGTTCTTTGCCCACCTCTTCCCACCCTGATGAAAGAATGCTACTGAGACCATGAGCCAAGACAAATATATCCTTAAGCTGTTATATCACAGCTATTACAGCACAGAGACGCAAAGGTAACTAGTGTGGCATCATTGTGATGTCAGCTTTTATTTTTTTTTTTTTTTTTTTTTTTTTTAGAACTAGATTTCGCTTAGGACCAGACACAGTCACAAGTCTCGAGATAACAGCTTGGCTTTGCCTCTCTTTGTAGTCACAGCAGCCACAGATTGCTTAGTTGATAAGGCCTTTTCTGGAGAAAAAGTCAGTCCCTTTTTCTCCAGAGATCATGGCAGTGGACAGTTTTAGCATCTTCTTGGTAGGTTCAGTTAACCATGGCTGCAATTAACAAGGAAGACGTACTTAGATGTTTCAGAAGTATTCCACGGTAGTTGTTACAGTGTTGGGGCTCTCTGTCCCACAAAACTGTACAAATAATAACATTCAAAATTAAACCAGGTATAGAGGCACACACCCTCATTCCCAGCACTTTCGAGTCAGATCAGGTGTTCAAGGCCATCTTCAGTCACTTAGTAAGGTGGAAGCCTGGGTTTCATCGGACCCTGTCTGATAAGAAGGAAAGAAGGAGTTGGAAAGATGCCATAGAAGTTAACAGTCCTTACTGCTTTTGCAGAGGACACAAGTTTAGTTCCCAGCATAGACATTAGGTAGCTCAGAACCACTTGTAACTTCAGTTCCAGGGATCAGGCAACCTCTTTTAGCCTCTATGGGTATTTGCATGCCTTGTGGTGCACATAAAATCATGCTGGCACACACACACACACACACACACACACACACACACACACACACACACACAAATTAATTAAATAATTAACCCTTAAATATAAGGAAAAAGAAAAGTCATCTCTAGAAAGTTGATTTCTAACTTTATATAACTTTGAGCAAAAACATTGAATTTGTCAATTGGCCAACTCAGTTATGACTGATCAGCATACATCTGAGAAATCATGACAGTTCAGGGTTATTTCAAACATGGCAACTAAATGTAAGATTTCCCAGAGTATGGAGTAGGAGTGCTAGGTGAAATTTGATGGTGGACACATGCTTAGGATGCAAAGGGCTCTTGGGTTAAGGCATATTATTAAAAAGCCAAAAAGATTCTGCAGACAGAAACAAGATGTGGAGAATGAGTCAGATGACATTTGGCGAAGTCTTCGAGTGCTCCCCACCCGGAGGGACAATAATTGGTGGCTGTAGGGCACTCCGCACTCTCTGTCACCACATGTGATACTCAAGTCATTGTTTGCTTGTCCAAACCAAAGTATCTCTTTCAGCTCTGTAATCCCACCTCTGAGAATCTATCCCTGAGGAAATAATTTCAATTTAGAAAGCACTGTTGGCATATGCTCATTGATTACCTAAATGTATAAATGTGAAACTTTCCCAATGACAACCCAAAGGCCTGCCAACAGGAAGCTAATTAAATCAACAATAACAAACCTACTAGTGGAATATTACACAGTCACACACTGTGTGCCACAGCTGTGTGGCAGCTCGAGGAAGGTGTTCTGAATATAAAGAGTAAACAGTTAGATACAAAATGGCGTAATTTTAGATATATGACAAACTGTGAGGAGAAAAAAACTAGGAAATATTGATATTTAATAGTTACATGAAGAGCTAAAGTTAAGACATGTTAGTGAGTGTATTGGAGTGACAGGAATTGTGGGTAACGTTTTGGTACATGTTTTGAGTTTTATTACATTTGTTTACTTATATATATATATATATGTGTGTAAATGTGTATATCTATACATGGTCTACCATGTATGTGTGAGGTCAGGGGACAGTATGCAGGAGTCAGTCCTTTTCCATTATGTGGGTCCCAGGGATGGAGTTTAGGTCACTAGGCTTGGCCGAAAGCCTCTTGTTGAGACGCCTCCTTGGTTTTGTTCTGAGCTGTGAACTTTGTAGTTTAGTAGACTAATAACCCCCAAAGATCCCCCAGCCTGATCCCTAGAGGCTGTTCCTATGGGTTAAAACTAAAACACACAGGTTGATTATACATTTTTTAATAAAAAATGTTACTTTTTAATAAATATAATTTTAAAGTCTTCAAAGAAATGAAAACAGAAATAAAAAGTTCAAAGTAATTCTCAAACCAAATAGGATTAACATTAAGTGACAACACATAAGAAATTTACACTTAAAATCAAGGCATTTTTCCTTTAATGAGGAAGCTTTGTATCACTGAGTTTAGAGGAGGCAGATCTGAATTTGTAATTCAGTCCCATAGTTGTTTGCTATCTATAAAATCTCCAATCTCCAGATCTACATACATATAAGCCCTGAAATGGAGTCATTTGGGTTTTGGTATGGACCATTTTTCTTCTTTAAGTCAATTTTTCTGAAACCATAAAGCTGACATTATAAGCAGAATTTTAAAAAAGAGAGAGAAATTTCCACAATTTCTTTACCTCTACATAGCAGTTCTTTTCTACACTGCTTTCCATTTTTTGTTTGTCTGCTGTGTTTTGAGATTTTTTTTTCTTTTTTTCAGAGCTGGGGACTGAACCCAGGGCCTTGCGCTTGCTAGGCAAGTGCTCTACCACTGAGCTAAATCCCCAACCCCGTGTTTTGAGATTTTAAAACAAGTTCTTATGTAGCCCAGGTTGGTCTTGAACTTGCTGTGCTGTTGAGGATGCCCTTACTGAATGGAAATTGATCCTCTTGTCCTCTGCCTCCCAAGTGTTGGGATTACATGTGTATATCACCATACCTGAGCCCTGCCCTTCCCTTCCCTTCCCATCTTTTACCTTTCTGATCTCCTTTCTGTCTCTGTCTCTGTCTCTGACTGTCTTCTGTCTCTGTCTCTGTCTCTCTGTCTTTTTTTCTTTTTGAGACAGTCTTGCTATGTAGCCCAGGCTGGCCTCAAACTCCCATGATCATAGCCTTCCGTGCTCTGGAGTCACAGACATTCACTATTACGCACTGTGAGTTTTTTTAAAATAAATTTTTTGTTGATTAGGACTTTTCATTGTAAATAGCCAAAATCTGACTTCAAAGTAGCATAACTTAAAAATGGGCTAGTTTCAGCAGCAAACCACTGAACTGAGAATAGGATCCCCGTTGAAGGAATCAGAGAAAGGACTGGAAGAGCTTGAAGGGGCTCGAGACCCCATATGAACAACAATGCCAACCAACCATAGCTTCCAGGGACTAAGCCACTACCCAAAGACTAGACATGGACTGACCCTGGGCTCCAACCTCATAGGTAGCAATGAATTGCCTAGTAAGAGCACCAGTGGAAGGGGAAGCCCTGGGTCCTGCTAAGACTGAACCCCCAGTGAACGTGATTGTTGGGGGGAGGGCGGCAATGGGGGGAGGATGGGGAGGGAAACACCCATATAGAAGGGGAGGAGGAGAGGTTAGGGGGATGTTGGCCTGGAAACCGGGAAAGGGAGTAACATTCAAAAGGTAAATAAGAAATACTCAAGTTAATAAAGAAAAAAAGGAAAAAAAATCTGAAGACACCAAAAAAAAAAAAAAAGGGCTAGTTTAATAACTAGTAAAATACACTAGCTTTTAGAGTGACTGGATTCAAATGATATATGTAAAATATTGCTAAGGCCATACGTCTCTCCATGTCTTGGCTCTCCTTCCCTCTATATGGCTTCATTATTTGGTTTGTCCATGTGGGAGGATGAATGGACAATGGTTTGGTGGGACTCCTGTGCCTCTTATAACACCCAATGCCAGAGGCAAAGCAACTGATGTCGAATATTATGTATACTTTGTCCTCGGCCATCTATGAGTCACATGTCCACTGTGAGATAAACAAGTATTGAATCGTAGATAAAGGTAGCATTATTGCCCAGTCCTGTGTCATGCACAGGCAAGCATTGGATGGGACAGTATGACTAATGACAGCCAGAGAAGTTGCTGTGCCTTTAAAGTGGGTGTAGATCAGGCAAAAATAGAAACCAGCACCTATCCATATTTTTTCAAAAATGATATTTTAGATATAAAATTATATGCATGTATGAGAATGTCACAATGAAACCATTATTTTGACACAATGGAATCTAGAAAGATGATATGAAAATAATATGTATTTATTCTGTACAGTATGATATTTTGAAATGTGTTATTGAATAGCTAAATTAGCATATGCATTACTGGCCTGGACCTCAAGGCGACTGACCACTCACTGCTGCTTGACAGAATTCCAGCATATCGACCACTCAGACCACAGTTCTCCAGGACCCTTTTGCTTTCATCTTTGATGAATTTCACTATGCATTATGGGAGTTTCCTTATGTTTTTTTTTTCCCTTTGGGGAACTTTGTGTGGGCTTTGGTAGATTAAGTGAATATTACAATGTCAGTCTCTAAACAAAATAGTTCTTTGGAAAAAGTCTCCTCCATTGTGAAACCATATAACATGATAACTCTGTCTACTCCTACTCAAGAATCCTCATTACGCCCCTGTTTGCACCAAGAATAGAGAAGTTAAAGATTTGTTAATGGTTCCAGGGACTCTTAGACACACATGGTTGCAAGGATGAAAGCCCACAGTCGAGAGTGACAGTGGACCCAGACCTAGAGCTGGGTTAGCATACTTGTCCTTGGCAGTTGAGGGCAAGAGTTCAGTTAATAAGTTTAGAATAGTGCCCGGGATTGATTCCCTGGGTACACTGATTCCCTTGGGTACACGACTTACAGGATGAATAGGTTTCGGTGGTATGCCCGACAAAAAGCAGATTCAGTTATGAAGTTATACTGGCTAATCCCCTTATGTCATATACAGGAGTAGGCACTGAGGGAACTAGGATGGTATGGCATACTGGGAAAAGAGTAAGATATCAGGACCTTCCTTTGAGAAGCATATGAGGAGAGCAGGCCCATAATTTAAGACTTAGCACATAAGAATGCAGTTAGGAAGCAGATCAAAGCTTATCATGCTACCTGGTGCAAACGCTTCTGTCCCTTGAGGAATGAAAACTGCCCTTATGGATTTATTTCTCAGGACTCAATGCCTGGCACTTCCTGACCACAAGGCTGACCACGAAGGCTGACCACAAGGCTTCGAGCATGCAGAAGGGAATGGTAAGGGGCACCTGGTGTGGCTGCTTAAACTTAGAAAACAGTAAGGAGTTCGATGCTCACTGAACTTACTGCTTTTGCTTCAAAGAAAAATACTTTAATAAAGTTGATTACTTCTCTCATCTGGATATTGTTTAGGGCTAAATAGGATACAAACTATCTGTGAAATGATCACACAATCTTGGAATCATTAAGTCTGCTTTCTGCATTGCCTATGATTAAGCCACTATGCAAACATACAGTATAGAGGCTGTGGCCTTTTCTTCAATCCACACAGCTATCCTGATTCACCCTCAGAGCATGCCAGTCTCCTTCCCTTGCTGACTCCACACATCCTCTTTGGGACCTAATCCCCATGGAGCTGAGCCCCACCACATTACCTCATATATCGAGGTTATATGTGAGTAACCTGTATTTCTCTTTACTCCTCATAACTACAATTTTAACGGCTTCAGGACTGCATCATAAATGACTTGACTAAACCTTGTTAAACATAGTAAAGCAGGATATGGTGGTATTCTCTTGTAATCTCAGTACATAGGGAGTGGGGGCAGGAGGATTGGGCTACACAGTAAATTCAAGGCTGGATTGAAACACATGAGACCCTATCTTAACAAATAGATGAAATAAACTAATTAAAAAAACAATTGAAATGTTCATTCCAATAAATCTTTGGGAGAAAAGAGGAAATTTTACTTTGCCCCTTTGTGTACAGTTTTCTCTATAGTTTAGATTCTTCCTATAAGGTGGACTTCTAATCTCTGTAGATTATTTCTGTAAAATGGATTTCCAACCCTTCTATAGTTTAGATTCTTTCTGTAAGGTGGATTCCAGAAGAGGGTTTACTGGGCTAAAGGTGAGAACGGTGACTCATTCTGCAAATTGTTTTTAGAAGGGCTCTGTTAGTACACTGGGCACAGTGCAGTCGCCGAGGGAAGAAGGAACTGCATTGTCAGGACTTGCAAAATGACACCAGCTGAAGGTTACTACAAATGGGCATGTCCCTTAGCCACCACCAAAGCACAAATAAAAAATATAGAAAACTGGTAAGGCACACCATGAAATCCAGCAATCAAGAAATAGAACTCTCCCAACTTTGTACAGTGAGACCCTGCCTCAAAACATGACACCCTCATCAAAAATAAACCCAAAGAAGAAACAATACACATGTGCACAGTTTAAATGCAAACACTTCTGGGAAGAAAAATGTATGCTAGAACAGCAATATAGCCCCTTCCACCCTTCAGGTTAATAAAAAACAAAACAAAAAACAAAACAAAACAAAAGCAGTAATACCCAGGCTTGGTGTGGGCATGTCTGCAATCCCAGCACTTAGAAGACTACGGAGGAGGGCCACAAGTTCAAGGGCTGCTATATAATGCGATCTTTTCTAAAATAAAGATAACACAAAACAATACCCTCCTCATGACTCGCAGTACTTGTCAATGCTTCCTGAGTGCTGGGATTAAAGACTATGTTAGTTCAATGCCTTTTTGTCCACCTTAAGTTGAGATATGTATTTGGGTGTGTGGTGTTTAAAATAGTTGTGTTTTGTCTTGTAAGTTTTTAGTTACTAGGTTTTTTGTTTGTTTCTTGAGATGAAGTCTTCCTATGGTAGCCTTGAGCTCAAGGCAATCAGTCTGCCTCGCTCCTGGATTCTGGGATTACAAGTGTGCGCCTCTCTGCCCAATTTGTTACTTTGCAATATTAAAAAAAAGTTTTAAGCCAGGTAAAATGGCAGAGGCCTGCAATCCCTCTACTTGGGAGATAGAGGAAAGAGGATCAAAAAAATTCAAGGCCTGCTTGGGCAACAGGGGGAAATGAAGGCCAACTTGGACAAGCCTTTGAGCCTGTATTTCAAAAAGTAAAAAGGGTTTGGAGGCAATAGCTCATTGATGGAACACTTGTCTGACAAGATCCAAGTTCTGAGTTTGATTCCCAACACATTTTAAGCTGAGCATGGTGGTACCCACCAGTAATCATATTCAGAAAACTGATATTTAAGGATTGGGAGTTTAAGGTGAGCCTGGAGTTCAGAGTGGGACATTGTTTTTAAATAGATAAACACAAAAGAACCATGTATGCTTGGGGCTTCTTCATGGGAGGACTCCTTCTATATGTAGAGAGCTGCTTGGGCATGAAGCCTTCTTAGAGGAAGACACCTCCTTACAGTATGAGACTCTCTCTGTCTATCTCTGAAGCTTGATACAGACATGGAATATTTAGTTACATGAAGCATTAAAGTTTCTTAATGGCTTTGGTTTGTAAATCAAAGAGCCTGTTCCCATATCTGGAGGTCAAGAGGCAGGTGAGTAGTTCTCAGTGGACTGCTGGCTCTGCTCAAAGTTTGGTCATCCTTCACTGTCTGTAATTAGTGCATCACTACGCCACACGAGCAAACCTGTTCAACTTTGTTTTTGTAGTGGCCTTGAAAGTTTTATTCCTAAAACAGAGGAGGGAGAAGAGAGAGAAGAGGGAGAAGAGGGAGAGGGGAGAAAAAGGAAGGGAGAAAGGGAGGAGGGGGGAGGAGGAAGAAGGAAAGGGAGAGAAGGAGGGAGAGAGAATGTATGTTTAGTGTTGTTCACTGAGCTTGTCTCTTTCTGATCTTATTGTAGGAATTCTGCAGCGTTCATTAAGCTTGGGAATAGCAGGTGTGTTTTGCATTTTGATAGAGACAGATAAAAATCTTATTTGGTGGGTTTGTCTAGGGCTCAGGAAGAATGAATGGGACAGCTGTGAGTTTCATATGTCATTCCTCCTTCCTCACACATTTCTTGAGTTCTGAATGAGTAGGACTGGCTTAGTCTCAGCTTTCAGGAATCTAAAAATCGGGCTTGTTCTTGGCCCATGATTATTTGTATCTGGCTCAGAATAAACTATTTTCTTATTTCCTAAAGAAGATCATAAATCAACATGTTTACCCAAGGTACTGATGCAGGCATTAGGTTACCTACCTACAGCAGATCTAGGAAACCTTAACTACAAGCTTCCCGTTTCAACAGTGCTGAAGTTTCAAGCTAGGGTCTTAAAAAGACAAACAAACACCGTACACACTGGGGCATAGCCCAGTCCTCTGATGCTCCCTATGGCATCCCGGCCTTTAAGGTTTGCAGAGGATAAGGGGCACATCACGGTTTATCTACTCGTTATAAGGATATCAGGTAATATACGCAGAGTGGAAGTAAATTGTCCCTAAACAGAGTAAAGCTAGTACAAGACAGTTAGGCTCCAATCCGTGGCCTTCCAGCTCTCTAGAATGAAGTTCTCATCTGTCAAGCAGCCTTATAAAATGTTCACTGGAGGCGTGGTTGTTGGTTTGTTTTTAGAATTTCATTTCACAATACTTTCTAGGTTCTTTAGTTAGGCTCAAAATTAAGTTGGATTAAGACAGATTAACAGGGGAAACTTTTATTTACATTATATGATACTCAAAGAAGGGCCAGACAATCAACTGCAGAGAGGAAAGATCGATTCTAGCTCACAGTTCAGAGCTCTCCATCCATATTAACTCTCCCCGATGTTCCTGGGCCATGGCAGGGTTGGGAGCAGAGCCTCTCCAAGAAGCAAAAAAAAGATGATGACGCCAGGGAGAAGGTTAAATCTTTCAGACCCCTGGTTACCCATTTTCTCCAACTAGGTCCCAACTCTTAATAATACTGTATTGTGAATTCATCAAGAGATCCAGCCATCAATTAAATCAGAGTTCAGGAACCAATCATTGACTCCTCCAGCAGGGGACCAAACCTTCTGCACATGAGCCCTTTAGGAGGACATTTCACATCAGAGCCATGAGACTTGCCTTTCCTTTTACATTCTTCAATCACACCACTCACTTCTTCTCTCGACTTATTTTAGTAACTTCTAAACTGTACCCCAATTATCGCTTCTATGTCAGAGATATGGGTCATGGTGTCATCAGATATAAAGGTCCCTTCCTTTTGTTGTTGTTTTGCTTTCTCAAAGTATCTGGTGCCACAGGCAATCATGAAATGAAAGGCCTTTCCTTCTTCATGCAACAGATAATTAAAAATAATGACCTACTGAGTGTTGGCTGTGGGCCAAGCAATGAGGCTATGAATCAGACGTGGATTCTTTAATCTTTACAATAACCCTGTAAGCAGGGATTATCTCAGATTTATGGAGTTGTATATGCTTATTTTGATTTTTAAATGAAATGTTTGGAAAATGTCTAGAGAGGCTCAGACATACAAGAGACCACAGGTTCAAGCCCCAGCTGTCAGGATCCCTCGTACTAACTATCCTCCACTGTTAGCAAAGGCAAGCTCTGTTTGAGTTTCTGTCGCTTGCTACTTAGAAGCCTAGGCCTGGATAATGTTGGCACCAGAGAGCTACAACTAAATCCGACTGTGGATCCTGAGCAGACTTGGCTTGTGTTGTTTCTTGTATCTGGAATGTTCCCTGTTCTCACAGGTGCAGACTAACTGCTTAGTCTTCAAGTCTCCACTTCTCATTAAAGGCCCTGATCCTACCTGCTAGGATTCAGCCATCCCTCTTAAGCCTTCTAGTCCTCTTAAAGAGTAGAAAAGGAGTGGCTTTCTTTGTGTGGCCAGGTATTTCTCCCGTGTGCTATGGCTCTGTGTAGATAGCCTCTAGAGCAAAGGCTTGCCTTGTTTATCCACTTAGTGTACTGTCCCAGTGTCTATAAATTCTATAAATCCTTCTCCCCATGCCCCTGAGTCACCAAATTTCCCTCTGCGCTTTCTTATTTTCCTTCCTTAGCATCAATTTTCCATTCCCTGCTGTGGATTGAGGAATTGATCACCTGTGCTGCTTGCCACCCTCACCCAGTTGTTCTCTCTCTCTCTCTCTCTCTCTCCTTCCTTCCTTCCTTCCTTCCTTCCTTCCTTCCTTCTGGTGCTGGGGATTAGTACTTATAAGGCACATATTCTACCACTGAGCTAAATCTCCAACTCTTGGGTTCAGAGATGGTTCAGCAGTTAAGAGCATTTGTTGTTCTTCTAGAGGAACTGAGTTCAATTCCTAGGATCCACAACAGGTGGCTTGAAACTGTAACTCTAGCTCTAGAGGTCTCTGGCCCTCACGGACACCTGCATTCATATGAGCATATGCAGAATCCTTGAACAGTTTGTCCTGGACCCTGATTCAGATGATAGGGGAATGAAGAAAGGACAAAGACACACGTAGAGAAGCTGGGATTGTATGGTGTGGGCTCTCAACTGGAGAAACACAGTCTTGGAAGCTTGGTGTTTTAAAAATCTATTTGAACAGGGAGGCAGGGTTATTAGCACACAGCTGAACAGGGAAGTAGGGTTACGTCATACAGCTGAACTGGGACACGTTTAGCTTATCTTGGTCTCTGTAGGAGCAGTCTCTGTAGGGGAGTGATCTTCAGATAATGGAGAAGTTACTGTGGACATTTCCATACACAGTATTAACATTCACACTCAGACCCAAGGAAGGCTTTGCTATCTATCCTTCTTAGCATCACCTGGCGAAGACATTGCCACTCCCATGGGGCTGAGACCTTGGGTTCCATGACGTGTTTCAACAATACACATTTATGTAGGACTTCACTCCCTGCACTTATGTACATGTGCAGACACATACATACACTTAATTAAAAAATCATAAAATTATTATTATCGAGTATGATGGTCATATTTATAATCCTACCTCGCAGGAGGCTGGGGTAGAAAGATAAAAAGTTTGAAGTTAGTGTGAATTTAGGCCAGCTAGAATGGCTAAGAGGATCCTATCTTAAAAACAGTAATATCCTTAAGCAAAAGTGGTAGCACTCATCTATAATCCAAGTACTTTGGAAGTAGGGACAAAGAGATCAGGAGTTCAAGGCCAGCCTCAGTTATGTAGCAAGTTCAAAGCTAGTCTGGGCTAGGAAACCTTGCCCTTCTCCCAAAGCCAAAAGAAACAACAAAATTGTTTTTTATAAATCGAAATATAGGAATGACTGTTGTATTCCAGACTTAGGTAATGTCTTGTAAAGGAAGTTTCTAATACTGTTTAAGTCCTGACACAAGTGATATTGTGCTGAGGATACAGAGTTCAAGCAGGAACTCTGTATGTTTTGCACGCAGCAGAAGGAATTTTATTTCTAAGAGAAGTACTTGCCAATCTTGGATCCTATTTTTGTATCTCCACTTCCTTTTAAACTTCTTTGGTAGATCAACTACCTGTTAGTGAAAAACACAGGTAATGAGTGTGTTCTCATATGGAGACGTATTTAACAAAAAATTCTAGGAAACTTTTTGGTTTGGAGATTTTTTTTGAGAATAAGTTATTATGAGAATGTGTAACTTTTATATTTAGCTGAGAGATCTCTTCTCTAGCTCTAGCACCCAGACAAAGTTCTCTGTGCTCAGCACATCTCCTTTCTATGTTCTGAGAGTGTTGCTCACCCCTCACTGTCTTCCAGGTTGTATTGTGTTGCTTTGTCATGATGACTATTCTCCATGCAGGTCTTGGGCTCCTAAAAATACATACTAAATTGATATGGTCTTGACCTTGATATTACAGCTGAGGACAACCCTCATCCCTCTCTACTTTCACGTTGCAAGTGCTGAGATCAGGGGCGTGTTCTGCTACACTCTGCCTTTTTAAAATTAGTTTTAAGTGGCCTGTAGAATTAGTCAATTCCAAATTTTACTTATCCCAAGAGAACATAGTGATGGGCACATTGGAAAGAACCTATTAAGTTAGCTATTAAATATCTATACATATCAAGGTCCAATAAACACCCTGCCCTTGCAGACATCCTTTTTCCCTGGAGAGGCAATACTGTAGTGTCAACAAGTTTCAGTTAGGCACCTACCCTTGCAGTTCAGCTTTTCTTTTCTTTTCCTCTCCAGAAACACGGTATCTCCCCCTGCTTCTGTGAGGGTGTTCCCCCACCCACCCACTCAATTCCTCCCACCTTCCTGCCCTGACATGCCCTAACACTGCGGCATTGAGCCTTGACAGGATCAAGGGCCTCTCCTCCCATTGATGCCCAACAAAGTCATCCTCTGCTACATATGCAGCTGGGCCATAGGTCCATCCCTGTGTACTCTTAGGATGGTGATTTAGTCCCTGGGAGCTCTGGGTGGTCTGGTTGGTTGATATTGTTGGTCTTCCTATGGGATTGCAAACCCCTTCTACTCTTTCAATCCTTTCTCTAACTCCTCCATTGGGAACCCCGTTCTCAGGTCAATGGTTGGCTGTGAGCATCCACCTCTGTATTTGTCATGCTCTGGCAGAGCCTCTCAGGAGACAACTATATCAGGCTCCTGTCAGCATGCACTTCTTGGCATCAGCAATATTGTCTGGGTTTGGTGGCTGTATATGGTGTGGATCCCCAAGTGGGACAGATACTGGATGGCCTTTCCTTCAGTCTCTGCTCCACAGTTCAGCTTTTTTTCTTTTCTTTTCTTTCGTCTTTCCTTTCCTTCCCTTTCTTTTCCTTTCCCTTCCCTCCCCTTCCCCTTCCTTCCTTCCTTCCTTTTTCTTTTTCTTTTTTTAAATATAGGATCTTGCTGTAGCCCTGATTAGCCAGAAATGATGCAGACCAGCCTGGCCTCAAACCTGCAGCAGATCCTCCTGCCTCTGTCTCTGTAGTGACAACTTATAATGCACATAGAGAGATAGACTCCATTATGGGGATAGGAAACACAATTCTTGACTGTTTGTTTACTTTTTTCATGTATATGATTTGAACCCCTACTGTTCTAGCATAACACATGACTAATAATAAATGCTTGATAGGTGCAATGAATAATTATTCTTAGAGGTTTTTCCTATTTTGTGGAGCTATCATTCCAAACCAGGTGCTAACAGTGGTCTTGAGTTGGGGAAGCAGCTCAGTTGCAGAGTGCTTGCTCTCTGTCCATGAGGCCTTGGAACCATCCCGAACACTGTAAAAGTAAGTCAGCCAACACAGTAAGGCAAACCTATTCAGTTCCTCCTCCTATTCATCACCTTGCTGAGTAGAGGCAAGAACTCTGAGTTAGAGCACAGACACCACAAACAACACAACAAAACAGCTGGATATGGTGGCACTCACCTGTAATCCCAGCACCTGGCGATCTGAGGCAGGATTCCAAGTTTGAGGCCAGTCTAAGACACACAACCAAATTCTGTCCAAAACCAAACAAAACACAAACAAAAAACAAAACAAGAACCAAAGGCATCTATAAGTAAGTATAAATAAGCCAGAAACTAAAAAATGTCTCTTGGGCTCTCTGTTGCAGTATTACCTGGATTAGGAAGACTGGCCTAAGGGACCAAGCATGGGTAGTGGCATGTGTTCTCTCTTTATGTGTTTAAATACAAGCTGTAAAAACAAAATGTTTTTAATTATGATTTTCTCCTCCATTAATCCTATCTTCCTTCAAAACTAATAAGTGTATATAATAGCTCACATCAAAGACCCTTTTCTAATGGTTTAGAGGCTATGCATTTTATTAGGACAAAGCAGAATTCACAACCCACAACAGAGCGATTTGCTGAAGCCATTCTGGAGCTGACTTACAGATCATCCTTTGTCAGCCTTTTCTCTCCCCAGCTCTTCCCCTGTCCCTTTCTTCTTTGTACCACCCCTGCTGGGTGTTGTTATGATCTCTTCTTCCAGTTCCCCCTTAGACCAGAACCTCCTTGAGGGTAGTCAGCCGTCTGTTTAGAGCCTCACACAGTGTCTGCCCAATCATACTCCCTCAGTGGAGATGTGCTAAGTGAACGAAGAAAGATGTCTCAGATGATTTCTTATATTCTTTGACTTTTTTTTTTTGACACAGAGTCTTGCTGTCCCTTTTGCTGGCCTGGGGTTCTCTCTATAGACCAGGCTGGCCTTGAACTCACAGAAACATGCCTGCCTCTGCTTCTTGAGTTCTGTGTACCAGCACACCTGGCTTTTTGACTCTCATACTCTTGAGTAAGGAGAAAGCCCATTTACTCACAGGCTGTGGAGAGGGGAGGGTAGGTTGCATTTCTTGAGGACTCCTGTCTGTGGACTCCTGCATTGGTATGTTTCTGTTTTCAGAGTCATGGTCCAACACATTCTTAGAATCCTTTTAGCTTTTCCCTTTCCCCCATTTTTATTCTTCTCATTTTGCTTCCAACTTAGCTATAGTTTTCGTTTAAGAGCTAAGCATATCCTATAGGCAGATGCAAGATGAAACGGCATATTCTTCTGACTTTCCAGTTCCTGACTGATGAAGTACAGAATGTGCCATGAGATGGCAATGATGCCATGTGCGGGTGGGGGTGGGGGTGGGCATCGGGGTCGGGGGGTGAGTTGCCTCTCTGGTGGGGCCATTGTGTATGGCTCAGAGTGCTAACAGGACAAGGATCCATTATGATAGTGAGGCCTTGGCCCTGAGGACACATTTCCATTTTTCTAGGGAAGATCTATGTGAAATGAGGTGGTAGAGGAGGGAGGCTGATGTTGATCAGGCTTTCACAAGTGAGTTGAGCACTTGTGTTTGGAAAAAGTGTCATGGCCAAAGTAATGGTGAAAAGTAGAGTTTCCTTGCCGACATTAATTCCTAATTGTATGTGGGATGGAGAAATGGCTCAGCTGTTAGAGCACAGGCTGTTCTTTTACAGGACCCAGGTTTGATTCCCAGCACCTACCTTGTAGCCCACACAGTGGTGGGTAATACCAGTCCCCAGGGGATCTAGTGCCATCTTTTAGTCATTGTGGACACTGCATGCAGGTGACATGCAGACATGTATACAGGCAAAACACATACACAAAAAATAAAAATAAGTGAGAATTTTAAGAAGTAATTGTTTGCCGTTAGACTCAGTCATATTTAGTTCTTTGCATATGTCTCCTAGGGAGGAAGCTAAATGAAGGGCAAAGGAAGAAATTCCTTTAAAAATTTTATTATTTGTTTTTAATTATACCTATGTATATGTGTGCATATCTGTATGTGGGTATGCACATGTAAATGCAGCTGCTTGCTAAGGCCGGAGGTGTCAGATCTCTCTGGAGCTGGACAGTTGGGAGCCTCCTGATATAGGTGCTGGGAACAGAACTCAGGTCTGCAAGTCAGTGAGTGGGAGAGAGGGAGGGAAAGGAGAGGGTAGGTAAGGGTGGGAGGGGGTAGAGAGAAGGAGAGAAAGGAGAGGGGGAGAGGGAGAGGGGGAGAGAGGGGGAGACATATAGAGAGAATGAGAGCATAAGATGTCTGGATTATATAGGGAGTAGCCTCTGGAGGAAGGGCAACCCAGCCCTTGGGCTGGAAAGTTCATGTTTGGGGGCAGGGGATGACAGGTAGGAACTGAGGGATGCTGGAGAACCTGGAGGCCAGGTTTGCTTTGATATGAAAAACATGCACCTCAGTCCCTTGTCCCCAGGTCCAAAACCAAATATCTGGAACCATAAAAAGAACTAGCAACAATGACCTCACTTCATGCTAATCTGCTTCTCATATCTTGACTAGAATACACATCTTATACACAGATTATGCACCATTAGATGTTCCACTTATGGGTTATCTCATATCTATCTGAAACGTTGCATTTTTTTTTTTTTACTCCCTAGAGGAACCTTGTAATAATTAATATTCTAAATGAACAGATT